>NW_027185809.1:47147024-47243500 GCF_028583685.1 Petaurus breviceps papuanus
AGAGAGATGTCACAGGGGAGTTTAATATGAAGGTGTTATATCTAAAATAAAATTAAGGGGTGAGAGAGGAATATATGGGAGAAGGAGAAAGGGAGAGAGAGAATGGGGTAAATTATCTCACATAAAAGAGGCAAAAAAAAGGGTTTCACAATGGAGCAGAAGAGCTGGGAGGTGAGAGGAAATGAGTGAACATTACTCTCATTGAATTTGGATTAAGGAGGGAATAACAAACATATTCAATTGGATATCTTACCCTACAGGAAAGTAAGGTGGGGGGGAAATGTGGGGGGGGGGATGAGAGAAGGGAGGTCAGATTGGGGGAGGGTGTAGTCAGAAGTAAAAACTTTTGAAAAGGGTTAAAGGAGAAAATAGAGTAAATGGGGGTGGGATAGGATGGAGGGAAATATAGTTAGTCTTTCACAGCATGACTATTATAGAAGTGTTTTGCATAACTACACATGTACACTGAATTGCTTGCCTCCTCAATGAGGGTGGGTGAGGAATGAAGAAAGGAAAGAATTTGTAGCCCAAAGTTTTAAAAACAAATGTTAAAAATAATTTTTATATGCAACTGCTAAATAAGATATACAGGCAATAGGGTAGAGAAATCTATCTTGCCCCACAAGAAAATAAGGGGAAAGGGTAGAAGAGGGGGGGCATGATAGAATGAAGGTTAACTGGGAGAAGGGGTAATCAGAATTCATGTCACCTTGGGGTGGGGATGGGGGGAGGGGAGAGAAAGGTAAGTTGATGAAATTGTGCCTGTCTAGTTTCTCTGGATGAAGGAAGTCAGATATTCTCAAAGCATAAAGGAAGGAGTAGAATGTTCATAATTATCTAACACAAGTGGTAATAAACAAACAAATAGATAGATAGATAGATAGATAGATAGATAGATTAATTAATAGTTTTCTTTTTTTATTATAGGTTTCCCAAACTATGGAATTTAAAACTATATGGCACTTTAAAAATAATCTAATATAAATCCTTTATCTTACATACGAGGAAGCTAAGTTCCAATGAGGGAAAATGACTTTCCCAAAGCTACATCACTTATCGGTATTTGAAAGAGCACATGAAAAAATTTTCTATAATTTTTTGCATAATACCTTTTAAAAATAAGGGAATTTAAAGGTCTTTCCTGCTCCTTAGTAAGTTTTAGTGAATTTGAGGACCTTCCCTGATTTGAAAATGTACTTTTCCCCCTAATAGGTTGAATGTGGTCACATGGAGTGTGTAGTGGGAGGAGTTTGCTGAAGGGTGGAGCAGAACCCACAGGAGAAGTTTGTTCAGGGGAGGCTTGTTTGTCAGGAAGTCATAACTTTTGTACTTTGTAATTAGGCAATGGGTCATGAGGGTTGTTATGTTTTCTGACCCTGGAGAAAGCTATGTATACCTCTGAGGTGAGGTTTTGTTTGGGGCTCACTTTGGGAAGAACTGTGTGATTTGACCAGATGAGACTCTGGACAGCCATTGAGCCCCGACTTTGAAAACCCAGGTGTTGGTGCTTCTCTGTCTGGTAACTAACTGTATATATATAATGGTCAGACAGCTAGAAGCCCTGTCTGTTGGTGAATTGTGTTATTTTCTCTGTCTATATTTTTTGTCTGCTTGTAACTTCTGTTTGTATTCTGTGAAGTTCAGGGTGCTGACTCCCCCCCAAACCAGGTAAATTTACATATATACATACATATATGTATGTATGTATTGTAATGGCATGCACAAGCAGCTTTCCAGAACTGCTACTGTGAGTAGCTTTTAAGGTTCTGATTACACAGTATAGTGAACACTCTATTCTATAATAAGTCAAAGCAAAATATTCACAGAAAATCAAGGTACAGCATTCACAATATTACAACTTATATTCACAAACAGCTTATCATTAAAATGGCCACATAGTTTTCACCAAAGTGGTCACAATATATAGAACAAAGAACAATCATTTCAAAGTACAAAGGTCAAAGTCTTCCACTCATGGGGCAAAGTCTTAAGTTAACTCAATCAGCATCACAATATAGTCTCAAAGTATAATAGTCAAAATCTTCCACTCATGGGGCAAAGTCTTCCACTCATAGGGCAGTCTTAAGTTAACCCAATCAGTCATTTATTCAAAGTCTTAACAAAGAACACTCATCTCAAAGTACAATAGTCAAAGTCTTCCACTCATGGGGTGCACTAAGTTAACTCAATCAGTCACTTATTCAGCAATCAATTACTAAGTATCATACACAAACCCTCCACCCCTAGATCACTAATAAACTACAATTTCATCATTACTCAGTACCCAGAAAGAGGTTTTTTCTTATTGACTTGGAGCCGCTTCTCAGATTCCCAGGATCCCTTTCCATGGTCCCAGATTCTACCTGAATTCACCAGACTGTTACCTGGGTTCCATGGCAGCCAGCTCCCAGTTCCTTGACCAGCTCTCTGGGCAGGTCCTGCTCCACACTGAAGTTCACAAGGTCTGGTCTATGTCAGACCCTTCACAATTTCTGCTTCAGGGAATTCAAGGCTCAAGGAAGCCACAAACAAAGTCTTAGCATACCAGTCATGCTTCCTCAGTCACCTGGCTCCTGGGCTCCTGTTCAAAAGAAGCTCCATCACCACAAGTTCTCAGGAAATTCTGGCTTAGTTCTCCATTCTCTCTTCTGTAGCTGCTCTGCCAGCACATGCTGGTCCCAAGAAATTCTGACTGTGCCTATCTGAAGCTTTTCCTACACACACAGCATTAGCTACTTCCTGTTTTGGCCAACCCCTCCCTGTTACATCAGCAACAGGAGACAGGAGTTCATACCTTTTGTTTCCCCAACAGAGGCTTGATCAATTACTAAGTGCTAAGCACCTGCTACCTTTGCCAACACAAAGGGATCTTCAAACTCAAATCACATCACCATCACACACACACACACTCACGCACACACATATTTGATTAAAGTAAGATTGTTAACCCTTTTTGAATTGCTTTCCTTTGAAAAGCTGATTAAAGAATGATGGGTGATGGGTACAAGCAGCCATCCTGGGTATCCCAGGGTGCTTACTGATAACATAGCTTTGTGACATTGTTCCATATTTTTTCTCCATATTTAACTACTGGGTGATTTAGGATGGTTTTGGAACATACCAGTACAACACAGGAAACCAAAATCTTCTTGTAGCTCTAATTTCCCCCAGAGCTGCCACAAATCTGTTTGTTACAATATCTGAGGTAGGAGCTGCTTAAATGTACATGTAAACAGACATTCCCTCACCTCCTTTCTGTAGCTCACCAAATTCTACTCATTTTTCTAGGCTAACCCTAAATGTCATCTCTTCCAAGAAGTGAATGAGAGATCTGATTCACAGTCATAAATCATTGAACTTTGAAAAAGAAGAAACATATCATTATAATATACACAGGTGATATCTCCATTGTAAGTATCTTTGCCATCAATAGAACAACTTTGAATGTAATATAAACTGATAATGTGTTACCCTGCAGTTTCCATAGACATATACATGCTTCCATTTACTTCCACATGCTAAAAGAACTCAAATAAGCATTAGGGTTTATTTCATATATTGTCTTACACAACTGGAATGGGACTTTTTCTGTGTAAACTCAATAGCACTAAATGAATCCAATTCAACAAGAATTATTGGGGCTTACTAGGTCCCATGCTAGACACTGAGGATACTTCTCTCATCCTCAAATGGATCTATGATATCATTGCTTTTGAATTCCTTCCAATGAGGCAAATCACAACCCATCCATGCCTGCCCATCCTGTGCAACTCTTGTTCATGTCCTAACTCAAAGTTCACCACAGAGCCTTTTCTAAAAAAATCTGGGGATTTTCCTCTCTTTCTATGGATTAGGGGAAGTGGGGTAATAGTATGATCTTTTGGCTATCTATCTATCGATTCTTACTCTTGGCTTGAGATTGGCCCATCTTTTAATCATACATTTAACTGATGAAACTATTTTCTTTTGTTCCTCTTCCAAGTCCCTTATTGGTTATATGTTACTTCCAGCTCTCACCCTCCGTGCAGCTCTCCATTGCCTACTGTGTGGTACTCCTTTTTTATTTCTTCATAAACTGTGGTATTCCACGTCATGCTGCCATATAGCAATAGAGCCATATACCAATAGAAGAGTGAGATTTTTAAAAGATTGCCCTTTCTTTCTAAAGGGAAATAGTCAATGATAGAGCTTTGTAAGATCAAGCATGACTCAAAAGAAGATACTCTCACCTACCCCTCTGAGGAGCTGAGTTGTCCACAAGCGTTTGCTCATTGAACATAATTTTGTACTTTTTCAATACATTGGTTGCATTTTGATAGGAGTTTCTTTTTTCCTTTCTTCTTTAGTTTTAAAAATAATCTTTATTATTATATGACACTACAGGTGGTGGAATGGCAAGGATACTGGGGAAAACTATGATGATACAAAAAGCAGAAGACATTAATAAAACTTATTTTATTAAAAAAAGGACTTGGTTAAAACCAAGATGGTAGAGGCAATGCAACCACTACATATATATTTCCAAAGAGATAAAAGGTAAAGGACTTATATATATAAAAATTATATAGCAGTTCTTTTTGTGGTGGAAAAGAATGAGAAATTAAGGGGATAGGAAATGACTGTCATCAGTTGGGGAATGGCTGAACAAGTTGTGGTATATGATTGTGATGGAATGCTATTGTAAAAACCTAGGGAGACGTGAATTGATGTAAAGTGAAATGAGTGGAACCAGAGGATCATTGTACAGAGGAATAGCAATATTGTAAGGATGATCAACTGTGAAAGACTTAGCTATTCTAATCAATAAAATAATCCAAGAAAATTTCAAAGTACTCATGTTGAAAAATGCTATCTACTTCCAGAGAGAGGGATGAGATAAACTCTGATTGCAAACTGAAGTATAATTTTTGAACTTTTCTTGCTTTTTTTTGCAACATGACTAATATGGAAATATATCTTGCATAAATTAACTTGTAAAATTGATATTATATTGTTTGCTTTCTCAGTAAGTGAGGAATGAGTTGGAAGGAAGGAGAATATTTGGGACTCAAAATTTTAAAGAAATAATCATTAAAAAGAAATAAGGATAAATTTATTTTTGAACAATGAAAAGATACCAAAAAACAGATAAAAGTGCTTTGTAAAGTATTTAAAGCGTATCAGATCACTGTCCTCCTCCCGTCCAACTCTAACTCTTTGTTGTTCATCTATAATGTCTGTTGAAGCTATTCATACTAGAACTAGATGTGCAAAGAAAAAAAAAACCCTCCCCCCAAAGACCTTACATTCCATTAAATTGTGTATCACATTCTGCTCAACACTCTAAAAAAAGAAAAAAAAAAGATCAGACCACTCCCCTGAAATGAAGCCTGCTTTACCAATTAAATCAATGTGTCCTAGGAAGGTGTTTTGTTTTTGTTTTTGTCTTTTTAATGGTCAGGATGAAAACATTAAAGGAGTGTATTATAATCTCATTTGAAAATTCAAGTTTTCCTTTAAGGAGTCAGAAAGATGGCCAATTATGATGATTACATTTTATGGTTTTAAAAAAAAATTCAAATGTGACTCTCAGTAGACTATACAAATAACTAATGGATTTTAGTGAGAAACGCCCTGGATATAAACTGGTGGCAGAACAGAAGGAAGTATTTCTGTTTCCCATTACAAACTCTGCATTAGTTAGTTCCTTCCGGATGCAAAGATTTTCACCAATGTGACCAAAAACTAAAGCTTCTACCTCACTCAACAAACTTCAATATTTGGCTTTAACTATCTCCTCAATATATGCCCTGTAAGATTAACCTCTCAGATTTACTAAATTTACTGGAAATATCAAGCCTATCCCTAATTTCTCTTGACCCATGACATATTTGGACTTACTTTCCATCCCACAGTTGGCCCAGCTCAAGGGATTTCTTGGAGATTTTCTGACTTGCTCTGTACTTAATCCATTCAGGCATGAGCTAACTAGTGCAGTGGAGAAGAGCTTCTTAAAGCTCTTAGGGCATTAGATTTTATTTGTGTTTTATGGAGAACTAAAGCCTGTTTCATTGTGTTGAGACCAGTTGCTCTACATTGTGTATAGGCCTGCTGGATCACTCATAATGTTTTCCAGTGTTGGCTGGGTTTTTATTTGCAATGCCTGAATCATTTCTTTGGTTACTTGTTGCCAAGCATAGTATTAAGTCTTTAGTTTCTATCAGCACAATGACAGTGTGGCAGGAATGTGTGAAAAGAATATATAAGACTATAGATTAAACTTGAAGGTAGAAATCCTAACTTCTTCCCATCCAGAAAAAAAAGACAAAATCTATATGAGAAAAGCTGCAAAGCAAATAGATTAAGACTCCTAAATCATAAGCAATCTTTGTGCACATTGAGAAATTTCTTATGTATCCTTAAGAAGAGTGACTGCAAAGCAAATTTTTAGCTTTTACTCCTCCCCGCTTTTAATCTATGCCAAATTTTAAAGTGGATTTCCCAGTCCAGCAATATTCATTGACACTATAATCACTGAGAACAGTTTATGGATACTGAATGGCCCAAGCTATGATGATATAGTATCTCACAGAAGAGGAACTTGGCTGACTGGCAGGTATCAAAAGGGAATGATTTCTTTTTTCAGATGGTCATGCCATTCTCGAGACTTAAAGAAAAATAATTAAAATGACTTTGAAAGAAAACTTTACTAGGCATTCAAATGTTTTACTCTTTTATTTAATTAACTTAGAAGTTTCCATTAGAAGTGTAACAGGTAAGGAACAAATAAGGCTGGTTATTCACCTGATGTGTGTCATTACTTTGCCTGGATGAATAGATGAATATTTGCAATAGATGAGTAGATGATTCTCTCCCCAGATAAAGCCCTACTGCAATACTTTGTCATGACCTGTAGATGATAATGGGGTCATCAAAGTTATTTCAGGAGAACATAAACTCTGACAGGCTCTACCAAAAGTGTTTAATATGATCTTTATCATATAAGATCTAAGCAAATAAGATTGAAGAAGTTGGAACCTGTACGACCTTGGTAAAGTAGGTCAGATTCTCTTGGCCTCAGTTTCCACATTGATAAAATAAGAGGATTCGATAAGAAACTTTCAAAAACTCAATTTCATTAAATAGTTCCTGATTACATGTAAACATTTTAAAAAATCCTTTGTTTTTTTAGCTGAAAATTCTCTCCCTTCTTCTTGCCCCCTCCCTGCTCTTGAGTACACAAGCAAGTTGGTATCAATTATACATGTGAAATCATAGAAAACATATTTCCATATTGATCATGTTGTAAAAGAAAACACATAAAACAAAAATAAAACAGTTATTTTTCTTTAAAGTGTTCTTCAATCTGCATTCAGAGCTCATCAGTTCTCTCTCCAGAGATAGCATTTTTCATCATGGGGCCTTTGGAGTAATCTTAGATCATTATCTTGATCATAGTATCTCATTTTTTCAGTTTGTGTCTTGATCTTCCATGCTACCATAGTAGATCTTCATGGTCAGCTTCTTTTTTGTTGTTATTTGCTTATTTTCCACTCTTTTTCTAGATACTGAACCTAAAGTTGGGCTGTGTGTTCAGTACGAGGGCAGGGGAAGGGGCACTCTCCCAAGCTTCAGGTTTTGTGGCATAGTTATTTTCAGAGCTAGTTCTGGAAGTTTAAAAATGTTTGGTGTTGCCAAGGTGGTATAATCTAGTGAGAGATGTGGTTACTGCTCTCCTGGTCAACACTATAGTCATTATCCAGGAAGGGCCCCTAATCCCTTGGGATGGCAATTGATACTGCTCCTTAGGGTTGTTGTTCCCTTGAGATCAAGAAAAATATACTGTTCCTCAGGATCCCTGATCCCTTAAGGCTTGAAGTGATACTATCCTTAAGGGTTTCCAATCCTTCTTGACTGAAAGTGCTTTTCTATTTCCTTGAGTTATGATACAGAAGTGAGCATAGGCAATGGAATTGCCAATCAGTGTCTGGTCTTGTGTCCATCGCTAACATTGGAGTTCCTTGTAATATCTTTCTGACTAGTTTCTAGGTTCCCTTTCCAACTCTGGCTTGAAAATTCCCAAAGTTGCTATGGTTTTTGTCACCACTACCTAGTCCCATCACTGGTGTTTCTACATGGGCTCCAAGTGAGCCTTCTCCCCCATGTCACAGATCTCTCTTACTAAATTCATATGTTGTTTTGAATGGGAAGAATGTCTCACTGTGACATTTTATTGACTCTGCTACTCTAGAAATCAATTTGAGGCATTATTTTAAAGTTATGTGAAATAAAATGGTAGAGCTCAGCTAAACTCAGCTAAGTGTTTTCTCTACTCTACCATCTTGGCTCTGCACCACACCCACCTCCCAGAAGTCAAATTAGCAACTTTGGAAATTACTTCTAGCTTTAAATTTTATGATTCTCTGCTCCTTAGAAGCGAGCATCGAATGATCTAATGGGGGAGGGGGCATGGAGGTTGAGGCTGTTTAGGGAAAGAAGGATCATAGCAATTCTCAGAAACATCTAGTAAAGTATGGGGGAGAGGTGATTTGCATTAGTGGAGGGAAAATTAAGACTAATGAAATCAAATTCATTTTGTAATATTGAATAAGGAAGTTGTACCTACATAATTTTACTACCAGAATAATCTTGAACAAGACACTTAAATTCCCTCAGTTTCATTTTCCACATCTATAAAAATTAAGGGGTTGGATTATATAGTATCTTCATTGTATTCTAGTCCTAGAGCTATGATTCTATGAACTATGGAACAATGGAACAAAAAAGGCAGATATTTTGCTTTCCTACATATTTTAAAATAAGAAAATCATAGATCTAGGAGTTGGAAGATAAATAACAATATGCTGGTTAAACACCCTGACTTTGGGTAGTATCTGACATATACTTCTCTGTTTTGTGCTTTGATGACATGGACTGTCTATGGAAATCTAAGCCAGCCATCTCATATTGTATTGATATAGTTCATTCATGTGAGTAGAATTAGGTTCTATTTGCTATCTATGAGATGTTGGCAAGTTGTCCAACCTCTCTAGGCCACTCTAAAATGAGTACAGGTAGATCTCAATTAGTGTAAAGAATAGATTTTCTGAAGTGGTCATGTGTATTCAAATTCTCACATTTGAAGTTATAATTATGTAAAATATAGCCATTGGTTCCAGTCTAATGGAAGTATATAGTGAGAATTTGAAATGTGCTATCACTTCAGGGGATTCTGGTTTGACACTAATTGGGTCTTAATTGTAATTTGGACTAGGTTATTTCCAAAGTCCCATTCAGATCTAGATTCCAACATGAATGTAATTGGTTCAAGCTAATAAGTCTGCACTAAATATGACCTATACAGGGTTCTCTCCATGACACCATCCTTAAAAGGTGGCAATGGATTAGAGAAAAAAGATACTTTAGTCCAAGAAACTAATTGGGAGTCTTATTGAAATATTGCAGAAGAGAAGTAATACATGACTGAACTAGGGTGGTAGCCATATGAGTAGAAAAAAAAGAAATAGATGCCAGAATGGTAGAGGCAAAAAAGGACACGATTTGGAAAAGGATTGGATATTTGGAATGAGAAAAGGGAGGAGTTGGAGATTATGGCATGAATGCAAACCTGGAATACTAGTAAGATGATGGTGCCCTCAATAGAAATAAGGAAGCTGAGCAAAGGTGTAGGTTTTGGAAAGAAAGGAAGGAAGGAAGGAAGGAAGGAAGGAAGGAAGGAAGGAAGGAAGGAAGGAAGGAAGAAAATGTTATGTTTTTGAATGTGTTGAATCTGAGATGTTGATTGGACAACCAGTTTGAAATATACAATAGGCAGTTGGCAATGTGGGACTAAAGCTCAGGAGGACAAAGAAAACTGGATATATCTGAAAACCAGATGGTAACTAAATCCATGGAAGCTAATAAAGCCACCAAGTTAAAGAGTATAAAGAGAAAAAGAAAGAAGATCTAGTTCCCAACCTTAACATATAAATACAGTTGGAGGGAGGGGTGACATGAGTGATGAAGCAAAAAGAAAGTCTGAAAAGGAATGGTCAGACAGACAGGAGGAGAGTTAAGAGAGAAGAGTGTCACAAAACCTAGAGAAGAGAGTATATTCAGTAGGAGAGCAATATCAAATGTTATGTAAGTAAAGAAAGATGAAAATCAAGTAACAGTCATGACATTTGGCAGCTAAGAGATTGTCAGTAACACTGGAAAGGGTAGCTTCAGTTGAGTGATTCAGTTGATGGTAAGATTGAGACAGTACAATAGATGTTGCAAGAGTTTTAAGATGAGGGCCATCTGGTTTTTCTAATTATGACACATTTCATAGGGTTAAACATTTACAAAAATGTAATAAAGCATTCAGTATAATTATATTAGAGTATTTGTTTTGGAATACAAACTTACATGTACATTTTCCATTTTGAAATTGTCAACATTTCAATATCTCGATAAAGATATTAAACATTCCAAAAACTTTTGGCCTTTACTAGAAGAATGACTGGGACTTTTGCCAGGGTTGTGGTTTGATGTATTTAGCAAGATTATTTAGCCTGTTGCATATTCTGTAGCTTCACTAAGCTAATTAGTAACATTTGGATATCTGTAATTGGTACTATTACTTAAGATTATATACCATTTTTTTTAGATAATCCAAAATCAAGAGGGATTTATTTTAAACCATGATAAAGGCAAAAGAAAAGGACTGATATGTATCATGGAATCAGGAAATCTAAATTCTAGACCAAAATTGACTAAATATGTGATCTTGAGAAATTAATTATAACTCATGCTTTCATTCAATTCAAGGGACATTTATTAAGCACCATGTCCTGTATAAGGCACTGTTCTTATCTTCTGGGTATTCAAAGTAAAAAAAAAAGATATAGCCCCTACCTTATGGAACTTATAAGCTAAAACTGATACAACATGTACACAGATAGATTTTATGATAGAGCATGAAATGTACAAAGGACAGCCCAATAAATGCTTTTTAAAAAATTGGTAAGAGATCACTTTCACTTAGGAAAGGGATCAAAGAAGTGTTAATGGAGGAGGTAGAGTCTAAGGTAAATGAAAGAAAAGGGAACCCAATAAATAGAAACAGGGGTGGATAGGGGAGAACATATTCTAAGCATGGTGTCTATAGACAACACAAGAAAGAGCATGGATATAATAGATGATAGTCCATTCTAAGCACTTGAGAGAAAAGGCACAGAAAGAGAAGAAAGGACAAACTGGGGAACAGAGAGAGTTCAGTTAAGCTAGAATGCAAAATTTATATAGTACTGCTTTCATCTCCTTTTACTCCTTCCTCCATCTCTTTCTCCTCCTCCTTCTTCCTTTGTCATCTCCTCCTACTCTCTCTCCTCTTCCTCCTGCCCCTCCTATTCCTTTACATTTACCTGAAAGACAAAGTAAAAACAAAAGCCTTCTTCTCAAACTATTTTGGGGGCATATGCTCCCATTTATGCTTTATGAAGGTTGTCACCTTACTCTCTTGGAAAAGTAGGTTAAAACTTAGCTCAAATCCATCATAGCCTTGGTCCCATCAAATTCATGTTCAAACAGCATCAGCTGCAATGGAACTGGGTATCAAAAGTCATTCCTGAAGGTCTTTCCTTGTTCCTCAGTACATTAATGCTGGGCTGACTGAAAAACACTGACTTGTAAACTCTTCAAGGCTCATTCTTCCTGACCTTTTGAAACTCACAAGATCAGAGCCTCCATATGAATTTCATTCATCAAAAACAGAATAAACTCAAAGTCAGGCAATAGATCAAGATCCATTTACACAGGGTCAGATGTTTTCCTTGGAAGTAGAAGGTGCAAGGACTTACCCTGTATGGCACTGTTTTTCACTAGACACTATTATCAGTAGAGTCAAAATAATAGAGAGACAGACAGACAGACAGAGATATAGAGATAGAGACAGAGACAGGGAGAGACAGACAGACAGACACACACACACACACACAGAAACAGAGAGACCGAGACAGAGAGAAACAGAAACAGAGAGACATAGACAGATCAACTTCTTAGTTGAGCATGTGTTTTCTTCTGAACAGTTCTGTGAGATAAATAAAAATAGTTAAAATTATTACCCCCAATTAACAGATAAAAATACCTGAGATGCAGAGATTTTTTGATGAGCTCATGATCACATAGATTGTTAAGCATCAGGATTGGACCTAGAACTCAGGTCATCTGACTCAAAGTCCAATAATCTTTTGACTGACTCTCCAAAGTATCACAACATCCCTGAATCCCATTTGCAACACTGGTAAAATGACACTTTGATTAAATGATATTTAAAGTCTCTTCTTGCTTTAATATTCTTCCACCATACAACTTTAATTCTTTTGTTATCTTCTTCAATTAAACTGCTGATCTCAATAAAGTGGTTAGGCTTTCCTGTTATAGTCCCTCACATTTGCCCATATCCTGTGAGGATTAAAAAGAATATGGCAATCTGTGTAATAAATCATCTGAACTACTCTCTCTGTCTCTGTCTCTCTCTGTCTCTGTGTCTCTGTCTCTGTCTGTCTGTCTCTCTCTCCCTCTCTCCCTCCCTCCCTCCTCAGAGTTTTTCACTAACAAATACGAAAGAGATGAAGATAAAAGCTTTGGAAATACTGGCAATCATCAACTTCTGTTTGGTCATCCTTTAGGTCAAAAGAAAAACATCATGAAAAAGAAAACATTTAAGGGGATTCTACTCCAGTTTTGTAACAGGGATCACCAACTCAGACATTAAAGCAACCAAAATCTTGAAGAAAAAAAAATCACTTCAAAGTAAATACTGGAACCAAGATATAGTTTTGGATGGGCTCTGAAAGGTATATGAGACATCATAAAAAATCTATAAACCTACCAAAGAAGATCATCATTGAACTGAACTTGCCGTCATTCAGTTTTAATGGGAACAATTGGGACCCCACAGGAAGAAAGCTCACAGTATAACTCCTGAACTACACCAGCACTTGCCTGATTTTCTCACACATAATCCCTCCAAGGAGCATTCCTACTCATGTTTTCTTGGAGATGAAGAGAGGTTCTGTTTTGCCAGCCCCCAGGGCTCAGCCAGAAAGCCCTTCTGCCAGAAAAAATGTGTTGGCTGATTGTCCTTCTGGCACTATTCTTCTGCTTCTTATGTGAGATTGTCAAATATGGGGGTGGGTAGGACGGCAAAAAAAAAATCTTCATATGACAGTTTTAAGCAAAAAAAAAAGTACACACACACATACATGCATATGTCAGTTCAATTTAACAAATACTTATTAAATGTGTACTATGTTCAAAGCACTGTGTTTGGCACTAAAACAAAAATGAAATGGTCCCTGCCCTCAAGAAGATTATATTATGGGGAGGCTAGGTGGTACAGTGAGTAAGAGCACTGGCCCCAGTGCTAGGAGGACCCAGGATCAGTTCTGGCCTCAGATACTTAACACCCACACAAAAAAAAAAACTGGCCATGTAACCTTGGGCAAGTTAATTAAACCCAATTGCTTAAAAAAAAAGATTATATTATTATGGGGGAAGAGGATATTATGTATTTTCACCTTCCAAAATAAAAGTAATTTAATGCAAAACCTATATGAAGTTATACAGAGTAATATCAAAAAGGAGAAAGTATTAATAATTAGGCAGATTAGAAAATGCCTCAAATATGATGAGGGTCCAGAGCTATGCTTTAAAAGAATCCAGGAATTCTAGGAGGCTGAGGTCAGAGAGATATTAGAAAATGAGAAGCAGTAGTAATGTTCATATACCATGTTAGCATTAGCTTTCCATGTAATAACACAGTTATCTATTATTCTTTGGCTCTCTTTTGTTATCTTTCTCATATTTGCCCTTGTAACATCACCTAAAATGTATTGGTTTAATATTATTCTGCAGAATTCATGAATTGACATTATGAAAATGTAGTGAGTGGGACCTTCTTAGATAACAAATAATTAATGTCATATTTAATTAACCTGTGAAACTGGAAGCTGTAGGATACCATCAAGACAAATAGATTAGCAAGTTTCCTAAAACCAGAACTAAAGAACATTTATATAAAATAAGACTTGTATCTACAATGATACTGGGAATAGTAAACTCACAGGTTAAGTGGAAGATTTTTGGTAAAGAGCTGGAATATGCAAGATTCTTTTGAATATGGACAAGCTTTGGAAGTAAAATGGAGGTTTCTGAAGTGAATTATTGCCAAATGTTAAAAAAACAATTCAGTATTTACTGTTGGCCTTTCAGAAGAGTAGCTAAGGGCTCATTTTATGTGTTGAGTTATTAATATTACATGAAACAACAAATTGGCATCATAACTAAATACAGACATTGGACGGTTATCATAAAAAGAATATTGAAATTCTGAGCATGTGGGTTAGGTTTTCACTGACAAATGTGTTATTCTGAAGGATTTTAAATAAGTCATTACCATTTTTTGGTCTATGACTCCTCAGTCTCAATTTGAAATGTCATCGTTACACTAATCTTATTTATTATAATTTGGGGGATGATTCAATTTACTAGAATGAGAGCCCATTGAGGGGGTGTTTGTTTGTTTGTTAATTATAGATATTTTACTACTGGTCCCAAGGGAAGAACAGATAATGGTTGCAGTCATTCATGGAATGCAGAATTTTTACAGCATTCCATACTCAGGGCAAACAAGATAATGGACACCTCATTCCCCATTTTTTTTACTCGTCTTGTTGATTGACAAAAAAAATGATTAAGCACTCAATGTTCCAATACTGTGAAACTGAGATACAGTATGGTTGCAAATGATAGAGGAAAATTGGCACCACTAAGAACAAAATGCCAGTAGAAAAAGTGGTCTGCCAGTACCAATTATTCTGATTTCAGGGTAGCAACTCCCTGAACAGCCTGACATTGCTTTCAATGATTTCCAAAGACTACAACCCTATATCATTCTGCCCAATTCTCCATGTCCCAGTGTGGTAGTTAAAAGGTTGTACAGTAAAGAGAGAAACAAACAAGCAGAGTCTCATGGGATGACTTGTTTTCACTTTGGTGGGGTCATGACAGGTCCAGAGTTGGAAACTCTGTTTAACAATCCCAGAAATTCAATTTTGTTAGTTCATTCAATGTAAGCCAACTCACAAGAGACTGTATGACAAACCAGAATGTCAATTTACTAATTTATCAGTGGGTGGTAAGGGAATGATATACCTTTTTAAAGACCCAGAATACTTTCTTCTCACTATTCAAGGATCCACCCTTCACCTTCCGATCAAACTTCTCAGGAAACCAAATATGTCATCAGAAGTTTGCTTAGTGAAAATAGAACCAGAGCAAAAAAGAGTTGGATATCTGTGATTATTTAATCCTAATTGTGATAGAGGTTAGAGACTAGAGATAAGAAAGGTTGATAGATGTTAGGCAAGGTAGGTAGTCAACTAGGAGGCAACCTAACGACAGGCACAGAAAGGAGACAAAAATCTTAATATGGCTGTCTTAGAAATAGACATACTTTTAACAAAAGAAAAGTCTGCTTTCCCTGGCACCTAGGTTGTTTTTTAATTTTAATTTTCTGATAAGCCAAGTTGCACACGTTAATAGTGAAATCTAAAGTCTCCAGTAAACAGAAAGACAGGCATTCAAATTGTCAAACCTTGCCCACGGCACACAATGTCTTGTCCAGGCTGTTCATAAGATACAGTATCTGCCTCCCATCGACAGTGCTAGATAAATACTGACAAGGTCTAATTCCCTGACTTTCCGTTTCAGTATTCTTTATCAGTTCATTCACCAAATCCTCTGTCCTTACAGCACTCCCTGGTAGAGGGTTCCTCATTTTAGGATTATAGCTTATCTGACATTAGTTACATTTTAAAATGATTCCTTCCTTTTTGAGGGAACTCCCAAGGTAGGGCCCTTTCTGAGATTTAGGAACCTGGAAGCTTTATCAGCCACTTATCCCTGGAGGAAGGCTACTTCCCCAGGTGACCAAGCTTATTGATTTTATGTTGATACTTTGTCAGATTCCATTTCAAAGGGTGCCATTTTATGACATTATCACCAAATAATGAAGAGGCACTCAGTTCTGAAAATGTTGCTTCATATTCACTCTCAGTACCCACCTTGTTATGTCTGCTTAAACCTTTCCTATGTCTCAGGAAATAGCATCACACCATAACAATAACACATAAATTAAAGTACTTTCCCTATTTAATCACAGGACTACAGACATTATTATCCCCATTTTACGTATGAGGAGAATGAAGCCCAGAAAGTTTCAGTGACTTGGCCATATTCATTAATTTACTATCAGAATTGGGATTTGAATCCAATAGGTATTCCTGACTCTGTACCCAGACCTCTATCTGCTATATGGTGTAATTTTTCTAATTGTACATAATGATACACACACACATGTTGTATGTGTGTGGATATATCTGTGTGTATGTCTGTGTCTGTGTGTGTTTTAATGAGGATTTTAGTTCACAGCCTGAGTCTTTGGCTGCACTAAATTTGGTTTAACCCAAATATATGTGTATATATATATATATGGAAGAATTATTATCATACATTAAATTTGTATATCACTTTGCAATTTATAAAGCTCTTTCACATACATTGCTTCTACTTATCCCCACAACAATCTTGTGAACATAAATATTATCCTCTACATTTTAGAGATGAGAAAATAAACTTAGGAAGGATGAAACAAAGTCTTCCCCACACAGCTAGAAAATGAATATAAGATACAAACCCATCTTTTCTAATTACAATTGACTTTATTAATATGTTATTAGCAAGAGAAAGTTAACAAAACTTCCAAATGGATGTTATAAAACCAGGAAGAAGCTTAGGGATTGGGTGTTGTCTAAATAACTAACCTCCAGCACTTAGCATTCTGCAAGGCTGAATACAAATTTCAATAAGTAGACAAATTATTCCACCCCCAGGAACCTAAACTCCCCAGTTCTAAGAAGTATAAATGTTATCCTTATGCATTTCTCATTAAATATTATTGTTCAGGAGGATTTTGAGTGGATATGAATATTGTTATGGGAAAAAATCACCATGTAAGTGTATTTTTGCTTTACCCATGAGGTATGTTCCTGAAAATGTGAGTGCAAATTAAATCACATTTCAAATGTACTAGGGGAAATGGCTAGTTCAAGGAATCTTCTGGGACAGCTTTTTGTAAGACAAATATTTCTGTTTTGTAAATTCTTGTTTTCATGTATTAGATTTATTTAAATCTAGCTCTATTCATGTCATCTTTTGAGACACAAGTGAAACTTAGAAATGAACATATTTTCATTGTCTTTTTAAAAAGTTTCTGTACCCTTATTTTTATTTTGTTGGTGGCTAAGCATCTAACTAATGCTAGTATCTCTGTGCTTACTTGAAATACCATAACATTGATTCATAGTTAAATATTAGAGTTTTCAAAGCAATTTTTCTAACAGAAATAGCTGAGGCTACCCTAGAAGGAAAAAGCATCACTCTATTTTGTACAAAAGTAAAAAAATATCAAGCAAAAGAAGCAAATCAATGAAGGTCAAAATAACTGATTATTATCTTAATTTACCAACCTTTAGAGATTCATTCTCTTTTTAAATATTGTATTTCTAAACAGTATTCCTATCTTAACTCCACTATAGATATTTTCCAGAAAACTAAACCAGTATTCATGGTAGGAATGGTATTTGCCATTATGTAAGCTAGAATCGCTTTGGCAATGAAGCCGAATTTGAGATTTGTTTGGCTTAGGAGGCTTGCTGGTCACTTGGAGCATAAAAAGCTTAGCCAATGGGTGGGTTGGTATTCCTGATGTTTGAGAGAATTCCCAATGTCCTACAAAAAGTCTTTCTGAGATCTCTTGGCAAGTGAGGAGGTAGAGGAGAACGATATCCTTGTTTAATACATTATAATTTTTTTTTGTATTGAATTTTAAGGTTCATGAGAGTTCCAATGTATTCCAGTCCAGGGTCTGAAACTTTGGACTGGCCTAAGCTAGGTCTAGATCCAAATATTCACAAAAATTATTACAGTTCAACTAGCAAGTAAGGGGATTGCTTCCTTCTCACCCTCTCCCTCTTCCATTACCTGCAAAATAAAGTACAAATTCTTTATCCCTGCCTTGAAAGACTTCTGTAATCTGCCCTCTAAGTATCAATACAATTCTTAACTTTAGTAATACATAGAACTTCATTTTCTAATCACACATGTCTGTTTGTTCTTGCCAGAACACACCTTGTATTTCCCTTGTCTCCACAGCTTTTTGTTTATGCTGCTCTCCCAATTTAAAAACTTTTCCCTCCCACATACATTTGTGGAAATACTACTCATTTATCAGTTCTCAGATCAAATCCTACCTCTTTTATTCATCATAATTCAACAAAACTTCAGTGTGCACCTCAGTAGGTGCTAGGGGTTCTTGACTGAATAAAGTATATATTCTCTGCCATCAAGGAGTTTACTATCTAGTAGAAGAGAAGAAATATATAATAACAGATCTATAGAACAAAGTAGAATAAGAATGATTGTCCAAGAGCAGTTTATATATATATGTATGTATGTATGTATGTTTGTATGTTACAGGAGTCCAGAGACAGGAACAGAGATATGCACTTCAAGCTGGATGATCTATCTAGGCTTTATGGAGGAAAATATATCTGACTTAATGTTTGAAGGACAATTAAGATTTTCATGGGAAGGGAGTGGAGGGGATTGTGAAGGGAAAAGTGTGGAGGATTGGGTGAACAAGTACTCTATGAGTAGAATTTTGTGATCTAAGATAAGATGGTTAGAAGTCATGGACCCTATTCATGAATGAAATGAATGAATGAATGACATGACATGACATGACATGAAAAGTTTATTAAACTGTTACTATATGCAGAACCTATGCTGGGGCCACAAACAGAAAAACAAGGTAGTCCTATTCTGAAGACACACATTAAAATACAGCACGAGAATACACAAAGATGATTTTGATAATACACACAGATTCTGCTGTGATCAGATAGAATGGCCCAGTGTTCTTTTTTTTTCAAGGAAAAAGGATAGGAAGATATAAAGTTTTCCTAGAAGCATAGGGTACATGCTTTCACAGGTATATATAAAACAGCATGGAGCAGTGTGTGGACTGATATTAGGGGTGGGGTGGGCATAGGAGGAGAGGATGGGGGTGACTCTTGCAGGGGTGGGTTAAGTAGGGGATGGGAGGGGATGGTGATAACATAAGGTAACAGGGATAGGGCAAAAAGAGAGATGGAGAAATAAAACAGTGAGTAAAAATAAGATGGAAGGAAATTCACAAACAGTATTTATAACTTTGAATGTGAATGGGATGTTTATAAGCAGCTCTCTTTGTGGTGACAAAGAACTGGAGATTGCAGGGATCCCCGTTAGTTAGGGATTAGCTAAACAAGTTGTGGTGTATGGTTGTGATCGAATACTACTGTGCTATAAGAAATCATGACCAGTGGTCTTTAGAGCATAACAGTGAAGCAAGTGAAAATCTACTTTAAGGCGGTGTCTATTGATAAAATTATATGTATTTCTGATATTGAACCCCTTGATAGTGCCAAAGACTTTTGTAATAAGATTTTTTCTGCGTTTTCAGTAACTGTGGGTATAGATAAGAGGAATAGTAAGAGGGTAGATTGAAGCAACTGTAGGTTAAATTAACTAGGCACATCTCCATGAGGTTTGATACGCTGGATGATGGCTGTGGGGCTAAACTGGAAGCAAGATTGATGGTCTAGGATCAGTGCTATTCCTGAGGCTTTGGGGCTTACTTGCCCATCAGTAGCAGTTGGGCAGTGGTTGGTGGTGATGAAACCCCTATTCTTTTCAAGATTATTCCCCTGGAATATGGTTAGGAGGCTATATTGGAAACAGAACTGTTGGTCAAGGGGGCACTGCTATTCTCAAGGCTCTCAAACCTTAAACCCTGGACTGTCTTTTTCCAGTGACTGATAGGAAGTAATGGTTTTGACCCAGCTGGCACATGACCCCTCCTACCTCTCCCTCAGGATGCCTTAGTGTCTGTTATGTTCAAACTATTATCCAATTTGGCTAGGGTGTAAAGTACATAAAAAGTAAGATAAGACTAGAAGACTATGCAAAATGAGTTTGGAAAAAAGTAGGTTGGAATCATGTTATAGAGATTAAGTTCATTGAGAAATAGTATTTGAATAGTATCCCTTTACTATTATGTAGGAGGTTATATATTTTTTTAATGTTAAAAAGGGAGCTAAGCATTTGAAAAGGATGTCAACCACTGTTAGGTGTCACTGAGCACTTTGCCTTGAACATGAGTCATTCTATGACTATTTTTTGAATGGGCTCTTTCTCTGTTAAATAACGAAAATAAATCATCTATGATTTTCAATAACATCCTCTCCAGAAACTCTGCATTCAGTCAGACTGAATCTTTAGCATGGCTGCAATGATAGCCTCGTTCCTTTTTATTTTATTTATTATGCTGTTTCACTCTTATCCAATTCTTTGTGACCCAATTTGGGATTTTTTTGACTAAAATACTGGAATATTTGCCATTTCCTTCTCGAGTTCATTTAATAGATGAGGAACTGAGACAAACAGAGGTTTAGTGACTTGCCCAAGATCACAGAGTTAGTAAGTGTAAGAGGCCAAATTTGAACTCAGGTCCTTCTGACTGGGGCCAGCACTTTATCCACTGCCCCATGTAGCTTCCCATTTTTTTAATGCTCTTCCAATAGCTAAATATTCTCATAGACTTTAAACTTATATGATACTTATGTCCAATGGTCAGTACCACTAGGTAAAAGGTAAGTTTTCTCTCAAGCAAAACCTTTTGTGGAAATATATAGTAAATGGGATAAATAGAGCAAACATGGCCTGAATAAGAGCTTTAGGGTCTTGTAAGAAGTAAAGTGAACAGATCATAGGGCTTAGATTTGGTGCTATCCACTTGGTTGCTGTAAAGCCAAGCACAAGCAGCTTTCCAGAGGACTGCTGCTGTGAACAGCTTTCAAGGTTGTGATTACACATTATAGTGAACACTCCATTTATTCAGTAACAAAACATTCAAAGTAAATCAAGGTACAGCATTCACAATGTTACAGCTTATCACAGATAATCAAAATATAGCATTCACAACAACTTATCACAGAAAATGGCCAGTTTTCACCATAGTGGTCACATAGTTTTGAACAAAGTATAATGATTTAGTCAATCAATCACTTAGTAACTCAATCATTTAGTCAATGTTCTCCACTCATGGGGCATACTAAGTTACGATATCAGTCACTACTCAGCACTCTCTTAAGGGGTAGTGTAAAATACACAGGCCATCAACCCCTCAATCACAGATAAGTTACAATCGTCTCAGTCAGTATACAATATCCAAGTAAAGTCTTCTTTTAGCTTGACTCAGGGTAGTCTCTCATATTCCCTGGACCCCCTTCCATGGTCCCAGCTCCTACCTGAATTCACCAAACTGTCACCTGGGTTCAAAGACAGACAGCTCCCAGTTCCTTGTCCAGCTCTCTGCTGTTCCTGTTCCACACTGAAGCTGACAGTGTCCAGTCCACCTTAAATCCTTCACAGTCTCTGTTCCATGGAAGTCAAGGCTTAACAAAGCCACACACAGGTTCATACAAAGTACCAGTATCATAGTCATGCTTTCTTAGTCTTCGGCAGCTCCCAGGAGAAGCTGGTAGCTCCCCAGCAGAAGCTCCAACTGGTTCCCAGCATCAAAATTACTTCACCCAGGTTCCCAAAATAAAATCATTCTTTCCAGCCTGGGGAGCCTTTCCTCTTCAGCCTCCTGGGCCACAGCTGCTTCTGCTTCCATGAGGCTTATCCCAAGGGATTCTGACTTTCCCAGCCAGGGTCTTTCCTTATATACAGTATTGCTCCTCCCTATTCAGCCCCTTCCTGTTATGCCAGCAATAGGAGTTCATACCTTCTGTTTCTTTAACAGAGGCTTAATTTGAATTAGGTGCTAAATAATTCTCAGCTTAGCAATACAAAGGGAAATCAAATTACATTACTATTATATTCCACGCTTCCAGGATCCTTGGCCTTACAATTTAATCTAAATGGCCATGGATCCTAGAACAAATAGAGGCACTATACTTTGTAACCCTGCTGACTACACCATAATGTAAAGCCAAGCATGGGCAGCTTTTTAAAGGACTGCTGCTGTGAAGAGCTTTCAAGGTTCTAATTACAAAGTATAGTGCCTCTATTGTTTCCAGGATCCATGACCATTTAGATTGAAATTGTAAGGCCAAGGATCCTGGATGAGTGGAATGTAATGGCAAGCACAGAAGTAGTTCACACCTTGCTTCAGATATTGAATTAAGACCTTGTTCCAGTTCAAGTTTCTTTTGAGCCTTTTATCAAGTCTGTTAAGAAACAAAACATGTGAACCCTACAATTTCTGAACCATAGAATTTGTGAACTCCTGTTGAGGAGCTAATGTCTATATAAGGATAGCCCCAGGGCTAGAGACAGAAAGAACTGAGAAGAGAACTCTTGTGGTGGCAGAGTCAAGAAGGAGAAAACTTGTGGAATCCCAGCACTCTGTTTGTCTCCTCTATCTGTGTTGATGTTTGTCTGTGACGCTTTGTACAGAAGCCCTGGGACCTTACTGGAAGCCCTGAAAGAGGATTTTTTGGTTGTATGTTTACAGAAGTCCTGGAGGAGGATTTTGGAGGTCCTGGGACTTTATTGATAATTTGTGCTGACCTCTTGGACCTTGTTTGTAGGTCTGTGTTGATTTCTATGTTAATGGTTTGTGCTTACCTCTTGAACCTTGTTTGGGGGTCTGTGTTGATTTCTATGTTGATGACTTGTGTTGAGTTCTCAGACCTTGTTGATGGGTCTGAGTTGATTTCACAGGCAGATAGTGAATTGATGATGGTGCCAGCAATGTGCATGAATATTATTGTGGCTCTGTCAAGCTTTATCTTCCCAGAAACAGGAAGTGTGACGGAATTGAGGTGGACTGGAAACTTTGGACTTCAATATGGAATGGAAACTGGATGAAGAACTGGACAGGGAGCTGGACAAGGAACTGGAAGCTGCCTGCCTTTGAACCCAGGTGACAGTTAGACCTGGGACCATGGAAACTAAGAGCCAGCCTCGAGTCAAGCTGAAAGAAGACTTTATCTGAATACTGTGTACTGGCTGAGAAGATTATGATTTACTGTGACCTAAGGGTGGATAGCCTATGTATTCTCCACTACCCCTTAAGATGGTACTGAGTAGTGACTGATGATTTAATAGTGACTTATGCCTGAATAGTGACTGATTTGTAACTTAGTGTACCCCATGGGTGGAAGACTTTGACCTTTTTTAACTTTATGATTTGAATTATTGAGTTACTAAATGATTGATTGACTAAATGATTATACTTTGTTGAAAACTATTGTGACCACTTTGGTAAAAACTATGTGGCCATTTTAGTGATAAGTCATTGTGAATGCTATATTTTTATTTTCTGTGATAACTTGTTAACATTGTTAATGCTGTACCTTGATTTTCTGTGAATATTTTGCTTTGATTTGTTATTCAACAGAGTGTTCACGATACTATATCATCAGAATCGTAATATAATAAAAGCAGATTTCCCCTTGCAGTTGAGAAAGTATCGTCAATGCTTTTCTAGAACAAAGATAAATGTTAAGAAAAGCATGCAGAGCCTTTTTATAATCATGGTTATAACCTGACAACATTTTCTGATGGGTAAGAATAGACTTTTTGTTTCATATTATGCTATTTCAATTCTTGTAAGATCACCCTGGCACAGTTGGCAAAAGTGGTCAGACATGTACGAAATATTTATAGTAGCTCTTTCTGTGGTATTAAAGAATTGGAAACTAAGGGGATGCCCATCAATTAGGGAATGACTGAACAAATTATGATATGTGAATGTAATGAAATACTATTTTTCTATGAAAAATGATGAAATAGCTTCATAGAAATATGGGAACGCGTGAAAAGTAAAGTGAGCAGAAGTTGGAGAACAATTTATACAATTACAACATTATAAAGGGCATACTATGAAAGACTAATCAATACAATGACCAATCATGATTCCAGAGGATTCATAACCAAACTTACTACATACCCACTGACAGAGAGGTGATGAACTTAGGGAGTTGATTCAGAAATGTGGGGAATGTTTTGAATATTGACAATTGGGCATTTTCTTTTTCTGGACTATATATTTGTTAGAAAGTTTCTTGGTTGTTGTTTTTCTAAAGGGAGGAAGAGGTGGGAGAGAGTACAATAGAGTTTTGTTTGTTGAAAAAAGAAAATTTTATCTTTTCTTAAGAAGGTATGTTGAAATGAGAAAACACTAGTTACTGGAGGGACTAGGGAAATTTATAATGTTTGCATGTATTTTTAAAGGTGTTGCAGAGGCAGCTAGGTGGCACAGTGAATAGAGCACCGACCCTGGAGTCAGGAGGACTTGAGTTCAAATCCGGCCTCAGACACTTAACACACTTATTAGCCATGTGACCTGGGGCAAATCACTTAACCTCAAGTGCCCTACCTTCCCCCTCCAAAAAAAAAAAGATGTTGCATATTTATTTTAATAAAATAATAACAATAAGTATTTGTTTAAAAGTACTTGGTCTTGAGCTCATTCTCTGACACTCACTAAGGGATAAGAGGTAAGTGATATAACCTCTATGTGCCCCAATTTTCCCAAGTGTAAAATGAGAACGTTGAATTATATGATCTCTAAGATTCCTTCCAGCTCTAAAATAAATGATCCAATGAAATCTAAATATTTTCTTCTGATTCCGAAGAGCCAATATGATATCTCAAATATTCAATAAGAATTCTAAAAGAAAAACTCACACAACTGTATATTCACTATTTTTTTTTTGCTTTTTGGAGGGGGTGGTAGGGCAATTGGGGTTAAGTGACTTGCCCAAGCTCACACGGCTAGTATGTGTGTTAAGCATCTGAGGCTGGATTTGAACTCAGGTCCTCCTGACTCCAGGGCCGGTGCTCTATTCACTGAGCCACCTAGCCTCCCCCAGTATATTCATTTTAAAATATCAATTAATGATCATGAAAATTACTAGACTCTATAGTGATATTTCTAGGTGTAAAGCCACCTGATGCCCTAGATATACTGAAAGCTGGAATAATTAATTTATCTGCTTGATGTGAACAATTAGTGGACAGGAAGAATTAAAATATAAGTTGCCTAATTTCACTTTATGACATTATTTCAAAATTCCGTGCTAAGTAAAAGCTGTTTAGGAGATTAGACATGCAAGAAAATGATAATAATATAAGGAACGATATGAGAAGTGCAAAGAGATGACCAAAAAGTGTTCTTTGAAATTCAGAAATGAGAGTTATTTTCCAGCTAAGCTAGAAAGGGGAGGTAACATGGAATAGTTGAAAGAGCGTAGTACTTGGAGGGCTAAAGTTAGCCATAGGTCCTGAGTTCAAATCTCAAGACTACCACCTGTGTGAATTTAGGCAAGTCACATTTCTGGATTTCAGTTTTGCAAAGTGCAAAATGAGGGGGTTGGGCTAAATGTGGGGCTTTTAGGTTCCTTCCAACTCTAGAGCTATAATCTTTTTTTTTTAAAGCAATCGGGGTTAAGTAACTTGCTCAAGGTTACAGGGCCAGTTATTTTTGTGTGGGTGCTGATTATCTGAGGCCAGAACACATCCCAGGTCTCCCGACGCTGGGGCCAGCACTCTTACTCACTGCGCCACCTGGCCACCCCTCTAGAGCTACAATCTTAAGACTTTAGGCACAAGTAGTATTGAAATTTGATCCTAAAGGAATGGAGGAGCTTTAATAGCCAGTGATTGCCAGAGTTGGGTTAAGGAAGAATGACCATTCTGTTACATTGACAAGCATGAAGAAAAATATAAAAACCAATAGAAGTTTGGATAAGAAAAGGGGGAGAATGAAGAATGCAATTTTGAGTATGTGGAGGAGCATAATGTGACACAATGTTGGAAAGGTTAGATTGGAGACAGATTTGGAAGCTCAGGATACAAAGCAAAATTATATGACAGGGGAGTGAATTAGAAATATCAATTAAGCTGGAGTGCATTAGTTAGATTAAAAAATGAACAGAGCATAGAGGCAAGAAGACCAATTAGAAGATGTAAAATAGTTCAGATGATAGATAATAAGGATGTGAACTAGTGATATTACAGTGGGAATAGAAAGGACATGTATATGAGAGATATTGTGGAGTAAAACTGACAGGATTGGCAAATAACTGGATATTGGAGTGACAGAGGAGAAAAAGTCAAACCTAACATAGCTGTAACTCAGGCAGTATAACCAAGTCCTTGTCCTCAGGCCATAAAAACTTAAAGGACATTGATAACACTTGAATTTCTGTAGCAAATAGAAACAACTGAGCTTAACGTCTAATTATGTCTAACAAAAATAATTAGTGAAAATGAGAAATTATCATACACCCTACTTCCTGTCCTTTTATTTCACCATAGCACCAACAAATCAGATAAACTCATTCTTGATCAATCCTGTCCCTCTTTCTCCTCCTTCTAACAGCAGCCTCCCCAATAACAATTTTATGCTATTTTGGTAGTCAGGCTTCTTCACTAGGGCAACACCCTACAGGGTTTTTCCACCATGTTTTCTAAGATTTGCATTTTTAATATCTTTTCCACCCCCCACCACACCCCAATCAAACTCATCTTTAAAAAGTTGTTTTGAAGGTGAATTTTATATTGTCCTGCAGGCTGTTTGTCTAGTGCACCAAAATTGTTAATTAGTTCTCCCAAAGGGAATATGTTTCTTGAATCTGAGAAACTCAGAACATAGTGGTGGCATCAGTTAATATATTGGAGTGCCATCAAGAGAAATAAAGAAGTTAGAGGGCAGGACAGATTTGAGGTAGAGGCAATACCATTAATTCTGTTTTGAATATACAAAGTTTGACTACTAGGAGGGATTCAGGCAGAAATATCCAGAAAGAGTTAGAAGTATGAGACTAAAGATCTGGGGCAAGGTGAGAATTAGAGATCCAGTATTGGCAGTGATTCACTGGAGGAAATAACTGAGGTCATGGAAACAAATAAGATGTCCCAGAGAATGAGGACAGAGGGAGAAGAAAAGATGCTTGTGGATAGAAGCAGCTATATTTATGTAATGGGAGAATAAGGAGAAAATAATACAGAGAAGAGTGAGGAAAAGTTGAAAAAGCTGGAGGCAAGCCATGTCTCCTAGAATCCCCAAATTGGAAGAAAACCTGGAGGACATGGAGTCAACCAAACTTGTCTTTAACATATATGACAGGTGGTCCTTGGTAAGTCTGATTCTGGTGTCAATCTCCCTTATATATGTTATTTTCTATCCATATGCAAAATAATGCCCCCATTCTTTCCCTAATGTTCTTAGGAGAAAATACAAATTCTTTAGTCTGGCACTGAAGGCTCTTTCTCCCTACTTGTAATGGTAATGGAAATTTGAAGACCTTCTTTGCCCCTTAATAGGCCTAAAGGAATTTGAATATCATTCCTGCCCGTTAATTGGCTGAATATTATCACATGGAACCTGTGGTGGGAAGAGTTTGATGAATGGGTGGAGCAGGAAATGAGTCAGTGAAGTTAGAACAAAGGGAGAGACATGATGCAGGCAAGCAGACATCTAGGATCGTGAATGTTTACTTGTGGGAAGGCCTGAACAAGGGGAAGTTTGGGGATGGCAGTGCCCTCTGCACTGTTATTGTGTATAGATTTCTTCATTACTATGATGAATTTGACTTTCTGGTGTTTGAATAAATGTTTTGGCTCTGTCTTTCATATACACAGTCTGTTATATTTTGTGATTCAGAATTACACTGGCATATTCATAGTCACTCTCAGTGCTGTGAATATTGTCTTGGTGCTACACTACTCTGTCTCTAATTTGTCTTTGGAATCTCATTTCACAATACTGTCCTTTATGCATTCTATTTGCTGCTTCAAAGCAAACTATTAGTTGTTCCCCTGAAAACAATATTCCATATTCTTCCCCCAAAATTCACATAAACCATCCCCTATGCCTAAATTCACACTCCTTATCTCTATATTTCAAAATTCTCTTCTTTCTTCAAGGTCCAATCCAAATTCCAGCAACACCATGTTGTCTTCCTTGATCTACACTCCCTTCACAAATTGTTAGTGCTCTCTCTCTTCTCAAATTGCCTTGTATTACATGTATCACTGTAAATATTCTTGCCTTCTAGTAAATTTTTTTTATGGCAGGCATTAGCCCTTTAGATCCCTAACCTAGCATAGTACCTTGTAAAATAGGCACTTAACATAATAATAATAATCTTGACATTTTTTTTTCTTTCTCTAACTTTCCCGCCTTGATACTAGCTCTCCATTCTTAGGATCAAGAGGAGGAAGCATAAGCCCTCTTGCACATTGTCATCCTACAAATATGTGAAGAAAGCTACCTCACCTACAAGTTTTCTCTTCTCTAAGCAAAATATTGCCAGTTTCCTTCAGTTGAGGGTATAGTTTAAAAATTGTTACATCACCCTGGTCATATACATCTGGATATGCCTCAGTCTATGGAAGCTGTTCTCAAAATTTGATCCACAGAAATGAATATGAGGTGTTATTATTTTTCTATTATATTAATAACCAATTATTAAATTAGGATTGAGGTTTTTCCTTTATATTTCCTCATTCAGAGACCAGTCCCTGTAGATCATTCAGCCAGTCTCTGAAGGACAAGGCTGATATATGAGATTGTCCAGACCCTTGGGATACATGCTCCATGATCTTGAGCCAGACTCCACCCAACTCTTTTTTTAATATAAAAAACATAAACACAATCTAATCTCCATGCATTCTCTTCCTAAAGCATTGAGTCTGTGCCCTTGAACCCTTCCATTGCAGTCTCAGGGAACTCAGCTCATGAAGGAGAAAATCAACAAGAGTTTTCTGAGTAGAGATGGATTCCTTTGTTCAGAGCTGGAGGTAGCTGAGTCTTATGATCAAGTTCTCGGCAGAAAGAGTAGAAAACTTTTAGCCCACCTCCTCATTAATATTTTCATCCCCTCATTAATTGTTCCCCAATCAGAATTGATTTCCACCTGTCAAAAGCACCCCTCCCCCCTTTTCAAAGATATTTAAGCATTCAGTGAACACTATGATTTTGTCTTTGGTTACTGACAGAAATCACTGACCAACAATTTATTACCAGTTAGCCTAATTAATAAATTGATTATTAATTACCCAGAAATTCTGTAGTCTCTTAGGCTTTTCATTTATCTCAAATACAATGCTCTAGATATGCTGTTACAAGACTGTTGCACATTAGGACATTATCTCCTTTTTCCTGAAATGGCCCACAATGTCACAGAATCCAAAGGAAAAGAAAGTATCAAATAGTAGAGGGTAGTCAACAGGGCTGGATGCTAAAAAATCAAGGAATATAATTCTCAGAATGTGGTCATATGAGACAACTTTGGAGGAAGCAATCTTTAAACTTAGCATTGATCATTTAATTTGAGTTGCTTTCCTATCTATGATTCCCAGTCATTTAAAATACAACTAGTCAATTTTGTACACCTTATTATCAGATACCTGGACTTTAAAATTGTAATAACTTGAATGGTGTCTTTATTTGGAGCCAGATTTTAAGCTGAACTCTGTTTGAAGTATTATTACTTTCTCCATAAAAGTAACTTTTACAATAGGTCATGTAACATAGATATTCTTTTTTTTCTTTTTATATAAATTGAACAAACACTGACAAACATGAATGTTTCTAGATACAAAGAACAGTAAAAGAAGATTATAGATGAAACCATGTATCAAAATCACATACAGCTTTTCAAAGTACAAATTCAACACATTTGTCCTAACACTACAGAGACAGAATCAATAATCATTGCCCTACATGCCTATTCTCTCATTTATGTGTAACCCAGGCTTTTAGGTATATCCAATTCTAACATGGAGCCCACTAAAACCTCTATCACATGGATAGGACAGTCTCCTTAGATTGGCTACCTGTGTTTTCAACACTGGCTAAGGAGCTATTCATTCTTTTTTTTCTGCTGTCTTTTTGGCTATTTTCTTTTCGTGACTCCTATCTGCTGTGCCCAGTGAGAATGCCATGAATTGAACCAGTGAAAGGGGAATGATGTCCTTCCTGCTATCACTTTTTTACCCAATTCTGAGAAATGGACCCTGGAATGTTTGTTTTGATTCTGTGTTCTTTTGTCCTCAGTTTCAGATGTCAGAAGGTAATCTTCATGGGATGGGGAGTCCAAGTCATAGTGACCTTGGAGACAGAATTCTAGTCAGGGTGATGCAGTCAGCCAGCCTGTCATGGACACGCCAAAAAGCCAAGGATGACTAGGAGTCAAACTTAAGGAGGGGTTGGGGTTCAGATTTGGGATTGGGAATGTGCTCTATGGAACTGACCTAACTGTGAACCTGACTCTCTTCCCCTCTAGAGACTGAGGTAGTACAAATGGGGTGGAGGATTATGTCAGACACATGTTAGGGGGGAATAAATTTGTATATTTTTATCTTTTGATATGAATATTCCTTTGTAAAAGGTCCTGTGTTACATATGACAAACCTTTATGACACTCATCTATCCAAAAATCAAGATCATCCTCAAATATTAGTAATATTAAAAGGAAAAAAGTGGAATTTTCCAAGCAATATTCAAAAATTGACCATATCTTTACCATCCCACAAGCAACTGAAAGATGTAGAGAATGTAAAACTCCATTGTGCATTAGTCTTTGAAAAGTACTTGATTCAGTGAAATAAGGCACCAGTTTACAGGGTTTTGTGCTTTGTTTTCTTTTGTTTTGTTTACCACAAATTTTCCTCCATCCATACAGCAAGAGCTTTCAAGATTCTTTGGGAAATGTAATAACAGAAATTACCCTATTCAATGACTCGCTTTTAATAAGCAACAGGCAAGACATTAAACAAGGAGGTATGCATTGGCAAAGGGCTGGTTTTGTTTGTATGGTTTTTTGTTTGTTTGTTTGCTTTGGTTTTGTTCTATTTTGTTTTTCCCTAAGTCTGGTGGAGGTGATCCAGTTCAAAGTCCACATTAAAAAAGAATTAATTCCCCTTGGATGGTGAGATCCTCTTTTTTGTGTATGACAGTGTTCTGATTATATCAAGGTTCAGGACACTGCAGCATCCTCTAGAATAGATTTGTAATTACTCAATGGAGTTTGGCCTATCCATGCACAGAAGAAATAAAGGAATGAATGAACAATGTATATTGCTTATATTTCAACATGCTTTTGGATATTAATCCTTTAGAAGTGTACATAGGGTTTCCAAAGCTATAACGATCTAATCCAGACAATCCAGATGCACAAGTTCAGCCCAGAGTTGAAGAGAAAGAGGAGAGCAATCTGGATTGTTTTCAGCAAATTATAAAGCTCTTTTATTGATCCAAATGTTCATGTGACAACAAAAATCCACCTTTTCTACACTAAAATTTTATAAACGTTGCTACATGGCAGCAAGAAATGGAATAACAACTCCTCCAAAGAACCAAAAAGCAAGTATCACTCAGAAGACAAGCAAGAGGCACATGGTAGTTTGAGTAAGAAGGACTTTTTTCTCTGAGAGTCTTCATTCTAACCCAAATCTGGAACCTGAGGTCCCTCAGAATGAATACAACCAAGACATGGACCCAGTGAAAAAATGAAACAAAGTTTTCCTATGTTTGGTGATAAATAAAAGAAAATAAAATTGTTACTCAGAAGAATAGAATTATTATAGGTTGGATTTTCTTTGCTTCTAAGAATGAGAAATATGGCTATAATATGGTTGTCTGTAGGTATGCTGTGAATCAATCTATTTCCTTAACTTGGTTTTCTAAGCACAGATCGCTCAACTAAAATGTTAATCCTATGGAAACTGCTCTGCTCTAGTCTTTGAAATTGTTAATATAATCCATTCTCTCTCCTTTGTCCCTTTTTTCTTCTTCTTCTTCTTTTTGGAGAAAGGTTGTGTGTGATGAGGTGAGCCACTCACTTTGTATCCTAATCGTTTAGCATAGTGCCTGACACATAGATATCACTTAATAAATACTTGTTGACTGACAGCGTTGTCATCATTGTGTAACCCCAGGCCCAAAGCCTGTTGGTATCGGACTCTCCTCATTGGTGGCAATGAATATCTTGCTCTATGTGAGGGGCAGGGTGAAATTGTTGAGAATAGGAGGGCAGTCTTCTTCTGTCATCTTTGAACTCCTCAACCGACAATCACTTCGGTTGATTTGGGGAAGAAGATGGAAGAGGCCAACCACACTTCATGTTGCTAAAGGAAAAGACCGGGAGGAAAGAGAGAGAAGCCAGCAGTCTCCACACCAGAGACTTCCCAGAGTTTCCTGTCAGGGGAGATCTAGAGGCTGAGCTGAGTTATTTAATCCCCAATGGGAGAGATTCTTCTTTCTGTATTGTCTGAAATAGAATCTCCTATGTATATCTCTTATTTATGTTTTGGATGGTTTGGATAAATGGATTCCTTTGCTGTTTGCTTGTTTGCTATATGTGATCATTTTAGAACTGGTGGGAAGGGAGTCGTCTGGGATATGACACAGTGATCAGAAGTTAGACTGAAATAAAACATATCACCTAGACAAGTGATATGCAAAGGAGCAGATAGGTACAATTTTAGCCCGGTATACCTTCTCACTGAGGGAAGCAGGGTAATCTCTGACCCCAGTCTCTTGCTTCCCTTCCTGACAGGAATAAAATTATCACTTGAAGAAGAGTAGGGGGATAAGAGGATATATATTCTGCCTCCCTTTGAACCACACAGAAGTGCTCCCATGCTACAGGTGGGGGAACAGCCGTCAGCACACTTGGGGCTTCACTACATGTGAGGCTTCTCATTACATTTTTTTTTCTGTCATTTTCCAATATGTCATTTTCCAACTCATGGTCTAGGGCCCTGGTTGTAAGTATTGAGTCTGACCTTGTAAGAAGCAACCAAAATAATATTTCTTTGGCTCATTTCACCCACATCGAGTGTTTCCTCTGAGAAATCTTGCTTATGACTCATGTCTAGGTCTCTACAGATGTTTGTTAAAGGGTACCCAGCTGGTTTGCAAATACTCAAATTAATAAGGAATAATAAGTAAAGGTTAGCCTTTCTTTAACCCCACAGAACATTTGCAAGGGATTAACAGGAGACCCTAAAAATCAATGCAATTATTCTTCCTTTCTGATACATCTCATCTTTCCCCCACTACCCTACAGGATCATCTAAATTTATATTGTTAACCTGGGGTTTGGACTCCATAGCGAAGAGAAATGTACCTGGAGTTGTTAGATAATTCCCCAATATTTGAATGAGTTCCAATTTTAACCCAGGGATGTATACAAGCATCAGATATTATGGTACTACCCCAAGTGCATGGACACTCCCTGAAAAATAAATGAACTTGAAGTTGATAAGAAGCACCATAATGACAAATGGGTGAGACCCTTCGTCACCCCTGGGAGCCATAGATGGCCCAAGACTTAGGAAACTACCCTGGGGATCATAGAATCATTGATTTAGAGTTGACAAGAAACTTAGAAGTCATCAAATCCTACCTCTTCATTTCACATGTCAGTAAACTAAGGTACTGAGAATTTAAGTGTCCAGGGTCACACAGCTAGTAATATCCTGAGGTACAAATTGAATGCATACCATCCTGACTCCAAATCTAGTGCCCTATCCACTACAACCTTCTACCTCTCTCTCTGACAATAAAATGAACTTGGGGTTGGTAACAAGACAATTTCCTTCCTAACAGACTTATGCTGCCCAGATAACTCACAGCTGTAGTGATGGACAGTCAAGTGTTCCATTCCCCTATACCAAGGCTCCTTCCTTGGCAGATCCTATATCTTCTAGGAACGTCTATTTGGCTTCCTTCTCAGCAAGTGCTAATAAGGAACTTCCCCTTCTATTTCTAGAAAGTTGGATTCTGAGATCCTCATGTGTATAAGAGGCTATGGCAATTCAGCCATGTTTGAATCTCAATCACAAGGTACCTTTACAAAAATAGACTATGTGTTCAAGTGCAGATAAACACCTACCTACCTTTTGATTGAATGGTTCCTATAAATGTGAGTAAAGGCATTCTAGGCATTGTGCAGGCACACCTTAATCTGACAGAGGCCTTCTCTTCAGAATCTGGAGATTTTAGAGGTGCAGGCAGCTTTCCAGTCTCTGAGGACCCTTGGTTGTTGAAACCACATCTGCTGTTACTCTTCCTTCCTCCTTCCTTCCTTTCTTCATTTCCCATTCTCTTCCACTTAGCCTCTTCCATGAGGCTCTGATCTGAGAAACATTTCTAGGAACTTACTTTCCCCCAAGTCTAAGGCTTCTATGACCCCCTTACAGACAGTGGTGCTTTCTCACATACACTGATACTATTTTCACCGAGTAGAACCCTGTTCACGTTGGGATCACATGAACTATGTGTTCTCCTCTTTCCTGCCCCAAGAGGCCACTGCTCCCTATAGGAGACTATATTTGGTGCTAGCCAAGTTAGAGAAAAATCAAGTAGACATTTTTTTAATCCTCTGGCCACTTTGTTTTATGTGACTTAGCCAGCATTATATGGCTCTGAGTTTCTACCTGCTATAATTAAGAAAGACAAATATTTTAAATTTTAAAAGGATATACTAGGTCACTAATCATCATGTTCCATTACTTTCCCTTCAAGACAGAATGTGGGGTTAGTCACAGGAGTGGGGAATCTATGACCTTGAGGCCACATGTAGCATTCTAAGTCCTTGGGTACAGTTTTTTGACTGACTCAAGTTTTATAGAACAAATCCTTTCATTAAGGAGATTTGTTCTGTGAAGTTTGGATTCAGTCAAAGGGTCACACTTGAGGACCTAGAGGGGCACATGTGGCCTTGAGTCTGTGGGTTCCTATAGCAGCAAGCACCCTAGCATACCCAGGATGGCTACTATCACAGGTTCTTTAACCTGCTTTTCTAAAGGAAAGCAACTCAAAAAGGGGTTAACAATCTTACTTTAATCAAACATTTATGATTTATCTAGTTCAGGGGGAAAAGTCAGCACCTTGAACTTCAGAGAATACAAACAGAAGTTACAAGCAAACAAAAAATACAGAGAAACAGACCAGCAGACAGGGCTTCTAGTTCTCTGACCATTACATCCATACCTAGTCAGTTACCAGAGAGAGAAGCATCAACATCTAGGTTTTCAAAGCTGGTGGGCTCAGTGGCTGCCCAGAGTCTCATCTGGCCAAATCACACAACTCTTCCCAAAGTGAGCCCCAAAGCAAAACCTCACATCAGGGTACATATAGCCTTCTCCAGGGTCAGAGAACTTCAAAACCCTTGTGATCCACTGCCCAATCACAAAGTAATAAGGTGTGGGCATTCCTGAAAAACAAGCTTCCCACCACAGACTCCAATGTGACTACATTCAGCCTATTAGGGGGCAGAGTTTATTTTCAAATCAGCGAGGGTCCTCAAATTCACTTAGGCCTATCAAGGGGCAAGGAAGATCTTCAAATTCCCTTACCATTAGAGTTCACAACCCCTGGTCAGATGGTTCCTAATGTATCTTTGCTAATGCATGGGTTTCCCCCCCTCCTTGGATAGCAAAACCAATTGTTAAGGATCTGCTTTCTATTTTGAGGAAGGAAGAGAGGGAGGGAGGAAAGAAAAAGGAAAGGAAGGATGTCTGTGTGTATGTGTCCACATATTTGTGTCTAATGGTAGCCATGGGTGCAGGGAGCAGAAAGGAGAAAAAAAAAGGAAACTTACATGATAACTTTATTACATATTTAAAAGGAATAGCAAGTTGTACATAATGAACTTGCAATTTTACATGCAATCTTTTTTTATTATTCTATTATGTTAGGGAAATGCTTGTAATTTAAAATAAAATAAATACTTTTAAAAGAAAGAAAACAATTAAAGGGCCAAATCTGTAATAAAGTTTCTTTTTGTAGATCTCACACAAAAAAGTGACTCCTGACTCCCAACACTCCAAACCAAACAATTCATTCCCCTTAAATCCGCACAGTCCAAACCAATCAATCCATGCCCAGTCTATGCCACTTAGGGAGATGCCTTTAAATTCCATTAATATGCCCTATACTCTCCATGAGAAGGTTCAAAGTCCAAAATCAAGATTCACCTCACTGTAACTTCAGCAATTTAACTAGGGCATTTTCCTGATAAACTTCTAAGACCAATACACTGCCAAAAACATTGCCAATGTGAACTGAACAATACACCTAGTCTAATGATAATTAAGTCACCTTATTCATCTTCCCTTAACCTGGAGACAGCTGTTCTAAGTTCACTCTTAGTAGTCACAAGGATATTTCAGCATTTTAGAACCAAGGAGGTAATGCACACTCCAATTAGAACTGCTTCTACCAAATTACCCACCTTGACCCTAGACTACAAGAAGCTATTGAGTGAGGAAGATTATGACAGAAAATTTTCTCTGTCAAAATCTCCTGAGGCTGCTGACATCCTCTGGTAGCAGAAAGGCAGCACAAAGATTATAAGATAAATTGGTCTTCAGAATAATTTTGCTTTTCTGAAACCCATTTGAAGACTGCTGAGACTGTCACAAATCTGGAGGAAAAAAGAGCGTAGGGATGGATAAGTTTTGCAAAAGTAAAATGTTAATGAAGTGGAACAAGGTAAGATGTAAGGAATAAGATAATATACCATGTATGGTAGGTGGATGTACAGGCATTGATGAAGTGGCAGTATGGTACTGGCAGAAGAATACTGACTTGGGAGGTCAGAGGGTAAGGGTTCATACCCCAGCTCTGCCATTCCCTCCCTGTGTGGCTTTGGGCAAGGCACCTAACCCCTCATCTACAAAAGATCCCTATCAGTTCTAAGTATCTAGTCCTATGATGAAAATAGTGCATTATGAGAGTAGAAAAGGAATATTTTAATAACAATAGTGAGCACATAGATAGTGCCTATTATGTGCCAGGTACTTGAAAAATATATATTTCATTTCATCCTCATCACAACCCTGTGAGGTATTATCCATCCTCATTTTACAGTTGAAGAAACTGAGGCAGACACAGTTTAAGCGACTTACCCAGAGTCACACAATAATTATGTTTCTGAGGCTAGATTCAAACTCAGATAACCCTGACTCCAGGCCTGATGCTCTATCTATTCTAGCACCAGCTGCCTCTTGAACACTTATGCAAAGGGAAGTTTACAAGATGAAGAGTTATTTCATGTTTCTTTTGCTTACAGGAGAGTTTCCATAGTTTTCCGTCATGCATTACTAAATGTCAGAGTTGCATAATCAAAAGACCTAGGTTTAAATCCTTTCTCTGATCTTTTGTGTATTTGTGACCCGGATTAAAGTGACTATTAACCTTTCTGGGACTCATTTTCCTCATCTATAAAATTAAGGAATTGCTCAAGATGGTCTCTTAGGTCCCCTCTAGTTCCAGATCCATGATCCTATGTTTATTGCAGTGGTTCAGTAGCTTGGATCATGTCCAAATCTTCATGACCCTATTTGGGGTTTTCATGGCAAAGATATTAGAATTATTTGCCATTTCCTTCTCCTGCTCATTTTACAGATGAAGAAACTAAGGCAAACAGGGTTAAGTGACTTGCCCAAGGTCATACAGCTAGTAAGTTCCTGAGGCCAGATTTTAATCCAGGAAGATGACTCTTCCTGACTCCAGGCATGGCACTCTGACCACTGCACTCCTTAATTGTATCTCAGTACCAGGGTCACACAACTAATAAGTTTCTGAGGATAGTAGACAAGTAACATGTGTCTAAAGATAAGAGTCTGAGAGAGCTGGCCCTTTCTGACCTTAAACTCATTTCATTTCTCTGGGCCTCATTTTCCTCATCTGAAAAGGGGCTGAATATTATTAGTTTACCAAGACCCCTTCCAAGATCTAAAACTTTGATCCCTGATCTACCATACCAGATGAGGAATATGAAGAAAGTCATTCCCTAAAGCTGTTTCCATAGCCCTACCTCATCATTTTGACTAATACATGAATAAAGAACTTAACACAATGTCTTATATGTAGAATACTCAAGAACATCAAAGCTACAGTTGTTGAATACAGATAGTCACTCAAGATAACTCTAGGTCCAAATTTCCCAAACTAAGTTATATATTGTCTCCATAACATGTGTGCATGATTTATTTAAAAATGTATATCTTTAATTCTTCATTTAATTTAACCTGTAGAGACACACTAAAAGTTGTGGGGGGGGGGGTTTCCTCTAAAGTAAAGATTAAGGCAGTTTTCCTAAGTTCACAGGTATGAATCTCTGCCTATATCATCATCAGATGAAAAGAGAAAAATTGTTTCCATATAGCTAAAATGTAGTGTTATTTATGAAATCATTTGAATGATTGACTAACTTTTAAAAAAATTATTCATTCATGTATTTGTAACAGACCATTCCTTTCTATTGCTGCTATTTCAGACACAATTTTTAATTTCTAATTGATCTTTGGTTTGGCATTGGACATACCAACCTAAGGAAGGTATATCCCCAGGCTTTTAGTCAAGTAGTGAATGAACTACCTACAAAATACCATTTAAATCCAGTAAAGGAGATTTGCCATTTTATATTACTCCTCTTGAAAAACAAGGAAGTATTTTAAAATGTGCATAGTTAAACTGCCAGTTTTCTTCAGTGGCACATGCATGTATTGGTGTTATTTCTTCATTTGAATAAACATTATTTAGATCCTAACAAGAATTCTCTAAAACATGGTAAGATTTCAGAGTTTTCCCTTTACTAATGATCTCTGGAACTCACGGAGCATTTTCTAGTTATAGCATGCTGTTATGTGAACTTTCTGGTATTTAGACACCCTTCAATGACTTCAGTGAGGAATTGTAGTGAGATTACCACTGCTTTCTTATAGGTTCCTTGTAAATATGGTAACGTTTCCAAATATGTGTATGTATAAGCATATGTGTGTGTGTATACTCACACACATATACATACATATATTTATATATTATAATTTTCTAAAGATGTTTTTCTTCCTTTCTTCCCACTATGTATGGTCAAGAAAAATACAGTAATAAAATCTCTCAAAAATATCCATCATCTTTTGAAGAAGGACGTGATACTGTTCCATGCTATAGTCCAGCAAGGGAGAGGAGGAGACAAGTTTTCTTCAATACAATTTCCTTTATTGCTATTGACTTATGCAATTCTAGGAAATTCATTGATTTTCTGGATAACTCAATTATTTGCTTTAGAAAACCCAATCCTACTACTAGATAAATGCACAGGACTTATTCTGGTATTATTTCACAGATTCAGAACTGGGAATTTAACAGATAACTATCTAGTTCTTAGTAAAAGTTCTTAGAAAATGTAGAACTCTCATATTAAAAGGGCCTTCCTTCCTTCCTTCCTTCTTTCCTTCCTTCCTCCCTTCCTCCCTTCCTTCCTTTGTTATTTCCTTCCTCCCTTCTTTTACTGTAGTGAAAAGTCCAAGACGCATAAATACTGTTGTAAGGACATTGAGATATTTTGTAACGAAAGTCATTCCAGTGAATGTCTATTACTACTAGGGTCAAATTGAAATAACTTTGTTTTTTTTGTTTTAACATTTAAAGCCCTTCACAACCCAACTCTAACCTCCATTTCCAGACTTGTTATACATTACTTCACTTGACACACTCTAAGGTTTAGCCAAACTGCTATTCTTTCCATGTAGAACTCTATCTCCTGCCTCTATGTCTTTGCATAGACTGTCCCTCCTGTCTGAAATGCCTTCTTCTCCTTCACAATTTAAAATCCCTAGTTTCCTTTAAAGTTTAGCTCAAGTTCCACCTTCCATATCTGACCTGTCCTGTCCTAACTTTCCTCTCAACCCCAACTTCATTATCTTGTTTCATTTCTTTAATATATCTTATATATACCCATAGGACCCAGAGGATTTTGAGTTTGATACGACATTAGAAGTCATTGAAAACAACTCCCTCCTTTTATAAATAAGAAACCTGAAGCTAAGAGATTAAATGTCTTGCCCAGAATCACACAGCCAGTAAGTGTCTAAGGCAGGCATTGAACTCAAGTCTTCCAGACTCCAAGTTCAACATTCAATTCACTTCACCACCTAAGTGCCTTCTGTATACATATAGTCTCCAAAGACAGAAAATGTGATCCTTGTTTCACTGTGTTTTTTTTTTTCAATGTTCCCAGAGCCTAGCACATAACTGAGACTTAATAATGCTTTTGATTGATGAAAGGGGCTTTGGTGAAGATATCAATTATTCCAATTAGTAAAACTTATTAATGGGAGTACATTTTCCCCTTTTTTAAATGAAGAAAATAGTTATATTGTTCCTAATGGGGAGTGATAGAACAATATCTGTGGAAAAGTCAATTGCATCACCTGAAGTTTATATAGTTTTTAACTCATACATAACAGATGACTAATCAAAGCTAAGATCTGAAAAAAAAAAACTGTTTCCTGTCTCAATCTTACTAAGTGTCTGACTTCAAACACCCGTCTCAAGCAAATATTTCAAATAATCCCCTTTCTATTTGGTGTTCCCATTTGCATTTTGGCAAATTTTCCATTAGTAGAAAAGGCTTGCTAATTCCCTTCCCTACCAGAACATGCACAGGCAGGGTAGGGGAATTACTTTGTGTCTTGAAGCAGGAATGGAAGACACTATGATAGTATTTATAATACTTGAATAAAGCCAGCAACACTGATATGTTTGACACACTGGTAGTGGACTAAGTATGGAAAGCCATTAGGGAAATCATTTTTTTTCTCAGAAGTAGTCAAGGTCAAAGAAAGACTTTAGAATATATTTTACTCAACCAGAAAAAAAAGTGGACTCTGTCTTTCTCTCTAACCCTTGTTTATACTTACATGAACAAATACATGAGTTTTCATTTATTTAAAAAAGAAAGAAACCTTAAATCTTTTAATTCCTTCTGGATGGCCACAGTTATAGTATCTTAAAATTGTAAAGAGACAACCTCAAATAAAGTTGATTCCAACTTGTTCAAGAGTATTGACAATTTGTCACTAGAATATGTGTGTTTCCCAGAACAGCTTGTGGTACGAACAGTTTCTCTCCGGTTCTGGGCAGGTTACTAGGGAATACAGATCAGCCTCAGCTGTGAGTCAGCCAGGTGGCTGTTTTTACTCTATTAAGGAAACTGATGAATGAGACCTGCCTCACATCAGAAAGGATTGGCTTGTTCAGCGCCTTAAAAGCTAAGGTACAGAGGGCCAGTGGATTTGTTCCCATTGAATGTTTACCTGAATTATTGATAGCTATGTGAGATACAAAACAGCTGGTGATTCTGGGTTGTGATACTTTTTTTTTTCCTTTTAGTTACAAGAGCTGCACAATAAATTTAAAGTTGGATAGAGGGTTTCTTTCATCTTTCATACTTGTGACAGGTGCCTCTTTGGCAGAACTGACCTTGGGTCACTTAAAATCAATTGCTAATAAATCTGTGTAATGCTCCATTCAAACATCCAGAGACTAAGTAGCATTTTAGGAATTATGTTCCCTTTGGCTTGGCTCTGTGCACTTCTTTCATTTTCTATTTCAGTTTTATAAGTTTACTAGATAAAAAAGGCCAGGGATGCAAACATATTAACCATCAAAGGAATAAAAACAGGTCATCTGTATATTAACCACAGCCATCATGCTTTCACTTAATGGTAGATGAAGTGTTTTGAGTCATCAAATTTATATGGAAGGGGAGTACAGAACTTGCTTTGTAAAGTAGCTGAGTGTGGTGTTTAAATGGGGGTAAAATAGAGAGCATCAGCTGGCCTGAGGAAAAGCAATGCTTGGACCACCCAGATACAGAGTTGGCTCTGAGCACAGGAAGAGTGGGTGACTTCCTACAAGGTGTGACCTGAAGGGAATTTAAAGTCCCCACTGCCCCCACAAATTGTCTCCTCTTCTTCCTCAAGATTATCCTGATGCCTAAAATTCTGACTCCCAGGATCATTCCTTTGATTTAAGTCAAATTTAATTGAAATCTAATTCATCATCAGGAGCCTCTGGTTAAAATGCAAATCACCACTTCACAGATCTGAAAAGTGGAAAGCATGTCAGAGGGCACCTAGTCCAGTTCCCTCATTCACCAGATGAGGAAACTGAGGCCCAAAGAAATGTAATAACTTACCCAAGGTCACACCAGCGGTAACCATCAAAGGAAGCATTTTCATCTAGTTTTCTGACTCCTGAGATGTCAGTCTTTCTATTGTTCCATGCTGCTTCTCCAAAAGTTTAATATACTGGAATTGTTCGCTCTTTCCCACTAACATTTTAGCATGCCCATAATTTCATTGGTCTGAGGATCTCCTACTGCCACCCCCTGAAACCCCCTCTGCCAATGCAGATCAGCACATTCTCTGTAATTTAGAGAGTCGCTTAAGAGGATAAATGACTATTTAAACTTGAGTAAAATACTTCTCCTTTCCATACATGTTTCCTCACCTGTAAAATAGGAGTGTTGAAGAAAATCTTTGATAAGGGTCTGATATCCAAAGTATGTAGACAACTGACTGCAGTATATAATACCACATGCTAGTCCCCAATTCATGTGTTCCGAACATATGAACACACAGTCATAAAAAAATGCAAACTGTTAACCATGTGAAAGAATGCTCCAAATAACTAATAATAAGAGAAATATAAACCAAAACAACTCAGGTTTCACTTCATGACCACCAAATTGGTAAAGATGATAAAGGTTGGGAACATCCAGTTTTTCATGGCTTGTAAAAAGGATAGGTATACTAATGTACTGTTGAAAGTAATTGTGAATTGGTCCAATTATTCTAAAAAGTCATTTGAAATGATGTGATAATAGCGACTAAAATCTTCGTACCCTTTGAGACAGAGATTTGTGAGGTACACATCCCAAGGTACTCAGTGACAACAAAGAAAGACCTAATATCCACTAAAATATTTATATGAACACTTTACATAGTAGCAAAGAACTGGAAACAATTAAGATAGTCATTATCTGGGGATTGGCTAAAAAAAAAGCTGTGGTGCATGAATAAAAGAGAATATTACTGTGCTATAAAGCATGATCAATATAATGAATATAGAGAAGCATGGAAAAAGATACAAATTGGTGCAAAAGAAAGTAAACAGTACCAAGAAGACAATATAAACAATGAAAGGCATGTAAATGAATTAAATACTGTACAATTAGAATGACAAATAAGCTTACTCCCATAGAAAATATGTTAGAGGGCACCTTCTAACACTTCACAGCAGAAATGGAGACCTATGGGTATTCAGCACTATATTTAATGTCACACTCAATATGTAGGATAGTTTTACTGAACAGTTTTTCTCATCTTTTTTATTTGTAATAAGGAATTACTAAGTGGGGGAGAAAGGGAGAAATAAATGGGTGATAGTGATGTTATATATATATATATATTTATATATATATATATTGTGTGTACATATATATAATTATTTTTAAAAATATTCCTTCACATATTTTCATTTTAAAGAGCAGGAAAAATAATTGAAGTGAGAATAGAAAGGACACATACATTAGAGATATATTATAGAGCTAGGGCCCAATTACTCTGAACAATGAACCCAGTAAAGCTATCACATTATTCAATTCACATTTTATATTTCTATTGGTTACATTTTACATAATTAAAACTTCACAAAGTGCAAATTTGAATATAATACTATGCCATATTGACTCCAGGTCAGCAGTAAAAGTTGTTAAAACATAGAATATTGCTTGGAACCTCTCTGACTTTTCCACCATGCCCCAAGAAGCTCATTATTGGACAACCTCATCACCCTATAAGATCTCATCAGCCTTGGCACTCTATCTCATCACTGCTTTCTGCCTCTCTGATTGGAAGGTGGGTTCATGATGTCCAAACCTTTTAAGAAGGGAGCTCAGCTCAAATATATCCTTATTTCTTAGCTGGCTGTACTACTTTGGGACTTCTTCATCATGCCCCCTTGTCAGGTACTTTCTTTTCTCTTTCCACACCCAACACTCCCCCCAACCGCAGTCCATTTTGCCTTCATTTATGGGTCATCTTCTCTCATTAGATTGTAAGCTCTTTGAAGTCAGACTTTCCTTTTTTGTCTTTATATGACCAGTGTTTAGCATAGCTCCAAATATATAATAGGTGCATAATAAATGCTTACTTTTAATCCAATAAACTTTTATTAAGCACCTACTATGTGTCAGGCACTACACTAAGGGCTAGGGATATAATTTCTCTTGAATGTATTATTTATTTATTTTTAGCATTCTTTTTTTTAAATTTTGAGTTTCAAATTTTCTCCCTCCCACCTCTCCTCCACTTATTAAAAAGGGAAAAATGTGTTATCAATTATACATGCGAAATTATGCAAAACATATTTCCATAGTAGTTATGTTGCAAAAAATAAAATAAAGTGAAAGAAATTATCTTTCAATATGTTCCAATAGTTCTTTCTCTAGAGGCATAAAACATTTTTCATCATAGATCCTTCAGAATTGTCTTGGATCATTGTATTGATCAGAATAGCTAAGTCAGTTACAGTTGATCATCCTTATAATACTGCTGTTCTGCTTTGGCTCACTTCATTCTGCTTTAGTTCATGTAAGTCTTCCCAGGATTTTTTTCTGAATCTATCCTGCTCATCATTTCTTATAACATAATAGTTTTCCATCATAATCATATACCACAACTTGATCAGCCCCTCCCTAATTGACAGGGGTATTCCCTTAATTTCCAATTCTTTGCCACTGCAAAAGAATAGCAATAAATATTTTTGTACATATAAATCCTTTTTTTGGGGGGCTCTTTGAGATAAAGATCTAATAGTGCCATTGCTGGTTCAAAGGGTATGCACAGATTAATAGTTATTTGATATCATTCAAATTGCCCTCCAGAATGATTGGATCAGTTCACAACTCTATCAGCAATGCATTCATGTCCCAATTTTCCCACATCTTCTCCAATATTTGTACTCTTTCCTTTCTGTCATGTTAGCCAATCTGACAGGTGTGCAGTGGTACATCAGAATTATTTTGTTTTGCAATAGTGATTTAGAGCATTTTTTTCATATGGCTATGGCAACTTTGATTTCTTCTTCTGAAAACTACCTTCTCATATCCTTCAACTATTTATCAACTAAAGAATTACTTGTTTCCTTATAAATTTGATTCATTTCTCTATATACTTGAGAAATGAGGCCTTTATCAAAGAAACTTGCTATATTTTTCCCTTTCCCACTTTTCATGTTATGTTGGTTGCATTGGTTTTGTTTGTACAAAGCCTTTTTAATTTATTGTAATCAAAATTATCCACTTTGTATAATAAATGTTTATTGATTGTTGGTTTTTCCTTCTAGAAAGGACCTACCCTTTTTGTTTTACTGATAGAAAAACTGAATACAGCCAAGAGTAATATAGCCAAAGCCACATATTCAGTGGAAGATCTAGAAAGCACTATTTCATTTTTTCTAATGAAAGTTAGAGGGTACATCAGAGATGAAAAAATGCATTTGACAGCTTTAGAGCCTACTATCTACTTATTTTCAAAGTCATTACCCTTTTCTTCCAATTTATCATTTCTTTGCTGGAGAAATACTCTTGGTGCCATTTCTTACCCAGTTGCAAATAAAAATTCCACTTTGTCCTTTGAGAAAGAAAGTTCAAGTACAAATGTTCATTCAGGTGGCTTGCTTAAGACAAGCTTATTAAACCAGCTGTATATCAAACCAAAAAGGCAAGAAGAGTCTTGCCTTGTTAGCAAAGAGACTTTTATACAACCAGTCCCCAAATGTCATAACACATCATACTTAATCTACACTCTGGCAGATGAACTGGGAAGTTATCAGTCTTATAAGGTTTTCAGTCTTCTTTTTCCCCTAACCCCCCACTTCTGCTGAGTGGCTATAATCAACTCAGAGAAAAACATGAATTCCTAGAATTTCCCTTGTGGGTATGTTTTATGTAAGGACATTTCATTACTACTTAAGGGTCACCCCCTGTAATACTTACTGCAAGCAGCAATATTTGAAGAGTCTGGCAGCATGGGGTTTAGACATAGACCTGCCTCAGATGTTTGGCTTCTGAGGGTTTTTGGTGCATTTCATTAGACCATAAGCTCATAAGAATGAAACTCCCAAGAGCACCACAGGATTATAGGACAGCTTAAAGTCATGCCCAAGTGGGAATTAGTGATTTCAGAACTAACTATATTGTATATCATAGAATTTGTGTGTTGATATTCTACAGGAATTATTCATGTAGTCAAAGCACTGGTGGTTTTTTTTTTTTTCAAATTTGCTGTAGCTGTAAACACATCTCCAGAGCTAAAAGTCTCAAAACTGGAGCATTTAGGGTAAAAAGTCAAATAGCTAACTATATCTGGTGTCTCCCAAATCCTACTCCAGGATATAATAAATGGTATCAGAGGCAACCATCAGGGAGTGGTAAAGAAAAAAAAATTAAAAAGAGGGGCTTGTTTGTTTTTTTAAAAGGAAGTTCAAAATATTTTCCCTTTCAAAATACTGTGTAAATATGAAATTGATTCAGAAACAGCTGAGGATTCTAACATCTTTGATGTTGGTCAGGGAAATTCAAATCCAAGTATGAAAATCAGCTTTTCATAGAATATTAGACTTTGAGGATCTTAAAGGTCATCTAATTGGATGCCATTAATTTTCAAGTGATTAAACTGGGGTCTATATAGGTGAAGTGACTTACAGTCACATAGCTACTTGGTGGAAGAATTGGGACTAGATTCTAAACGCCCTGACTTGATGTTCTTAGAGAAGTTCCATAAAGTTAAAGGCAAAGGATATTTAGATGAGACTGTTCTTGTTCTTTTTGAATTGAAAAAGCTAAATCTGTTATTGTAGGCAAAAAATAAAAAAAAATTTATAACAGAGAAAGGCAACTTCACTATTTTTCTCTTTTTGCCCCCCTATATTTCACAAATGTCATATTTTGTTTATCACTAAATGCTTTGTGGTCACTATGTGAATACTCAAAGGATGTGGGCCTCTTGGTATAGGAACTCCCACATTTCCGATTATATCACACCTTTGATTTGGCAGATAAATCCTAGGGATCTTCTTGAGGTCCACAGAGGTTGTGACTTATCCAGGATCACATAGTTAAAAAATATCAGAGGTGAGATATAAAGTTTTGATATTTGATTCCAAATACCAAACCTAGCTCATTCATTTGTCCCAGATAAGGTTGCTAAATGTTCTCTAAGCTATTTTCCATCTTTGAATCTCTGATCTTATGACCACATTTCTGCAGGCAAGGAGAACAAGAAGGGATCCTCCCATTCATTCAATTCAATCAATCCCCTCATTTTTCTAAAGAGGAAACTGAGTCTCAGAAAGCTTAAGTAACTTGTCCCAGAACACACAAATAATGAGAGAGTTTAGTGTTATAGAAATGTAAATTTTTAAGATCTTCCCTGCCCCTAGGTTAAGTGTACCTGGAGCCTGTGGTGGGAGGCTTGTTTTTCAGGAATGCCCACACCTTTGTTCTTTGTGATTGGGCAGTGAATCAAGAGGGTTGTTACATTCTCTGACCCAGGAGAAGGCTATATAATCCCCTGATGTGAGATTTTGTTTTGGGGCTCATTTTGAGAACTGTTACATCACTTGACCAAATGAGACTCTGGGCAGCCATTGAGAGCACCCCAGCTTTGAAAACCAAGATGTTGATGCTTTCCTCTCTGGTAACTGTGATTAGGTATGGATGTATGGAATTGTTGGACAGTTTGGAAGCATGTCTGCTGAAATGTTTCTCTGCCTTGTAACTTCTGCTTGTAAACCTTTGTATACTTTGAAGTTCGGGGTGCTGGCCTTTTTCCTCTGAACTAGGTAAACAATATATGTTTGATTGATTAAAGCAAGATTGTTAACCCATTTTGAGTTGCTTTCCTTTAGAAAAGCAGATCTAAGAACATGTGTTGGCAGCCACCCTGGGTATGCTAGGGTGCTTGCTACTACACATAGTCATTATAATTTCATGAAATTAAGTTTCTGTTGATGTTGTTTTATTTCTATCTTTATTGTTGCAATCATTACACATATTTCCTTCCAACCTCTGCTTAGTTTACTTTCCATCACTTCATATGTCCTCCCATGCTTCTTTGAATGCTTTATATTCATTATTCCTTATAATTGCTGTATTGCAATTTATTCAACCATTCCCTAATCAATTTGCACCTACAATGTTTCCCGGTCTTTGTTGGTACAAAAATGGAATGTTTCATTTTAGCCCGGTTTAACTATGTATATTTTTACTTTGGACTCCAAAGTGAGATTTAAACTCAATTTCAGTGTCAAATTCTATAATGTAGTGATTGCACTTAAGATCATGGAAGAGACCTCAGAGGTCATCTGGTTAAATCTCTGTTTTACAAATCAGAAAACTTGAGATCTGAAGAGAGAAAGTAACTTGTCCAAGATCACCTGCATAGTAATCTGTAGAAGGGAGATTTGAACCTAGATCATCTGACTCCAGAGGCAGTGTTTCTTCTACTGTACTATACAATCTTTTAATTTTTTTTTATTATCTATCTTTTCATTTCCACTAGAAGCCATTTATGTCTCTTATTTATTGAACCTAGATCTTTTAAAAATTCTTGTAGTTGTTTGTAAAAACATATATTAATTTTTTTAAACTGGAGCAATGGTTTCACTGATATAGAGAGTTCTCTTTCTTTCTTTCTTTCTTTCTTTCTTTCTTTCTTTCTTTCTTTTTTTTTTCTTTTTTGCTTTTTGGAGAGGGAAAGATAGGGCAATTGGGGTTAAGTGACTTGCCGAAGGTCACACGGCTAGTTTTTGTGTTAAGTGTCTGAGGCCAGATTTGAACTCAGGTCCTCCTGATTCCAGGGCCAGTGCTCTATTCACTGTACCACCTAGACGCCCCAAGGAGTTCTCTTTCAAGAACTCTTTCTGCGATTGCTTCTCAGCACTGCATAACATTTGAGAAGTACTTGGGACACTGATAATTTTAGTGGTTTGTAGAGGGTCAATATGTGTCAAAGGCATGGCTTGAACCCAACTCTTTAAGGCCATCTCTATATCCACTATGACATAGGTTCTATTTATTAGGGGAAAAAATATTTTACATTATGATAGAAGAGCTCAGTTTGTCCACTAAGAATTTCACAGCCTTTCAAGGTCATAGGATAACAGTGACTGCAAGAATCTAAACCAAGGGTGGAGAACCTGCAGCCTCAAGGTCACATGTGGCCCTCTAGGTCTTCAAGTGCAGCTCTTTGACTGAATCCAAACTTTTTGATATCTCTGTTCTGCATCTCTTATATCTCTTCCTTTCGCTCCACGCCTGTGACTGCTACCTTAATACTTTTCATCTAGAGTATAATAAAGTCTCCTATTTTTTTCATGTCCCTTATTATTAAATTCAATTTGGATTCAGTCAAAGGGCCACACTTGAGTACCTAAAGGACCACATATGGCCTCGAGACTGCAGGTTCCCCACCCCTGAAACAGACAACATAGAAATTTGACAACAAAACTGTTCATACACAATAGTCAGTATTAGTAACTCACTGTCTAAGTTAAAGGAAGATGCTTTCTTTCTATTAACAATAAACACACAAGCTGTTTTGGTGGAGGAAGTACTTTGTAGGAAGAGTTGTTTGTGGGAGTTGTCTGTTGTATAAAAATAAAAGATGATAAAGATAATGCTTAACTATTTTAAAGTGCCCTGGTAAGTTTCATTCTGATTTACTTCAGTGGTGGAAAAAGCAAAAGTAGGTTTTCCCCCAAGGTGACTGCTAATTCCAGAACTTTGAAAGGGAATAGAGTTTAGCCATAACAATGACAGTTAGCCTGTTGTCTTTGCCATAAGTTGATTTTGGGTAGTAATATGGGTCAAGTGAGATAAAGGTTGTTCCAGACAGGCCAAGGCCATGCCACTCACCAGATGACATTGTTTTTAGTATCCTTACTCATACTCTGGTATGACAATGCTTAATAAATCTTAAATTATGTGCAATTAACCAATCAAGCATCTATTGTGTGCCTACTATGATAGGTACATAATACAGATACAAAGACATAAATGAAAACAGTCCCTGCCCTTGGAAACCTTATTTATTATACTCTATCAGGAGAGACAACATATGGTCATTAGATTCTAAGTTCATTGAGGGCAGGGTCTGCCTTTTCCCTCTTTTGTATTACCAACTCTTAGCACAGTGCCTGGAACATAATAGGTACTTAATAATTTGCCCCAACTTGCCCCTTATACCTCCTTCTTTTATTCCCCCTCACCCCCATCCTGATTCTCTGGACTTCAACACTTACCTTTCCTTCCCCAGACATGCCTACCCTACAGTTCCTTTTTCTATGTTATCTTTTCCCATTAAAGCATAAATTCCTTTTAGGTCAGGGATTATCTTTCTTTTTACTTTTATTTGCATCTCCAGTATGTGTCACCTTGTCACAGTACATAGTAAGCATTTAATAAATGTTTGTTGCTGTAATAAAAAGCTTGTTGATGTTATTCACAGATCATATGATTGAATCTGACCAGACATGTTATAAATGTTTGCTGCTTGTCACCTTGGGGAGAAAGGTGGCAGAAGGGCAATTATCTGAGATAGTAGAAATGGTTCAATTTAAAACTATTCTTATTAGTAGAAAAATTACAGATTGATTTCCCAATTATCAGTTAGTTTACAGGACCGCAGGTATTAGAACATCATAGGTGTATAACATCCTAAATTTAAAGTTGGAAGGACCCTTAGAGAATATTTAATCCAATACCCTCACTGCCTCACATTATACCAGGGGCTGGAAAAGTGAAGTGACATGCCCAAAGTCACATGTGACATAGCCAAAATCCAAACCTCCATTATCTGATATATTAGAAAGAGCATAGTTTTAATTTCAGAGAGGTTGGGTTTATATTCCACCTCTTACGTACACTTCTAGGTGACTGTCATCAAATGACTAAGTGCAGGTCATTTAACTTCCCTGGACCCCAATTTCTTCATCTGTAAAATGAGGGTGTTGAACTAGAAAGCCTCTGAGGTCTCTTCTAATTCACTATGATTCCAAATCCAGAGTTTGAACCCCATTGATATCATTGGTCCTTTTCAAAAACAAAGGGCAAACAACAATACCACACTATACAAATTCAAGGACAAGACAGTGGGAAAAAGTGTATATAATTCATGACATTATAAAGGAAAGTTAAAGGTTGAAAAATAAACAAGATAATTTCAAATTGTGCTTGAAAACAGATTGATGAGTTGTGAACTACAGTCAGGAACATGGGCCCAGATTTTCTCCTATGGATTCCTCATGCCCTGAAGTAGATCATATGATAATCATAAGAGGTGATAAACTTGTTTGATTACACTTCACAGGTGCTGCTAGGTCCAATTATCTTAGTGCTAAAATACCCTCTAATTGGGTGTGAAATACACATCATAGTTAATTACACTGTACACCACTGTAAAGGCTTGAAATAATTAAGAATGTTTTCATTTCTCCACTGGCCTAGAAAAAGCATAAGCATTTCAAGTTCAAATCCTTAGAGATTTCTTTGAAACTCATGAGATCAGCTAGATATGAATTTATGCAAATTTCTAACTCCAGAATTTTATTGAGACCATAAGCCTCTTATCATAACCTAGATATTTTGATCTAAGTATAGCTATCCCTGTCTTGTAAGGAGGATGTGCCCTTTGAAACAGAAGGCACAAAGGTATTAATGAAGGTGCTATTTTAAAAGATCATATAAGCCATTAAATGTGACATATTTTCTTGCCTCTAGCTTTGCAACCCATAGTTCCTTAAAGACAGAATGTTGGTTATGTGTGTGTGTGTGTGAAGAGTAGGTAGAGGAACATGGGACTAAAAACTGAATTAGTCCCCCAAATCCAAGAAAAAAACAGTCAGAACATTTATTTGAGAAAACACCACTCCCTATAATCAAACCATAAGAGAAACTATAAATTATACTTGGATTAGTTGTTCACTGGTGATTTACCCCGAAGCAATCCACTCTGCAATGATATTTGAAGGAACATTTCTGATACAATAAAGATGACTTGCAATTTATCATCAGGATAGCAGGAAGCAGGTTGTCTAACATTCAATCATCAAAACAAGAAAGAAAGCCCTGTAACCTTGAAATTATAACAAATAAAGGGTTGTGATCTCACTTAAGTGGACACCCCATACCTTAATAGAAAGCTCCACAAATTACTGATTAAAAAAAATCATTACATTATGATGTAGAACTAAGATGGTCCTCCAATGACAAACATATAGTCCATCTCTGAGTCTGTATTTGAAGCTTTTCTTTTCCAGTATGATAAGACCTCTCAGAATTTCTTTATTGTCTTAGATTTGTCATAGATATCATTTGGTTCATGTCGTAGATTTTGAGAATCCAAGCTTCCCTACATACTCATAAGGTATTTGGTATCTGATTAGGACTTTAGTGAAACTAAAAACTATAACAGTTATGCATATATGTTAAAATGCAAATAGGATGATTTAATGAAAAATGCAAAAAGAGGATGATGGTCTTCCAGTATTATAGCAAAATACCTGGAGAATAAGTTTCTGTCAAAGTTTATTAGGCACAGTCATAGGAGAGAAACTGTCCTGGGGTCTTTTAACCCTGGAATATTTCTTTAACTTGCTGAGCCCCTTCTCCCTCCATCTTTTATCCCCTCTTCCCTCCCCCACCCCATTTTGACTCTCTGGACTTCAACACTTACCTTTCTTTCCCCAGCCACTCCCACCCTACCCCTTCAGTTCCTTTTTCTATGTTATCTTTGCCCCTTAAAACATAAACTCCTTTTTAAGTCAGGGATTATCTTTCTTTTTACTTGTATTTGCATCCCCAGAACTTTCAGTGTCATAGAACATAGAAAGCACTTAATAAATACTTGTTGCTTCAATTAAAAGCTTATTTCCCTACTTTGCTAGTCCATTAACTTGAAAGTTATCCTCTCTGGTGGACCAATAACAGATTTTCAGACCTTACCATACCTTAAATAGTATGCTTCTCCAGATCATTCAAATTACTTGGCTCCAATCCCATGCTACCTCCTGATTATTCATTTGGCTTCTCAGCACTCAAAATTGGGAAGAGACACCTTGCCAATATAATGGCACTGAGCATTCTGTATACCTTAGTATCTTTTATTTCCTAATGTTATGGTGTTTGAATTCTGAAATCCAACTTTCCAAAAGCTTAAAACCAATTTAGCTAACTCTCAGGTTTCTTGGCTAATTTCTAAATCAAACTGATCCTTATAATCCTGTTTGCTTCTCTGAATTCTTACCTAGTACCTGTTATCTCTTACTTTTGGCCTATCTGGATTTATCTCTCAGGACTCAGACTAATCCCTCCATCCTAGGGAGCCTCCTGGTCCCAGCTTCTCCAAACTAACATTCCTAATCATATTTTGGTATGATAGTGCTTAATAAATATTCAATCATGTTCAATTAACCAATCAAGCATCCAATACAGATACAAAGACAGAAATGAAAACAGCCCCTGCCCTTGGGAAGTTTACTTATTATACTCTATCAGGAAAGACAACATATGATCATTAGATTCTAAGTTCTTTGAGGGCAGGGTCTGTCTTTTCCTTCTTTTTGTATTCCCAGATCTCCCACAGTGACTGACACATAATAGGCACTAAATAAATGTTTGTTGATTGAACATGTACATATACAAATATATGTAAAATAAATGTAAGCTAATTTTGAAGGGGAAGGTACTAACAGCTGGGAGAGTTGAGAAAGATGGCGTCAGTGGTGCTGGAGCTAAACTCTGAAGGAGATAAGAGATTCTAAAGGCATAGGAATAATAACCTGTCTTCAAATATGGGGTGCTATAAAGATGCTAAACAATAACGTAACTAGGGAAACTACTTTGATTCCTCTGCACAGTTTCACCAGTCAAAACGTTTTGCTAAGAGTTCTTCTAACTTATCTTTCTTTCCCAGAAGAATTTGATTAAACTTAAATCTTAAGTGACACATTTTGTTGCCTCTCTACAGTAATATGAATTCCAACCCCTGCTAGAATCTGATTTAACGGCTTTTCCCTGAAGTTTCAAATGTACTGATTCACTAAACTTAGTTCCAGTCTAAAAAGAATGTTCTTTTTTTTAACATTTCTTTCCTGTGCCTCTGTCACTTTCCAGAATGAAAGTGTTTACAGAGTGAGTGTCATGTTTGCTAAATAGATTCTTGACTCAATAGCTGGGCAGCTATGGCACTATCAGCAAAGAAGGAACGCACTTGTTCCTTGCACAGAAGTTTGTAGTTAGAGATTACACAGAGTGTTGTTGACTTTTCCTTGCTACATACTTCAGTTCTTCTCTGGCTGCTGTTTTGAAATTTCCTTCAACTACCTTGAGAAGGGAGGAAAAAATGTATAAAAGAAGAATATGCTGTTACTCTTTTATTAATCCTGGAGAGTCAGACAATTAACCTTTTATAATGAAGAGAACAAGACTCACCTACTTAAACAGACTTTCGCCTTATTAACTTGATGAAGGCAGAATACAGCTTTCAAAGCAAGGTAAAGTAACATTGCCAGCATAAGAATTTATTCATTTTCTTGATATTTTGCCACACATGATCTTAAAATTTCTAAATCCTAAGTGAACTGTGTAGCCTTCATATGCCTAGAAAAATTAAGGAAACAGATTCCTTGGACGTGTGCTGTTTTTTTTTTTTATTCTCCTCCTTCCCCTATATCCAATTAATTTCCAAATCCCCTTGATTCTACCCCTCATCGCACTTCTTGTATTAGTACTTCTCTCTCCACTTAATGTCATCATTCAAGTTCAGGCTTTTGTCACCTCTTGCCCACCCTACTGTAAAAGCCTCTTATTTTGTCCTCCTGCCTCCATTTTCAATCCTCTTCCCTCTATTCTTCCTGTAACTGTCAAAATAATCTTCCTAGGGAACAGATCTGTTTATGTCACTCCCTAACAAAAACTATCCACTGATTTCCTAGTGCTTCTAGAATACCTTGGACCTAACATTTAAGACCCACGACAATCCATCTCTGATGTACCGTTGCAACCTCATAATGTTGTACCTTCTTTCACACTTGCTAGTAGTCCCTAGTTATTCCCTGAATTTGGCATGTCATCTCCCACCTTCATATATTCACAATGACTAACCCTCATGGCCAGCCAAATTGCATTCCCTCCTCACATCTTTCAGGACCATTATCTTTGTTCAAAGCTCAGCTTAGGTGCTACCTCCTGAACCAGGGACAGGAAACCAGGGGACCTCTAGGTCCACAAGTGAGAACATCATGAAGTTTGGATTCACTCAAAGGACTGCACTTGAGGACCTAGAAGGCCATATATGGCCTTGAGGCCTCAGGTTCCCCACCCCTGAATATATCCTTTACTGATCTTCTAAGCTAACCAATATTCTCTCCCTCCTAAAATATTCTTAAAGCATTTTAAGAGCCTCTTTTTTGACCTCAACACTGACTGCCTCATATTATATGGACTTGTATATATGTTCTATCCCACATACTTCCCTCACCAACAAAACATACATTCCTTTCAGAGACCTTACTTTTTGTCTTTGATTTTTTACCCCTCTTATATCTGTTGCTTTCCCTCTTTTTAATTTTTTCCCCTTATCTACCCTGCATATAGTTTGTTTTGTATATTTTTGTTTGCATGTTTTCTCCCACATTAGACTGCAAGCTTATTGAGGTCAGTGACTGACTTTTACCTCTTTTTGATTCCCCAGTGCTCAGCACAGTACCTGGCCAAAGTAGGCATTTAATAATTTTTTTCTTCCTTGCAAATTTCTTATTGTATGAATTTTAAAATTGTCTCCTTTTGTGCAGATTCTCAAGAACAAGAAGTATTATAAGAGGGGCAGGGCTGTTGGACAAACTCAGTCATAAGAAGATGATGAATAACTGAATTCTTAAGGGATCAATAAGTTGAAAGGTGGCAGCTTACAAGGGTTAAGCAAGATAGAAACCTGGTGAGATCCTGAGACAATTTAGTGACTCTCAGAATTTGGAACACAAGCTAATCTCACAATTCCCTTAATCTAATCCTTCTTGGATTAGATTCCCCATAGAGATCAAGTGTTAAAATAACCGTGCCTGACTGAACAGTGGAGGTCTCATCAGTGAAGTTCATTGCTACTTTCCTGTCATTTCCATTGGTTAATAATGTGATAGAGCAGAGACAAACGGTGCACAACCATTTTTCCCAGGGAGGTCAGAGCCTCTACAGCATGACAACAGCTTTGCAGATGCCTACATCATGATAGTTAAAATAGCAGTCCTGCAAAGCCTGAGAGCATCAAGAGGCCTCAAATTAACTCCTTTCACCAACTTGTCTTCATGAGCATATTCAGTTATAACCTGTCCAAGACCCCAGTGTCTAGGGAGGATGAGGACTGTAGCCAGTGGGTAGTCCACTCAGGTACAGGGAGCAGACCGAGCAGCAAGAGACTGAAGGCTCTCTCACTCACCCAGTGTGGAGATGCAGCCTTAAGTGAATGTTGAAAACTAAAAATAAATTAATTGATACAAAGAAAAAAAGAAATGCAGACCTAGAATTAGAGCAGTGGCTGGCAGACAGATGAATGTGCCATCCTCCAGGGACTGGTGAAGGCAGATCTGACTATGTGGGCAGCCAGGAGCTGAACTTGGGCTCCTGGGTGCAGCTAAAAAGGTTCACATACCCACATGCCACAACTGCTGCCTGTGCCGTATCTGCCTGAAGTTCAATAATGCTTGACATATGAATGAATGATTCGTGATGAGCAGGACGGTGTGAAGTGCCCCGCTCTTGCTCCATATCCTAAACACAAAATAGATGTTTTGGGAATTTTCTATTGATTTTTAAAATCAATCAACTACTGTGCCAGTCACTGTGAGAGGTGCTGGGAATAGAAATACAAAGAATGAATCAATCCCTTCGCAAAAGGAGCTTTTAAAGGCTATGTATGGGATATTTTATTTTAGGACATACTTGTGGCCCAACTGACTATGACTAAAGATAATCTATAAACTAAAGGTAATTTACAGGAAGAAAATGGAAAGTGTCCATTCCAATGCTTTTTTTACATAGACTCCCAGAATATCAGAGTTGGAAGGATCCTTAAAGGTCTCTAGGTTAATCTATACCTAAACAGGACTGCCATCAACTACATCTCAATAATCCAGTCTTCACTCAAAGACCAATAGTTATAGGGAACCTATCACTCCTTTTATGACAACTCACTATTTGGAAATTTTTCCTTTCAGGAAACCTAAACCTGCTTCCTAGTCACTTTAACACCTTGGCTCTACAGTGTCATCTGTATCCAAGCACAACAAATTTAAATCATCTTCCATTTGACAATCTATTGTATTTTCATTCTTTCCCTCCTTAATTTCCTCTTCCTTTTAACTCATTCTCTTATCTCCAAATTGGACTGAATTAGAGGCTTTTACTTGAGGATCTGTGAACTGCTTTTATTTCTTAATATATTTTAAATTGTATTTCAATACAGCAATATAATTATTTCCTTTGTAATCCTAAGTATTTCATTTTATGCATTAAAAAAGATTCAGAACTCCATCTTTAGTCTTCCCATTATTCAAATATAAAGGTTCAGATTCTAGAGATGTTGTGGGAATAGAGATGACAAGAAATAGAAGCTAATTGGATATGAGGCTTGAATAACAATGAGGTGTCAAAGGTAACACTAAGGTTGTTAAACTTGAGTGACCAGAAGGTTGGCAGAGACCCCAACATTTATAGGGATGGTTGGAAGAGGGATGGATTTGGTGGGGGATATAATATAATGAGATGTTATTTTTAGTCATAACCCATACATACCCTATTCTGTGTGACTCACTTTGAAAAGGAAGAATGGGGCAGAGCTCTTACTCACTGGCGATTGCTCGGAAAATATACTGCACATTTCAGTGGTTTCTGCCACAGCCAAGAGGTAGAAGAGAGGTGGTCTTATGGGGTCATGAAGTAGGTATGTAGGGGGAATAGGTCAAGGAGAAGAGGGTGGAGTTCCCAATGGCATCTCTGCAGCTGCCATTTGGTGACTAATAGCCATGAGATGTCCAAGGGACTTTCACAGAAGAGGAAAGAGATAGAACAGAAAAATGCTGGGGGCAAAGGGTAAGTGAGTTTTCTAGAGACAAGTGATGTGACCATCAAGGACAGAATGTGACTCACCATCCACTGATTCCATTTGCCTTGTGAGGTTAGTGCACTTGTGAATAAACCTTTGATGAGTAAGACCACAGCCCTGGCCTCACTTTGAAGAACACTTATCTATAGAATTTCCCTGATTTATTATAACTGAAGAAACTTAGTAGCCTATAGGGTCATAGTATTTAGAGTGAGAAAGGCATTGAATATCATCTGCTTCAAATCCCTAATTTTCATAGACAAGGATACTGAGAATCAAAGACGTTGAGTGATTTATCTAAGATTAAAGAAGTAGAAAGTGGCAGACTCGTGATTTGAATACAGATATTCTGATTAAAAAGACTGTATTCATTCCATTACACCACAAAAATATTTAACTTTAGACTTGGGTCTTTAAATAATAATAATAATTATTATTATTATTATTAAGAAAAATAACTAACCTATATATATATATATATCACTTTAAGGTTTGCAAAACACTGCAATTATCCCATTTGATGCTAGGAGGTAGGTACCATTTTTGTCACTATTTTACAGATGAAACTAAAGCAGATAGAAATTAAGTAACTTACCCTCCCCCAACTAATAATTGTCAGAGGTTGTATGTGAACTCCAGTCTTCCTGACTTCAGGTTCTGTGATATAACCATTATGCAACCTCACTGCCTCCAAAGCAGTATGAATGTAGGCAAGTTATTTTATATTTCTGGCCCTCAGTTTTCTCACTTGTATAGAATTAGGGCCCTAGATAATCTGCTGACAGTCTGAAGATTCATTGAGTCAGTCACTCTTTTTCACAAAGTCCACAGGGGCCATTTTGCAAACAGCATGATCAATGACAGCAAATTACTTTTTAATGAAGTCTGTTCTGAAAAGATAACTCGAAATAAAAATTTGAGGTCCAGGACACATCTGCATTATACCAAATTTTGTTTTGTGGCAGATTATGTTACTGCTGGTCTTTGATATGTTCTCATCTTCTAAGAATAATTTCAAAATGAAGACTAGTTTTTGTCAAGAAAAACGTTTGAAGGATTTTATTTAAAATGCTTCAAATTTTCAAATTAATGGAATTACAGTTAAAAGTGTATTTTTTCCAGCCCTTAGCATTTGTATCATTTGGGTTCTTCAGAGAATGCTTCTCTTTTTTGCATAAGCAGCCTCCTACATGCAGAAGTTCTGAGCATTTTACCAATAAATAGTTCTTGAGTCATAATAGAAATATAGTCCAGAGGAGAGATCAAAAAGCAATTTTCACAAGCTAATCAAGCATGTTTCCTATGCCAGGAATTCTCCAGGTCAAAAGTTAGAATGAGCCTGTAGAGAACCCTGGCCTGCTGTCGGTCACATCTGCAGAAGGCTCATCTTCCTCTTATCATGATAAAAAAAAAATAGAGAGACTTTGAAATAACTCAGCATAGGCAAGTCACTAAATCTTTCTCTATATTATGGAGACATTAAGAGCTACATTGTCTACCTCACATTGTTATTTTGAAGATCAAATGAGATCTTGAATTGATTGCACTAACCAACCATATTAAACTTTCTTCTTCTATTACTCCATCTTCTTGCATTCAATGAGACTTGGCTCTCTGCTGAGAACACATCCTCCCTGGCCTCCCTTCTACCACCAGTTATGCTTCCACTTATACCCCACCCCCCAACTCACTGATTGGGAGTTGGAATGGCCATTACCACTTCTGAGCTCTCCTACTTCCATCACTCAGGATTCTCCTTTGAGGTTCATTCGATTCATATGCATCATCCAATTAAAATTCTGGTAGCTACTGTATGGAGACTTGCAGGATACTCTCCTTCCTTTCTCAATGAGTTTAGTTCACAGTCTTTATCTTCTCCCTAACTCCTGCCCTTATATGAGGGACTTTCAACATACATTATTTTTTTTCATCTTTCATTCTCATTGAGATATTACATCATATACATTTGGATACTCCCTCAAGCACCTTAATTTAACAAATTCTCAAATAACTCATTTCCCATAATCTATTCTTCCACTCCCACCATATCTACATATAGAAATTGTTGTACCCTTGATTTTGGCATTATATAGAAGTGCTCCACATCTAGATTCTTGAACTCTGAAACTATTTTATCTCATCACAATCTGTAATTGGTCCACTTCTCCTTCTGCCCTACAACTATAAACCCTGTTTTTTGTCATCCAGTTCTGAGGCAGGGAGACCATTGCAATAACCTACTGGTTGGTCTCCCTTCCTCAATTTTCCCCACACTTTAATCCATCCCCTTCTCAGATATCAAACGGATTTTCCTAAAGTGCAGCTCTAACCATGCCATTTTCCCACTCCCACTCCATTCTTTCAGTTCCAGTGACACCCTATTACCTATAAGATCAAATATATGAAACTCTCTCCCTCCTCATCTCTACCTCCTTACTTCCCTGGCTTTCTTCAAGGCTCAACTAAAGTCCCACCTTCTGCAAGAAAGCCTTTCACACTCCTCCTTAACCTTAATTCTTTTGAAGTTCTTTCCTTTCTGCAGATATGGCAGACATCAGGCCAGAGTTCTCTACAGATTCACTCCTTCCCTTCAATTTTTCATAGTTAGAGAAATGGATGATAGATAGATAGAGGGATAGATAGATAGCATATAAAGAGATGTATATCTATCATCTATCTATTATTTATACATAGTTGTTTATGTGCTTCTGTCCCCATTGAATTGTGAACTCTTCGAGAACAGGATTGTTTTATTTTTGATATATGTTTTTTTTTTCTTTTTGTCTTTTTTGGTATCCCCAGAACCTTACACATTGCCTGGCACAAAGTAATTCTTAATAAATGTTAGTTGAATGACTGAATGATAAAACAAATGTCAATTATAATTCATAACTAACATTTATGTGTTTTTTTTATTAATGTAACACGTTAGTGATAATTGTGATATATTAATAATATATTATTGTATTCCTGATAATATAATATTATATTGATAATATGATAGTACTACTAGGAACATAACATTATTGTTAACTCAGTCCTATTTTTTTTAAAAGAAGGCAAGTTTTAAGACCAGTGCTGGGCTCAGTATCTACTCAGATGTTTAACCCACACCATCTACATCTACATTAGCACTGAAAGAATATCACAAAACTTAAGCTTTCAATGATTATCCCGTGTTATTGTCATGTCTGAGTCATCACAGAAAGGTTGTTATAGCCAGCCAATTCTAATTCAGAATTGAGAATCTGAGGAAATGTATATTGTAAAAAAAATTTCCAGCACAATTTCCATGCTAAAACAAACAAAAATTGTTATTTCTTTGGGAACATAGAAACATTCCCACCATCCATTGAAAAGACAGATTCTACACACTTTAGGAGAACATTTTCACAATATTTTAATACTCCTTTCCACCACCAAATTCATCATCTAATGACTTTCCTTTGGAAAAACCCTTTCTGAATTTACCTAAGCTGATCCTCCATGAAAAATCATCATTAGGTCAGTCCTCAAAGCCTTTTCAGATATCTTGTACTTTCCAGAAACTGTCCTATACTAGCAGAGATCTGAGAATTCAAGTTTATTACCACATCATGATGAGACAACCACATAAGACTTGTGGAGGTTTTGTCACAAAACAATGAAAATTTTAAATTCCTGACACCTTTAAGCTAAGGGTTAACTCTAAGTTTGTTGGGAAAATTCTGCTACTAGACTATGCTTCATGAGGACAGAAACTGTGTCTTATCTAAACTTTATATCTCTTCCACCACCAAATACTTAATGAATGGGGAGGGGGAAGAAAAAAGAAAGAAGGAGGGCAGGAGGAAGAGAAAAAGGGATAGAAGGAGGAAGGGGCAATGGAAAAGAAGGAGAAAGAAAGGAGGAAGGGAAGAAAGAAATACAAAATAATGCATTCTTCAAATAACTATTACTATGTGAACATATAAAAGATTTCATTTATTTTTGAAGGAGCTAACTCTTGTGCTGTGGCTTATGTTAAAGTTGGGGGATAGAATCTTGACAAGACAGACTTGGGCTGTTATCCTGACTTGTAATCAAATGGCAAATCTAAGAGATGAAGACAGGCTAACCCAAACAGAGACAGACAGACATTTTGCTTATCTGGATTGGATTCATATTACAGATAAATGTGATATATTCAGGAAGACTATGACCTTGAATTCCATGACTGAATTTGATGAGAGACTACCAGACACTCCATTCTGCCATCCGCTCAATTTCTTCCACTCTACAGTGGCCAGTCCCCCTTTTGGATTGGAAGTGATCCAATCCTAATTCTCTGATAGGTGAGAAAATAAATACCTTAAAGAATAGTAAATGTGTGGGCGTGCGTGCACACACACAAACATACACACACAAGCAAATTAATGATTACTAATGGCTAAGAATGAAGATTATTCATTCTCATTGGAATAAGTCAGTTAGTGATTAGTGGTTTTGTTTTTTTTTAATCAATTATTAACAGCCACTGTTGTCATATGTTTACAATCCAGGTGTCTGCTTTCTCAGGGCAAGTAAGAGGTTCTAAGGGCTTCTTATCTCAGCTCCCTGAGCAAACTCAAACACACCCAGGCCTAATCTAGACTACAGCAAGGCCTGTTTGACTAATCACCCTGATGGATCATTCACATGATGGCTAGTGTTGTCATTGCACACAGCATAGCTTGAGATAGCACATGGTTAACCCCTGACCTCCCAGGTGCCCTGATCATGCTGCTCCAGCACTAACCCTCCTCCATCATCACTTCCTCTCTGTGGCAGTTATAGAAAGAGATCTGTTCCTAAGCAAATAGCAAAGGCTCTGACCCCTTCATGAGTCACCAGTCTGTCTACCCACTTCCAAGATCCCCTTCTGTATTTTTTCAGCTTGTCAGAGTTCCTAGCATAGAGAGTGGTGATTGTGATATAAACTGGGTTCATGAAAAGTCAGGTAATTGTAGTTTCATAAATCTAGAAGAGCTCAAATGGTTTCTATCACTTCGGATCATCTGAACCACTTTTAAAAAGATTTAGCTTTTACCTCAAAGTCATATAGTAGCAAAAGGCATAGGGGAAGTGAAATAAATAACTCCAGGTCAAAGTTTTAAAAACAGAGGAATATCCCAATTATTCTGATTTTGGTGATACTGAGTTATAATTAATGATAAAAAGCAAGTCAAATATAACCCAAATGTATTTGTATTTCACATTTAATTTATGATTCTTAGGCAATGTGGCAGAGTGAACAGAAAACTAGCTATGGAGTCAGGAAGACCTGGGTTCTTGGACTGACTTTAATACATGTTAGCTAGCTATGTAACCCCTGTAAAGCCACGTAACCTCTTACAATCCCAGACAACTCCCTAGATTCCTTCAAAGGAAAGAATTTTCATACCAGGTGTACCCTACATCGAGGAGATCACAGATCTAGACTAAACAAAACATTCTCACATCTTAACAAAAACCTTATTTTCATCAACTTTTAACAGTAAGCAGTTTAGTACTAGAGATGAAATCTATTAAACGAAATGAATATTTTGATTTATCTGGAATCTCCTTATACATGCCATCTTCATTCACTATTACTGCTAGTAATCAATGGGATGTTTTAGTAAGTGTGTGCTTTTAATCAGTGTCCAAAGATATCTGGCATTGATTGCTCATTTACCTAACTTCTCTGGCAGAAGTTGTGGATGAGAATTCAATGTAGAAAAATCACATTGACAAAGGGAGAATGTAAAAAAAATAGGTTCCCCAGTATGTTCTTGTTTTTTAAGTTGTGTTATTTGCAATAGGCATTTTCCTTGAACACTTCCCCCTCCTCAAACCTTTCTTTATAAGAAAGAAAAACATTTATGCAAAACCAATCTATATAATTTACCTGACAGAATGTACCCCATTCCATACCTGTGGTCCCCACCTCTCAATTGAGAGGGAGGTGTGTTTGTTTAGCACTTCTCCAGGTTTAAGTGGATATCTTAGTTCACTTTGTGGATAATTTATTTCTAAAAATAACAATAAGGATTAGTAATAAAATTAACAAGAAGTATACATTTCCATTGTCTACAACCAGGATGAAATGCTTCTTAGTCTCATTTGCCTGAAAAGTACTGGAAGTTAAGAACACCTGGAAGGAATAAGCTGTTTCAGTTGGCACAGTACATCTGCAAACACTACAGATAGTAGGATGAAATTCTCATTTCAAAGCAAAATTATAATATCTGCTGGTAAATCATTTTTATTTGAAGTACATTTGCCCAGATAAGAAAAATTATAGTAAATTTAGCAAGATAAAAAAATTATTTAAAAACCTTTTCATCATTCTCGATTGTTATAGGAAATGTAAAATAAAGGCAAAAAATTATAAATAATAATTTGGGGCTTTAGATGTTCTTTTTCTGATAATTGCCTTTTAATAGTCCAAAAGTTACTTTTTAAATGAGCTTGTGTAAATCATAGCATGAAAAACAGATAATAATGAGTGTAGATTTTACTTACATTTTAACAGATCCATATATTTCAAAACCTGTAGTTTCTAGTTTACTTATACTTTAATGATTCCTATGAGCTTTAGCCACCTTTAAGCAGAAATGCACATTTGTTTTGTGAGGTACATTCCTGAATACTTACATCATTATTAATCATTACTATCCATCCTGAGTAATAATCCCCTGGAATTTCCCTCTGACCACTGAGGAAGTAAAGTTTTGACACTTTTAATTTTGCCTAGAGGGTCAAAGTGACTGCCTCTCTTGAAAGGTGAAATTAGTTCTGAATATTCATAGTGATGCTCAGATTTTTTTCTGAGGGGAAAAAAAAAGGTTCTGCTCTAAGGAGCAGAAATTTGAAGTAGGCTAACAAGAATCCCTGGAAGTTTCTTTTATGAAATCATAATAACCTCTTTCCTCCTTTTCTACTCCACTGAGCAATAGTTACAGACATTTATGCAGTCATTTAAATTTTGCAAAGCACTTTACATTGATCTCATCTGTGCATCATAACAGCCCCATGAATCAATCAGTCAATAAACACAGAGTAAGGACCTACTAGGTGCCAGGGACTGTGCTAAGGGCTGGGGATACAATCGCTGCTCTCAAAGACTTCATAGGTCTTTTAACAGGGAAGGAAACTGAGACATAGAGAGGATCTGCTCACAATTACACAGCTAGTAAATGTCAGAGGCAGACTTTAAAGCCCAGATTTCTTCTGACTCTAGGTCGAGAGGCTTTCTATTTTATACACTGCTCTCTGAAATAAGGACAACTCAAGGCAAAAAGTATGAGGCTAAAATTTGTCTTTAATGTTTGTTGGTCTCTGCTTTCTCCATCATTTCCCTTGAATTAGTCCCCCCACCCAAAATCACAAACCTCTCAGTAAATGGACTAATGTCAGTTAGCTCTTTGGTCACGTGGAAGAGTTTCCATCACTAATATCCTGGTATCAAGATTCTCTGAGGTTTTTAAAGGTTCTACCAACAGAGTTCTAGCACTTTCTACCAAGGTGGAAGGGCTTTGAATAGGGAAGGGGAAGGGGCTACTTTGGGGAAGCTACTATGTGCTGAGCACTTTACAAATATTAACTAATTTGATCTTCATAAGAGCCTTACAAGGTAAGTGTTGTTATCCCCATTTTGCAGATGTGGAAGCTGAGGTAGAGGTTAAATCATTTGCTCAGGGATACACAGTTAGTTAATGTCCAACGCCAAGGTTAAACTCATGTCCTCCTATTTTCATGCCTGGCACTCTATCCATTGAGCCACCTAGCTGCTTAAGTATGGCCATGATGACATAACATCTCCCCTCATAGGGACATCCTTTAAGTATTAAAATATGACAGAATTTGAAGTCCTGTACCCCTCTGAAAGGTTTTTGCATTGTAAATGGAGGGGGAGAGAATTCCTAGGACCCCTGAAACTCTGTCTTATAAGCAACGTCCCTGTGGGTAAGGTTGGTCCCTTAGAGCACCAGTTCTCAAATTATTTTGTCTCCTTTATTCTCTTAAAAGTGATTGAGGACCCCTCAAAACAACTTTAATTATCCATTATCCATTGGTGTTTACTGTATTATAAAGTAAAATACATTAATATTATTGTGAAAATTGTTTTGATTTAATGAACCACCTAAAAGGGTTTCAGGGCACCCCAAGGGACTTCAGACCACACTTTAAGGACCTATGCCTTAAGAAAATATGCTCTAATCATTTCAGAAGGGAGGATGTCTGTGGTTTCTTCTTCCCACTACATGCAATTATACCGTTACCCAGAGAGCAGTGACAAAGCCAAGCTTAGGCTGAATCTGGTGAGCTTCCACTCCAATATTTTTTTAAAGGGTAATACTCTAATTACATGAAATTTATATTTGAAGTGATATACACATGAGCTAGTTTTCCCATAAATTGCATGGAACTTAAAATTTGCAATTGACATGCAAAACAGAGTTTCCCAACTCTCTTCGAGGCATTCTTTTCTATGAGGGATAATGACTTGAACACCACTGTCTTAGCCCCTGAAGCTATTGGGGATGGAGAAGCACAAATTCACTATGGGTTTCTTCCAAACACAAGCATAAAATAGGAAGCTTGTCTTATCCACCCACCAGGGTCACCTTCCATCAATCCTTTTTACCCATCCCCCTTCCCATTTGTGTCCTCTCCCAATCTCAGTATTGTCTATAACTTCCCCCCAATCTCTCCCTTTGCTTTTCTGCTGGATTACAGATCAGGAGCAGAGAGTTACTGGACACACTTATTCCTGTTAAATATTTTATTACCTCCTACCTAGAATATAAGGATAATGTTAGGGCATACAGGTAGGGATCAAGGGTCATATGGAAGTATAGAGAGTCATACCCCCATAGTAGAAAAGTCATGGAGTCAGGAGTCAGAGGACTTGGGTTCAAATTCTCCCTCTGATGTGACTACTTTACATGTATGGCCTTAAAAGTAATTTTAAAGTCCCTGGGCCTTAGTTTTACCATCTGTACAAGGAGAAAGTTGAATTAGATGGCCTCTGAAGTCTCTTCTAGTTCTAGATCTAAGATCCAATGACCATCCATGATGGGAGTAGTAAGGTTGGAGTTATGAAATGGAAAGGCCCCCTGTGTCTCCTGTTTTGCTGTAGAGCACATATCATAGTCCAACCATACTTGATTGGAATTCTTTACATTCCCTGGAATTGGTTTCTTTGGTTGAGAATAGCTAGGATTTTGCCAAAGGACATAAAGGTAGGACATCTTAAGAGAAGAGCATGAGCAAGTCTGCATAGGTCTAGAAGTACTGGATGCAGTTTAGAAACTGTAAATCACAGTGTGACTGCGATATAGGGAATGGGTGGAGCATAAGACCCAATATAGTAGCATTTAAAGCCCTTCATAGTCTAGCTTCAACGTACCTTTTCATACTAACTACAAAATATTCTCTGTTACAACAAAAACAACTTATTTGTTATTCTTTGAACTCTGCATTTCATTTTCCAACCCTTTGCCTTTGCAAGACTATTGTGTTTGCCTCTAATGTTCTTTTTCTTCATTTGCCTTTTAACATCTTTAATTTCCTTCATAGTTCAAGTCAGGTATTACCAACAATAGGAAGCTTTCCCGGCTTCTCTTAGCTCTCAGTGCTTTTCACTCCCCAAATTATCTTATATTTACTTATTTGTGTAAATATTTTATTACTTTGTAGAATATAAACTCTTCAAAGAGAGATTATTTTTCCTTTTATCTCTGTCTCTCCAAATCTTAATAAAATGCCTTATGTATAAAAGGCATTTAATAATTGCTGGTTGCATTTACTCACCTGAGTTTTTCCAGTCATTGCTCTGGGTTTACCTCACTCCCTTCATAGCTTTGACTGTGGTAGTTATTTTAACAAGGTACCATTCTGCACCTTCGAATTCTTTTCCCATCTTGTCCATAGAGTATTTCTACTCCTGCTAAACCATAACCCCAGGTCATTCCTCAAACAACTGCCTTCTATATTCCTGGAAGGTGGACAAAACCACAGAAATAATGATAACTGATACCAATAGAAATTTGTGCTCTCTCACCTCAATTTCTTGGCAATGCTTGGATTCACATCTGATTCACATGCTCCCACAGTCCTTCCTAGCTGATCTTAACCTTTTTTCTAGCTCCTTCAGGCCCTCAAATTCATTCCATCCCAGCCCTCAACCCTAAACTTTCAAATACTTTACTTAGACATTTAAGACTGTCTATTTTGAGCTTTCTCATTTCCTATTCCTCACTTCAAAACCTATGTCTTTTCCTTTGCTGTCTCAAAAGATGAGGTGGCCTATCTTGCCAAGCCCTACTCTCTCTACTTGTACCCTTCATTCATCACATGCCCTCCTATCTTCTCTAGAAAGAAATATGTTCTATTAATTATTCCCCCTCTCTCTAACTCACCTTCCATTTCCCCCATCTCTCTTCTGGCCCCAGCCCTGAAGGCTTAGACCACTTCTAGCCTAAAACAATGGAGCAAAACAATGGAGAAAAAAAATTCTAGACACTTCCATACCCTCAAGTTATTATCTGGTATATTTCCTCCTCACTGCTAAATTTCTGATCCAGACAAAATGGTCTATATTTATTCATTGTCTCAACTTCCACCCTAGTCACGTGTTTCCTCTTATCCCTTTCAATCTGGTTTCCAACACCACTTGACAGAATCTGCTCTTTCCCAAATCAAAAGTCTTTCCATAATCCTTATCACTTATGAGCAATACAGAATGCTCATTCACTCCCCTCTGCTTTATACTTTCTCCACTGATCCTACTTCTTTTTTTTTTCCTGGCTTCTCATTTTCTTCTCATCTATAAATTTTTTGTGGCGGTCTGTAAGTTTTAGATGCTTCCAAGGTGGTATTATTCAAGGTTTGGTCACTGCTCTCATGGCCTGTACTCTAGTCTTACTCTGGAAGGCCACTTGTTCTGATACAGTCAAAAGTTCTAGTGTTCTTCTTTGCCCTGGAACTCTTTATGGGCAAGGCAACAGAGTTCTGTATCCAGCACCTGACCCCCTTGCCATCTGTGGTCTGAGATCTCTTTTGCAGCACTTTTGCAGCAGCCATCAAGGCCTGCTGTATGCATTGGCACAGCACAGCCTACATTACATTCTGATCTTATCACCACCCTGGTGTGATAGACGTTTCCTTCCAACCCCTTAAGTTATCTTGGGCTGGAAAATTATTTCATCCAGATCTTTTGTTGGTTTTGATACTGCAGAATTCAATTTGAGGCATTATTTTAAAATCATCTGGAGGAGAATGTTGGAAGAGTTCAGGTAATTTCCGGCCTCTACTCTGCCATCTTGGCTCCACCTAATTCTACCTGATACATTTTAAGTACAATGTAAATGTTAGCTATTTGTTATTGTATCCTTCCCAAATTTATTTACCACTACTCTCCTTTTTATGCACTCTCTATTTCAGCCTAACAGAGCTGTCAAGAGTTCCCTGATCTTTTCCTATATCTCCATGCATTCAATGGCCTCCTCCCATCCCTAGAATATTTTCCCCTATGTTCCATCGAAATCTTTATCTAATTTCAGTGTCAAACTCAAATGTTATACCATCCATGAAACTCTCATTGATGCCTCCAGTTCAAAATTATCTCATCAAATTTTCCTTTACCATTTTATCTTTTAATCCTATCCCATTTTATGTGTAATCGCATAATAGAACATTGGACTTAGAAAGACCTGAGTTCAAAACCTGCCATCAAACACTTACTAGCTGTGTAAACCTTTTTAAAGTTTAATTGTAGATAGATAGATAGACAGACATATAGATGTACATATCTACAGAAACACATACACAATTATGTATATGTGTATATACATAATTATTATTATGATCATTAGCCTGGAAAAGTAAGAAGTTGTCCAGATTTTTCCTTAGTGCATAGCTTGCTGACTCTTGGAATAGAGAGAGAATAAAAGAGGATGGAAGACAGAATTTTGGAAAATACTTCTATCTGGAAACCAGGAGAAGGAAGAAAAACATGCTAAGGAAAACAAGAATAATTGGTGAAATAAGCACAGAACCTGCATATTTCAGAAGTAGAAGATGTATTAGTAAATAGTTAACAACGACCTTTCAAAACATTTCTATCACCTTTTAAAGTCTAAATAATCAACAAAACAATAAATCAAGTATTGATTTGCTGTGTTTGCTGATTTTTGGAGGTATAAATCCTCTCAAAATTTAACAACTGACTCTCACTAGCTCTTTTAAGCTGGCTCCAGCATACCGTTCCCCAGGAGCTAGAGAAGGAAGGAAGTTCCTAGGAGGGTCAGGAAAAAAAGGATGTTGGTACCAATGCCTCCTATTCCCATTGGCCACAACATTTAAGTACATCTTAAATATCAATTTATGATAATACATTTTATATGTTTCATTTTTTCCATTTCTTAGTTAATTCTCCAACCAATGGAACTCATTCAATTTAATGTTAGTAGAAGATCCTCCATTAGGATCAGTTCCAGCATAGAAGATTAACATGAAAAATGTTCTATCATGTTTTTTTATGATATACATACTCAAAACCTAAAATTAATCTTTTCCAACATTTGGATTGGTTGATGTACTACACTGTGAACAATAATTCACCAGATTTCCAATGAATCTGATTTAGTTTTGACAAACAAGAGAAAAGTTGGCACCAAGACTCTTCCACACCTGGTGTCAATCTATTTGCATTTGTATTGTTTGATGCTTTGACCAAGAATCAGAACTTCACAACTCTTTGCAGCTAATCGGCCTGCACTGGAGAAAACCTACAAAGGGGGAGAGGATTATGTTCTTGAGTTTGATGGCAAATTTTGGAACTCTCCTAACAATTTAAACATTCCAAAGAGGATATAAATACTTGATGAGAGAGGAATATTTTATATTATAAACAATTGATAGGTACTTTCTTGCTCAAATGTGAAAAAGACTGTTGTTCCTGATACAACACCAGGGAAATGATGTTTTTATTCCAATACATTTCCAAAAAGTGGATGCAAGTAACTGAATTTTCTTTGGAAGAGAAACACTGATAGTTGTGTTGGCAAAATACTATAAATCTGAAAGTGGGAAAAATAGGGGACACAACAATAATTTATGTTCCACAATGGAATGTTTCACAATTTTTGTTTAACTAAACATATTTTATACTACTTACACCATGATCTACAGCACCCAACTGATTACAAGGTTGTAAATTGTATGAACGGCTCTGTAGAAAATCATAAAAGGGCAAGTAGGTTCCTTATATTACAGTGTCACTGGTCCCTGAGATTCATCCAGACCTTTGATATCCAGTTTAAACACAGCAATGTATTCTTATTAATAATGAATAGAGCCACTTATTTCAATTTCATGAGCCCAATACACCAAAGCGAGTGAAATTTCTATTACCCATGACCTGGATATTAGTTCTTTGGCAAAAATCTTCCATTTTTCAAATGTTGAGTCAGTGTTGAAACAACGAGATACAACTTTCCCAACAATTCTGGCATGTTGAAATATGAAAGAAGGGTGGGCAGTCTTTCTTTTTTTTTTGAAGAGCTATTAAAATGCTTTGACTCCAGGAAATGTTTTTCCCCCTTCTTTAGGTATAAGGAGATATCTTCAGGAAACTGTGCTGATTAATTGTATGAGCCCTGGCTCAACTTTATTTAAATACAAAGTACAAATCTTCACACTCATCCAAAATAGGAAATCTCCTCCTCCCACGCTCCATCTTCCCTAGCAGCAATTCAAGAAGCCTATACACTTACTGAGTATTAGCAGCCATTATGGTAGATTCTTAGCCATACAGAAAATAATGTCGGCCAGACACTTGTTTAAACTAAGTCACCTTATTTACAAATTCTGTAGTCTAATAGACTTTAGTCTACAAGCAACAAAACTTCATTTATAAAGTGTCAAACCAAAAAGTGTATGTGACTCTCTGCCCTCTTATTCTATTTTTTCAATTTATTTAATTTTTTTGTTTTAAATTTAATGAATACTCCCCAAAAAGCATTTTAGTACAAAATAGAACATAGAAGACTTCTATGTGAAAATGTGAGTCCATATAAAATATAGCTAACTATTAAAAATATATGTGTATATGTAATATACATATATAATAAATTCAACTTGTTACTTTCAAAGCTTTCCTCTTTCTGTTTGAATTTCCTTTGAATGTTAAATACAATTCTTTGAATGGTCCTCATTTCCTTCTTTTCTTCCTTCTTTTTGGCAACTATATTGGTTGTTCTGTCCTCCTGCATTCCCCACTTAAACAAAAAAGGAAAATACTATCCTTATAAAAAATAAGTGTAGTCAGGTGAAACAGATCCACACATTTGCCATGTCTGAAAATGTATGTCTCTCTGCATCTGAAGTCCATCATCTCTCTGTTAGGAGGTTAGTACAAGCTTTATTATTGGTATTCCTGGGTCATTGTTGGTCACTTCATGGATCATCATTCTTAGTTGTTTTTATTCACATGTTGTTGTAACTCTATGAATTGTTCTACTGGTTCTGCTCATTTCATTATGTATCAGTTCATGAAAGTTGTGCTATTAGCATCAGTGTTTCCTCATAATATGGGTTAGACCTACCCCTCCATGTCCCTTGTATCACTGGAATTAGTTTTCTCTAAAAGGAGACCAAATGTACCACAACCCTAATTAGCCCCTGTTTCTCTGTGATAGTTTCCTGATCACCTTTAAGGGCATAAAATTCAACCTATGTGTAATTGGGGATCTTCCAACTCAGTGGATTTTTTAAGTCAATGCTAGTAACTATTTTCTTATCATATTCTGACCTGATGAGCAGACACTTTTCCATTTGGAAATATAGAGGTAAGGTAAAGGATGAAGAGTCTAGAAAAGCTAAATGCCACTATATCCTTGTTGCATATTCTTGTCGTGTTAGGGGAAATTAAACATTAATTTGTTAATTGTTCAATAACTTTTGAGTGCTTCATTTCATCTCAACATCATACCTGAAGTAAGAGAATTTCAACTCCAGTACTTATGCCTCTAAAATAAGCCTCCTCAGGTTTCTTTGAAACTATTTCTTTCATCACTTCTTATGGTGCAATAATATTTCATCATTTTTTCAGTATTATACCAGTATTTGTTCAGTCATTCTCCAATTGATGGGCATCCCATTTATTACTAGTTCTTTGCTGTAACAAAAAGCTCTATTCTAAAATATTTTTGTGTATATGGCATAAATAATACTCTTCTACCTCTTTTTTATTTTCTAAATAAAATATGTACTATTCGTTGATTACATTTCGTAGAAGTAATTTGGAAGAAACTTTGAGAATCTGTCTAATTTATCTCTTTGTATCTAAGGCATAACTACACTAAAACCCAAGAAGAAGAAAGTTGCAGAAATTCTCCAGTTAACCTGTTCCTTTGACTTAAAACCCTTATAGTATACAAGTTCTTTCTGATATCCAACCTGAATTCCTTTTTTTCTAGAATCAAAGATCTTTGCCCTACCCTAAGTACAGAAATAATTCCTTGGCCAACATCTGAGCAACATGTATGGTGTGCATGCGTGCACAGATGGACAGGGGGAGAAATGGAGACAGAAGATGTAAGGTTAATTTTCATTTTCTATCATATTTGATATGATAAAAAACTGATATGGTATGATATGATATAAAAACTGCCCGTTTACATATATATATATATATATATAATGTCTGCTTACTTGTCGCTGTCTGAATATGCTATACCCACTTTCCTTAACACAAAATTGGGAAAAAAGTTTCTAAAATAAAATATTTTGAACTTATATTTAACTTCACTTTAGTTATTTATTTTAGTTATTTATTTAGTTATTTAACTTCACTCATAGGTGACATTGGGATTATAGAGGAAGATAAACCACATAATGAAAAAGAACTGAAGAGTGTTTCTTCTCAGATATATTCTAGAAAAGTCTCTTTTTTAGATACTGGTTGGATTTGAAGATCTCTGAGGGCCTTTCCAATTCTGAGATTGCATAATTAGCACATGTGTAACATATTCCTGTCCCACTCCCTCAGTTCCAAGTTCACTATGTTTTACTCCTACCTTCTCCATCAGGATTGGGGAATCTCTCTTCTTTGTCTTTTTCTTAGGTCCCCACTACTTATTTTTCTCCATTTTAGCAGTTTAGTAATGTGCACCAAAGTTCCCTTTAACCACTTAACATCAGATTAGCTATTACAAAGAAATATTTACTTCAGAGATATAGCAAAAACAGAAAATACAACACATCCTAATACCTGGAGAAAATAATCCAACTCCAACTTTGATTAATTTTCTAAAAAAGTCTAAGCTACCCTATTAATTCCATAGGATCCCAGACTGCAGAAGGTTACTCAGATTCTCAATATTTAAAAAATATATTTTATTTCATTAAATATTTCCCAAATTGAGTTTCAAATTTTCTCACTCCTTTCTTTTCCACCAACTTGAGAAGATAAGCAATTTGATTTTGATAAAACATTTCCATGTTAGCCATGTTGCAAAAGAAAACACAAACAAAATGAAACAATAAAAACAGAGTAAAAACATGTACTCCAGTCTGAAGTCAGTCATTAATTCTCTCTCTGAAGGTGGATAGCATTTTTCATCATGGGTCCTTTGGAATTGTCTTGGACTATTGTCTTCATCAGAGTGGCTGTTTTTCAAAGTTGATCATCCTTACAATGTTGCTGTTACTGGGTACAATGTTCTCCTGGTTCTGCTCACTTCACTTTGCATCAGTTCATATAAATCTTCCCAGGTTCTTCTGAAACCACCCTGCTTGTAATTTTTATAACACAATAACATTTCGTCACAGTCGTGTACCACAACTTCTTAAGCCATTCTCCAACTGATAGACATATATTAAAAAAAATTGATACCTTGAGTGACCTCTTGCACTCTGGGATCCTGCAGAGCTAACAGGCTACCTTAGACTTTTTAGAAAATCAAAGTTGGAGTAGGTAAAAGGAGAGAATATGAAACTTTCTAGGGAAGGAATGAAGAGAGGAATACCCTGAACCAGAGGCCGGGACACCAAGGAGTAATGGTATAGTCCTGCATGCAACAGCTTTATTTGTCTACAGGTAAAGTAAAAGAAGGGTCAAAAGTTTCACTTTGCAAGTCCAATCAATTATTTCAACCCTCGTGTACGTAATCTCTCCTTTGACCACCTTCACATCTCTCATACTGCTCTCTATTCCTACAACCACCAGTTTGGTACTATAGTTCATCCGTTCATGGCTGCATTACTGCAATATCCTGTTTAGTCTGCTTCAAGTCCCTTCCCACTCCAGTCCATCCTCCATTTAGCTGTCAAAGTGATTTTCCTTGAGTGCAGGTCTGATCGTGTCACCTCTTTCCTATTATCTCCACCATCAGGTTTGTGTTGCTCTATAGTTTCTTCCCAACTTTTCAGTCTTCTTATACTTTACTCCCCTCCTCTTACTTTATGGTCAAGCAATGTCAGCTTTTTTGCTATTCCTTGAAAACAATACTACATCTCCCTACTACATGCCTTTTTGATGGCTGTACCCCACACCTAGAATGCTCTCCCTCCTTGTCTCCGTATCCTGGCTTCCCTAGCTTCTTTCAAGACTCAGCTTAAATCCCACCTTGTGCAGGAAATCTTTACAACTTGGGACCAACTTGGTGTCAACTTGGGTCACCCTATCATTAACAGTACCTGCCTCCTGAGGTCACCTTCTATCTACTCTCTAAGTATTTTCCATGTATATAGCTATATGGGTGTTGTCTCCCCCATTAAAATGTGAACCTCTTGAGGGCAGGGACTTCTTTTGCCTTTTTTTTTGTATCCTCAGCCCCTTAGCACAACACCTGGCACATAGTAAGTTTTTTAAATAAATAACCCACTGCCTGGATCAAACTGCATTAATCTCTATGCATATGTGATTAGCTGAAATGGCATGAGGTTCTTTAAAACAAAGGACAAATGAATAGAGGTGATAATAATGAAATATTTTATTAGCTGAGCTGCTTTGCCTTTTAATAAAGGTCGAATGTAAGGGAGAAGCTATAACTCTAATATGTGAGGTTTTTGTTTTGTCCCATTATGCCAAGGCTTATCTCTAGTCTCTTTAAATTTAGGGAATACCTTGAAGTTTAACATAATTTTAAGAAAATTCACTTTGATGAAATCACAGAGATGAAATTATTTTAGGAGAATTAACCTTACAACCATTAAAAAAAACTTGTAAATGATTAAGGATGATATAGCCCAACTAGGCAATATGTATTGCTCAAGCTATTAGTCACCAAAACACCTACAAATAGCAAATGTATTGGGAAATTTTAAAGGTAATTCTTCAAATAAAAGTCCCCAAATACATTTATCTTCATGGGAAATTTGTAGCAAATATGGAATAGCTTTTTTCTGCCAACTGAAATAGTACAGTCAATGATTATTAAGAACAGGTTCTAGTCAGGAGATCATAAAAAGGTTCTAGTCAGGAAAATTATCCACGGTCCTTTGGGTCACATATTCTTGGAGAAGGTCATGGATACTGGCTCCACAGTAGGCTGGCTTGTGCAGAGGAAATAGCAGCTCACTGAGGAAATCAGGGAGGAGTAAATTTTCAAAGCACTAGGCAAGATCGAGCTGCAAGACTTCCCATTAGCACTGACAGATTATTTAGGTACCAAATTTACATCCCTTCAGAGAAAAGGAGAGCAGGTACAACCCAACAATGGTGTGTGCTCCCTAGAAAGTGAACTGCTTTCGAATAGGAAAAAAGAATTATGCAAAAGTTTTTTTCTCATTTGCTAAATTTTGAACTGAGTGCCAAAAAGAAATAGTAAAGCACATATGTATAAAGTGGCTGAAGGGAAGAGGAGAGGAAATCAGTTTGCTTTTTAAAAAATAAACTGGTAAATAAAAATTGAAGTATGGTTGTTTAGGACAAGATATGTATAAAGAAGGGAAATTTTCAATGACAGCTTTACTGTCAAATATGAGTTTATTGACATTAATCAAAAAATCAATGGCTCTTCTTTTCACCTGAATCAGCAAGGAAAAGACTGCTCTGCTCATTCTCCAAAAGTAATGTTATTTGTAAGCAAGGTCTGAGAGGCAGAACAACATAGTGGATAGTCTTCAGTTTCATAACTTGCTTCCAGTTCTACCTCTGATAGTGTCTGTGTGACCCAGGATAAGTCACTTAGCTCCCTAACACCTCCAGGCAACTCTCTAATATTATAAATTGCAGAGTAGATACCCACTTACATTGCTAGAGGGAATTTCTAAACTATCAGTTATTCTACACTACATAATTTCTATTCCTATATCAATGAAATCTCAGACACATATATATTAAATAAGGTTTGTATTACAAGATCAAGTTTACAAGGCCAAGGTAAAATGGAGATTTGATTGATTTTCTGAGAGAACTGAAGGATAGCTGAGTCAGGAATGACTGGATTCAAATTCAAACCATTCTCACAAATTTACTAGCTGTATGACTGTGGGTATGACACTTCATCTCTTTGTATGACTCTCTCACATTTATAAAATAGGGATAATAATAGCACCCTACTTCACAGGTTTATTGTATTTATTAGATGAGGTAAAACACTTTGTGAATCTTCCATGTAAATGTAATTTATTTCCTACTAATAATACTGATACTAGGTATTTATTACTAATAAATAGTAGGTAAAGGAGTAGGCACATAAACATCACAAATAAGCCATGGAGATACTTCATTTCAACAGAATCACTAACACTGGAGACTCAGTGATTATGTAATCAATCATAAAATCATAGTATGTGGATCTAGAAAGGAACCTGGAAATAATTCTCATTTTGCAAATTGGGCAGGGAAATCATGTCACACAGTCAATTATTGGCAGACCCCAACATTCCAGCTAGGTCATCAGAGATCAGTGTGATAGTAGAAAGGTCAATGGAATTGGAGTGAGAAGTCTTCATGTGAAATCTTGGTGTTGTGCCATAATCCTGGCACATGTGACACTGAGCAAGTCCCTTTCCCAACCCTGGCCTTGATTTTCTCATCCATTATGAAGAACATAGACTACACAATCATTAAAGTCCCTTCTAGGTCTAAATCCTATGATACAATGAATACCAATGATCAAGAATCATTTCACAAATTTACCTTGCCTTACCTCTACTAGACTGCAATGTAAGTAGCCCTAATCAATTTTTGATGGGAATATATATGCATATATATACAAATAAACATATTTTTGTATATACATATGCAAATATACACATATGTATGGTTATATATACATATATACATGCACACACATTTCATATTCACACTTATGTATGTAAATGTCTAGTGGACAATGACTAAAGGATGGTGCCACTTGGCATAGAGGGTATACTCACTACTGGCCCCTATCCTTCTTTCACCTTTAAGACAGAAAGAAGAAAAAGCATAATGGCACCAGTAGCAAACATATCATCAATTATAAGTGCCACTGTCCTATAGCCACAATCCACAGGAATTGCAGGGGAGAGGACTGGGAAGCAGAACCTGTTACACTTCCTAAAATATAGACCACAAGGTGAAAACAAACTCTTTCTTTTTCTTTTTCTGGTTTCCTCATCCCACAATACTCAAAACCAAGTTCAAAAAGTTGTCACCAAACTAGTTAATTTAGGGACAGAGTTGGTACAGTTATTTTTTGATGTCTGGCATATCTTAGGGCAATATTCTCTCCACATGTATGACTTTCTTTCATTTTAGAAGATGATACTACCAATGGCAGTTTCTGCTTTCTATGCATACAGAGGATCATGTTCCTTGCCAAAAATGAATTACAATCTATCAGCAAGCATTTATTAATTGCCTACTATATACTAAATATTGGAGATTCAAAGATAAGTTTCCAAAAACCTTAACTTTTAAAGCCTTGAATATGTGATTTGTGCAGTACATTGATGTGCATTTGAGAGGAAACTCAGTGCAATGGTTCAATTGTTGTCTTTGAAAGTAGGAAGACCTGAGTTCATGCCCTTCCTCCGATACATCCTAGCTCGATGACCATAAGCCAAACATTTAATACCTTAGTGCCCCCAGGCAAGTCTCTAAAGCTATACATTCACATTCAGATAACAATGAATATATATATTTCATCTATCTAATGGTGAATTTTTTTTCCCCTGGCTCTTCCTAAGGTCTTTTTTCCCTGAAGATTCCCACTTGAGACTAGCCTCACAAATTCACTTAGGTTCATTGACCAACAAGTCAAAAGTTTTACATGTGTTTGTATAAATGTTATGTGATACATATATGTATATGTGTATATATGTATGTATATGTATATACATATTTATGTCTAATGGAAGCATTAGGGCATGAGGGGGCTGAGGAGGGAAAAGTAAAAAAGGTGCATGATAACTTTATTATATATTTAAAAGAAACAGCAAATTGTACATAATAGATTTGCAGTTTCATGTGCAATCACCTTTCATTTCTATTCTACTATTTTGGAGATTCTTGTTTTATTTCTTAACTTCAGAAAAAAATTGAATAATTTTTTGAATAGTTATCAGGCCTATTCTTAAACAAATAAAGAGTTAAATAAATAAATAAACCTAGTATCTTCAGGCTACTTAGTCAGACTCCCTCCCAATAGATGCATCATCAGCCTGACAACTTCAAGAATGAGAAGCTCTGGTGAAACTGTGGACTGAGAGAACCCATTTGCCAAGACTTTTTATGCCATAATCTCTGGCAATGCAAATATTATCACCATTGGAAGAAAGATGGATTAGGCCTGCATGACTGCATGAATAGTTGGGCATGAGGGTTTAAATGAATGAAGCAATAAAAAAAAATAAGGCTAATTCAGTTCATGAGTAGTTCTTGCCATTTCAACCATCTGTGTGTCTTAATTCAGACTGTCTTTGCACCCTGTGTAATTCTGCTCAGACACTGAAGAAAACAATGTAAACTAGATAGTTAAAATTTAACCTTGCTGGCTTAAATTCAACCTTGATGGTGTGAGGTCCCTGGAGACCCTGGAAGACTGACTTGAGGTTAGGAAAAGAACTCTCTGGCATCTGGTAGGAGTTAGGTTACTGTCACTCATTTATCATTAACCCCATCTCCAGTGATAGAGAACACCATAGGTTTGGTGTCTCAGGGCCCTAAGAACTACATAAATCTTTTGACACCCACAGATAAGTGAGTACTGTTTCTATGGCTTTTCCACTACTTACCGACAGCTTGAGAAGAACAAAAGTTAATGTAAATAACATGCCTAATATCCAGCACAGTAGGTATTTTGTATCTAATGTCACCTGCGAGTCCTTCAGCTACTTATCTGAAACAGTACACTAGTTCATTGCTCACACCTTATCAACTCCTATGATCTGAGAAATGGTAGGACCGTTTTAATTTATGTCCTATGCATTATGTTCTAATGTTCTTTCATGACAATGAAAGGCTCACTTTAAAGTGTAATTATCCCTAGCACTATTACCCTCCCCATTTTTAAAATTAACCTAAACCTTTGTTCTGAACTATATTTGGAAATTCAATAAAGTTTGGCTGGTTTCCCATTATTCTCCATTTACTGTATTTCTGTAGCAAAGTCAAAAGCTGTTTAGAGAAGATGTCTAGCCTGTAAGACACTGAAGAGTTTTAACTTCATTTAGAACCTAGCAAAGACACCAGTGAAAATTCTGGGGAGGGTGTACTGGAATTTTTGATCTTGTGTAACAATTTGAATCTCTATGCTTTTGAGTTGTCTCTGCATACACATGTAGGAAAGGCACAAGTGTGTAATGATATAGCATTCCACTGAAAGTCAGGAAACCTGGACTCTAGTCTTCAATCTGCCATGTTTACCTTATCGTGCTATAGTTTCCTCATTAAAAAAGCCACAGCTGGGGCAGCTAAGTGGTGCAGTGAATAGAGCACCAGTCATGGAGTTAGGAGGACCTGAGTTCAAATATGCCCTCAGACACTTAACACTTACTAGCTGTGTGACCTTGGGCAAGTCATTTAACCCCAACTGCCCTGCCTTCCCCTTTACAAAGGAAAAAAAAAAGACAAAAAATAATTTTGTTAAAGCAACAGTCTGGGTCAGTCTTTCAGTGCTGATATCTCTTAGTCTCATCTCTCAGTCATTTGCCTCTCACTGAAGCGGCAAGGATAGAAGAAAAAGGTCTCTTCTACCTCAAAACTTCTTAAATGTCCCTGCCAAATTCCCCTCATAGACATGAAAAGTTGAGTGCCTTGAATCAGGCCTTTAGAGGGTAGCCATTGTTAAAATCCCAAAACAGAAACACTAGGCTTGGGTGCTGAGGATATAAAGACAGAAATAGATATCAGATAATGGAGGCGGGAGCGAAAAGCTGGGGTAGAAGACATCATGGTAGCACCTTAACCAAGCCTTGATGTAAGATGAGAATTTTGAAAGATGAGGATGAGGAAGAAGAGTGTTTTGGGGAAATAACGTGTATATAGGCAAGAGATAAGGTCTTGATAATTGGACTAGGACAGGGAGGAGGGGGTAGCACAGCTGTTTAATTGACTTGGATGTAAAACACATAAAGAGTAAACCAAAATGAGATTGGAAACATATTTTGGATCCAGATTGAGGCAAGCCTTAAATGCTAGGTTAGGGTAAAATTAAGTAAGAAGAGATGAAATTATCCTTAGAAATCATGTGATATAATTCCCTCAGGATATGGATAAAGAAACTGAGTCCCTGAGAGGAAAAGGATTTTTTTCGCCTAATTAGTAATCCCTAGAATTAAGACTTTAACTCATACTAACTATCCAGTGATCCTAGTCCAGAGGCAGATCAGCAGTGTAGTGGATGGAGAACTGTGCTGGAAGTCAGAGAACACCTAAGTTCAAATTCACCCTCAGATACTTACCAGCTGTGGTGACCCAGGGTAAGTTATTTAACTGCTGTCTGCCTCAGTTTCCTCAGCTATAAAAGAAGAATAATAATGCTGCTGCCTGATAACAATTGTTGTAAGAATTGAGCAAGGCTTTTGTAAAGTACCTAGCAGAGTGCCTGCCACATTTTAGGCACTTGTTTCCTTTCCCTTCTCCTAAATCAATTAGAATATTCAAATAAATTTCACAAAAGACTATATGATGCAAATATTATAGGATAATTCCCTCATTAATAGACTAAACAACCAGGGAAATTTATTTATTTATTTATCCATTCATTCATTTATTTTAATTAATTTATTTTTTAATTAATTAATTAATTAAATTATTTTTGCTTTCTGGAGGGCAATCGGGGTTGTGACTTGCCCAGAGTCACATGGCTAGTAAGTGTGAAGTGTCTGAGGCCAGATCTGAACTCAGGTCCTCCTGACTCCAGGGCAAGTTCTCTATTCACTGTGCCACCACCGGGGAAATTTAGCCAGAATCTAGGTTATAATTTTCTTCTTTTGTCAGCCTGTCCGGCCCTCACACAAGCTATATTTATGCTTTTGCTTTTAAATTCTTGTTCAGACTTCCTTTCCCTCGTCTTCTTCACCTGCCCAAAAGTTACACATCTTAAGTTTCATATCTTTGATTACAATGGACACAATCTCTTGCCTCTTTAACCTTCTGCGCTATTTATTTTCTTTACTACCCAAATTCACACTTGATCAGATGTCTTATATCTTCCAATTAGTCTTATCTTCCCATCTAATTTGTTGACAAGGGCAAGGATGGTTATTTCTGCTCCTATCCTATCCCTTCCAGTCCCTAAAACAATTTTGGGCATATTCAAGACACACAGTGGCTGAATTCCAATACTTCGGTGCCAAAAAAACAATAAGCCTTTAATAAATTGTTTGGCTGAATAAGTAAGTAAAAGAATTTCTCAAGCTGCTTGACGGTAAACATTGCTGCTTGAGTATTCCCATCTCCTTATCATAGATTCATAGACGACTAGAGGTAAAATGAATCTTTGAAATTATCTAACCCTAAATTACCCTATGAATTAGGAAAATGAGGTTTGAACATAAAACAACTTGTCCAAAGTCAATAGTTAATTAGTGTTGTTGTTCAGTCATTTCAGTCATATCCTACTCTATGTGACTCTATTTGGGGTTTTCTTGGCAAAGATAGTGAAGCCATTTGCCATTCCTTCTCTAGTTCATTTTGCAGATGGGGCAAATGGTTAAGTGACTTGCCCAAGGTCACATAGCTAGTAAGTGTCTGAGGTCAGATTTGAACTTGGGAAGATGAGTCTTTCTGACTCTAACCTAGCACCCTTTCCACTTCACCTCCTGGCTGCTCCAGTGAGTTAGTGACAGTTTCAGATTTAAGCCAGGTACTTCCCAACATTTTTTCTTCATTCTATACCAAGATGCCTCCTTTTTCAAGAAACAGAAACTGTTCTGCTCTAAGAATACTCCCAGGTTAACCTTAATTCTTATCTGAGCCTGAACAATTTGAATTGTTTCTGCTTTGCTCGTAATATGCTAAAATAGATAATTTTTCACTTGCTTTGTAGTAGTTTTCAAATTGATTCAAGAGGGTGTGTCTTTAGTTTCCTACTAGACTCAAATTCCTCTAGGAAAAGAACTGGGCCTCCACTTCACTGATATCCTTTCAATAGTGCCTTAGACTATCCTTTTTTCTTCCAATAACGGCTCTCTATGGACCCAAGTACCAGCTGTTTTTACATGTTCTCCTCCAAAGCAAACATTATTGCAAATAACAGGAACGTTTTAGAATTCTCAAATAGGTTGCATACAGTTTCAGGAACTTAGAGTATTTAGGCTGAATTTGATAGCATAGCTATTTCCTTTTCCTTTAGCCAATTTTTAAAGAATCAGGTTTCTTTCTGTCTGATCATTATAAGTTTTCTTTCCTGGTATTCTGCTCTTCCTTGAATCTATCATCAGTTAATCTAGAACAGGCTCTAAAAAACATTTGTGGCAGGTTATGTTGGAAAAGGAGAGTGGTTGTGAAGTGAAAGAAAGTTTACTATTCCATGTTGGAGATACTAGCTCTTCCTATTCCCTTGCTCCTGAGTCAATGAGGAAACATTTATTAAGTACCTACTATGTGCCAGACATTGCGCTACATTCCCTTTGTCTCAGTCCAGCCTCCCAGTTACCACAATTGATCTTCCTTCTAGATTCTCTTAAATCTATTAAGGATGTTATAGACCAGTGGCACACTTATCTATCATTTATATCTGGCTTGATTCTCCTGTAAATACATTTCTTTTCCATTTAGAGTAATAAAACTATCTCACACATATATAATGATTTATCTTTTTATGAAGCACTTTCCTCACAACAACCACATAAGTTAGGTAGTATAAATACTGTTTTCTCCATTTTATAGATGAAGAAATTGATAACCAGAAAGTCTGGGTGAATTAGTCACTGACATAATGAGTTGGAAGGGAGTTAGGAGATCATCTGGTCTAAGCCCTTAATTTTATGGACTAGGAAACTGAGGTCCTTTGAGGTTAAGTGATTTGTCCAAGCTCATACATGGTCAGTAGATGCACCAGGATTCCAACACATGTCCTCTTATTCCAAAATTTAGGCTCTTTTCTCTTGCTTCTTGTATCAGCAATGCCGTATTCACAATGCCTATAGAGATTATAAATATGCTGATATAATTATCCATCACAAAATATGTCAGGTTTACCATTTGGGGAAATAAACTAGAAAATTTATTAAGATACCAAAAGACTGAGTCCCAAAACCAGAAAGTGAAAGCCATCAGAGTAGTTATGACATTGGCACAGGTAGATAAAGTAGAAAGCACCCACATTTTCAAGCCTTTAAAACAGAACAGGCTACCTCAGGCAAAGGTCCTCCTCTCCCCACTCACAGCAACCACCCAGCGTCCTGGAAGAGTGCTCCCAGCAGCTCCGGCCCCTGGCAGTGCTCAGCCGGAGTCCTAACTCAAAAAAAAAAAAAAAAAAGGCAACTGCCACCAACTGCCAACCGCAGGACCGTTAGCTCGGCTTTTTTTTCTCTTGCTCTGCTATGTCAGCACGTCCATGGGGCATGGGAGATCTTTAAATCCCATAACCCTTACACTTCTCATAGGGTAGGTTTGTTGGATCCAAGATGTGGATCCAAACTTTCTAAATGAAGCAGTGTCCTTTCTCCTAGAGCCAGGGGTGGGAAATCTGTGGTCTCAAGAGCATATGTAGCCTTTGAGGTCTTTGAATGTGGCCTTTTGACTGAGTATACGTTTTATAGAGCAAATCCTTTTTTTAAGGAGATTTGTTCTATGAAGATTGGATTCAGTCAAAGGGTCACACTTGAAGACCTAGAGGGCTGCATGTGACCTTGAGGCCACAAGTTCCCTACCTCTGTGATCGTATGTAGTACCAATGTGATATTCATAGCTCCTACAACAGCTAGGAATATACTGGTGTAAGTCTGAATAGCAAAATATAACAGAATTTCCACATGGAAGACAGAAAAAAAAACATTTACTCAAACACCAGAAAGCTGAATCCTTACATCAGAAAGCCAAATCCATCATAGCAACAAAGAAATCTATACACAATAACAATGCAGGGGGCACAGCCATCCACAAGGCTTCCCCCTGCTAGGGCCTTCCTATAAGCTAACACTCACAGCTTGCTGCCGGCTTCCTTTCTCTCCTTCAGCTCTAACTGCTCTGACCAACTTCCTCTGGGTTCTACTCCACCCTTCAGCAAGCTCCTTTTACCACAGGCTTCATGTGACTCAAACTCATGTGACTTAGGCTTCCATGTTACTTAAGCAGGTCACACGGGCCTATTAATGGATGGGAAAGATCTTCCCATTAAGCACAAATACACCATATCATCTATTTGCTATTAGAAATACCCTGTTGAATACCATATAATGACATACTTCATAAATTGAAAGTTAGTTATAAACTTGAGAAATATGCATTGGAGGATTTTTGTACATCCCCACTGTCATTGTATTGTCATTTTTAAACAATTTCTTTTCTATCAAGGAGCTGTGTTTGGTTGTTTGTTTGGGGAGAGAGGGAGTTGCATGGTGGCATAAGGAGATGTACACAATTTTCTTTCTTATCTCTTTGGATTATTCAGAGACTGGCTAAGTCATATGAAAAATATCCATTTTTATCTATTCAGATGTCTTTTTGGCAATTGTGCTGCTGTTCAGTGCCACCTCTTACCAGAATAGGAAACTCCAATCAACTCAGATTTCCCTCTTATATGGCTCTGACAAGAGCCTTGGTGAAAAAGGAAACTGAAAAGATTACTTACATGATAAATTTAATGAAGAAGGTGATTTTTCCCCCTCAACCATGCTGTTTTTTAATTGCCTCTTTGTGGGCAATCAAGAGTGGTCTATCTATCTAAATTGGAGAGTAAAAAGTCTCTACCTCTTTAAGAGAAGTCCTTCTTGAGAGATGAAACCAGGCTAGAATACAGAATTAGAATAATTGTTAAATAGGTCTTGGTGGGAGGTTCAGCTGATTGAGAGTCCAGGAGGAAAGTAAAATAATACTAATAATATCAACATGTATTTCATATAAATCTATATGTATTATGTATGCATATATAGAGAGAAAGGATGTAAGGAAGGGAGAGAGGAAAACAGAGAGGGGGAGGTAAAGGACAAAGGGGGTAGGGGAAGGGAGACTAAGAGGGAGAATAAAATAAGAGGGATGGGAAAAAGAAAGGGAGAGGAAGGGAAAGGGAAGAGAAGGAAAAGGAGATAGAGGGAAGAAAGGAGAAAGGGAATTTGGGAGAAAGGAAAGAGAAAGAGAGCATGTCATTTGTGAGGAAAACAGTTAAATATTATTATTATCTCCATTTTCATATGGGCCCATGATTGCAATAGGCTATTTAAGATATGTTCTCCCAATTTTAGGTCCAAGTACCCTCTCCTCTTTACCACACTACCTTTATTTTTTTTTTCCCTTTGTGTAGACCTGTGATTTCATTGGCATAGAGAATTCCCAGTAAGGAGATTCCTTTAATTGATGAAGATCATCAACTATTCCACAGCTTACAGGTTTAGAAAACAGCCCCAGGCACTGTGAGGTTTAATGAATTTTCAGGACTCACATAATCAGTATTTATCAAAGTTGAGACTTGAACCCTATTAATTCAAATAAGCACTTACTAACCCCCTAATAGGTTTGAGGAACTTTACTATGAAGTAAAGGATATAAAGGTGAAAAAAAACCATATAGTTCATACCTTTAAATAGCCCATAGTCTAATAGAATCATAGGAAGAGATTATAGAGACTATCTAGTCTCTCTTCTTTGCTCTCCCATACACATACTCTGACCCTACTGCCATCTAACAAATGAGAAAACCAAGACGAAGAGATATTAAATGACAATTACAAAGAGTGAGCAGCAGCTCCAGGACTAGAACTTTTGTATTCTGATGTCTAGTGAATATTCCACTATCCCAATGAGAACAGGGGCTTTGGGGATCTGATAATAGGGGAAGCTTAGAAATAAACATTAAGTGGTTGGATAAATGGATCTTTCCAAATAAGAGAAGCCTGTACAGAATGGAAATCCCAGGAAAAATGACATTCCTAACTGGAAAACTTTATGAACAAGAGTAAGAGCTTATCCTATTAGTAATATAGAGAATTCTATACTTATTAGCATAATCCAGGTAACAGAGTCATAACAAAAAAGACTTGGATTTTAACTAGCCATGATCTCCTACAAATAACACATATACTAAATGTCCAATCTGTAAACACAATGAATTATTTGTGGAAATTTTAGATGACTCATTGATTATGTGTGTGCATTGTGTGTATATGCATGTATACCTACACAGACACACACACACATGGGTGCATAAACGCAAGTGAGGGAAACGCACCCTTCATGTTGTTTAAGGTGTTGGATCTTCCTTCTGAGCTATTGTCCCAGAGTGTTTCCTAAACCTAGTTTATTTAATGAGAATTCAGACTGCCTTTTCAAAATTCTCCCATTTCCACCCCTTGTATAAAGACCAGTGTGGAGGAAATACTGATGGAAATATTCAATTAAAGAGTTTAGAGACCACTGATCTAGAGGCTAGAAGATGGAAATAAGCATAATTTAATTTGTTTTATATATCTATCCCTTACTTTCATGTCCAAGATATTGGTGATAGGTAAACAAATTAAAATCATTGGTTAGTACTTCCTACACACACCAAAAAATTAAAAATAAATAAATATGTAAAAGGGCAATTACTAAGGTATGCCATAAGTCCTATGTCCAACATAGTTTCAGTTCAATTTCCTATACCTTCCATATCTACATCTTCATCTAGGATCCTATTATGGAAAAGATGATGCCTAGAGGATAATCCAAGGGAGAAAGAGAGCTCAGAGTCTATAAAATTCAACTCCTTTTTGAAACATCAATTGCAGGAATGGAGAACCTGGGACCTTGAGGTCACCCCTGAATTAGAGTATCTCAGACAAATTGGCATCCACCCTCTACTTAAAGAACTCCAGTGAAAGATAGCCCTTCTTTTATAGCTTTTCATGAGGGCCAGAAACTGAATTCTTCCACTAGCCAGTGGTTATGGCCTCCAATAGCACCATGCCATTAACAAAGATCAGTTTAAAGTTAAGTAGTGAAGATTCCATAACCAAATTAGCTAAAATTTCATTCCTAAATGTTAAGTCCTTTCTCTGTGATGTATATATTACTAAAAAAAAAAAAAAGAGGATGGCTTTCTGGAATTTCACTGAAAAGGATTGGATATGCCACACTCCATTTTGTTTAAAGGGTTTTGTTAGCAAAAAGAATCTATGTTTGAAAGTGACTCCTAAGAGAATTTCAAAGATTTAAGAAATGAAGAGTAGAACTCCTGGACTCTGTACCAATATTTGCTTTACCTAAAACACATTATAATTCAAAGAAAAGATTAATTAACACTCTTGGAACTAGATAACATTCAGCTCATAGAGGCCAGGAGGTCCTGGTATGAGTGATTTCTGGACAAAATAAGAGAAAAGATGCTAATTAGTGTTGCTTATAATTTATAGCAATGTGTTAATTCCATGTAAATGAGTTACCTTAGACACTCTGATTTGGCACCTTGCAACTAACTATAAATAGTAAGATTTTTTTTAAAACAAACAACCCTTTCATTTTCTCACTTAGTTAAGTATTTGTACTCCCTTCATCAACCTAGACTACATCTCCTCCATACTTCCTCATCCAATTTTTTCTATAAATCTGCTGGAGACGATTTACTCTAGAATGTAGTGCCTAGCACAGAGAAAGTGCCTTTTTTATTGACTGACTTCTTTTGTCCATTTAAATATCTAGGGGTACCAGTATCCCTCCTAAGCTACCCATAAATATTCCTTCTCCTTCTCCATGACTGGGCCCCCTTCTAAATGAATATCAGTGCAATCTCCTTTTCTCCTTTTTATACAAGTGTCTAATATTAACACTGGAAAATAAAATTTGATATAATAATTCCTTTTGATCAAGAGAAGGTGCTTCTCACTTTTTTCTGCTCAGAACTCCAAAAATACAAAGATGTTAGTTAAAGTAAGTTAAGACCTTCTAAAATCTATTAATAAGATGTATGGTGTAGGAGGAAAATGTAGTAAAAATTGATCAGACTTACTGGCAATCCTAATAAAATGAGCCAGGAAATACCAGACTTTCTGGTTCACTTTGCCGTAGTAGATATTTCTGACATATTTCAGTTTCCTTTTCTGTTTCCACATTTCATTTGCCCTGAGCCAGAAGCTCTGAAGACCTTCTAATAACACCTCCTCCCCTTTTTGTAAATAGTTACTTAGCTTTGGTCTTTACTATCCCACTTTGAAGTCATAAATACTCTAAACTTTTCTATAATTTGGGATCATCTATTGAAATTTCAGATAATATCGGAGTCTCCATACTATATTATACTCTAGTAATCTCCAATGCAATGACTGTGGCACCCTGAGGGACATAGTTTGATGCTATGGATATGTAAGACATTGGAAGGTGAAGAGATGTGTCACATTATGCCATTCTCCCCACTTACAGCCAATTGTAGACTTGTCTCCAATATATTTGTTCATTCCTTCACTCATCTACCTCCTACCACAAGCCCGCCATAAAGTTCCCCTGAATGTAGATCCCGCAAAGAACATACAACCCCGAGCAGACAAAACTGATCACTTCACTCTATATCCATCCTCATTTTTTTGTCATCTAATAGCTGAACTGTGGAATAGTGGACGGTGATTAAACCTCTTCCCTTCATTTTTCAGTAGGACAGAGTGAGTAACACAGGAGAAGCAGTAATAAATGAGTTTTAATTACATTCCCTTTCCCCATAAAATCTACCCCTTTCAAATTTCCCTAATTCTTTTGAGAGCACTAACAACCTTTCAATCATCCAGTTTTGTAATCCAATTATTGAATCCTCATTCTCCTTCACTCATTTACACAATCATTTGCCAAGTCCTGGCATTTCTTACCCCCAAAGATACCTTACTTCCACCATCTTCTCACGACTTACATAGCCATCACTCCCATTAAGGTGCTCATCACTTCTCTCCTGAGCTATTTATTGAAACAGCCTCTTACTTAATGGCCAAGCCTTATGTGTCTCCCCTCTCCAATAGGTCCTCTACACAGGTACCAGTGATTTTCTTAAAGCACAGGTCTGACTATGTCACTCTCTTACAAGGTAAAATAAAAAAAAATGGCTCTTCACTAACTCTAGTATCAAAATTTTTTTTGATTTTAATCTCATGTTTTTAAATTTCTATTTTGTATATTTTATTCCATACATAGTTATTAGTATAGCAATGTATGTATATAATTTATGTACAAATAAATATATTGTAGTGTGCTCATTTTTTTTTAATGCTAAGGGTGCACAACAAAAAAGTTTGGAAACTTGCTAATAGACAAAAGGATTGGAAGTGCTGAGACCAATAGATGTTTAAAATATGTTCATCATAGGGAAGCAATGCACCTAAATGGCCACCAAACAAATGTAGTTTCATCTTTAAAATAGGAAATTGTCTTCCTGAAGGCAAAATTTCAAAAATTCAATACCAACTTAAAAAGCCAAGAGAATATGCAAACAATCAAGTGACAACTCCGCTGCCAGCGACTACTCAAAGACAGAAAATCACTAAACATTTGGCTGCAATTTTGAAACAAGGAATGTCTTTCATTATTCTGCCTTTGGATGGTAGGAATGATATGTGACCAGATGCAGTAAATTTGCTTAGCTCGGTCTCAGTTTCCTCATCTGTAAATCAAAGGTGTGGAATAAAATGTTCTCTAAGTAGCTTCTTCATTCTAAATGTGAAAACATAACTATTAATGCCTCACATATATCATTAAATATTAAGAAATAACATTATGTCTATGTCCTACTGGAAAATCCTTTGGACTCACTTTAATGAAAAACCTCATCAGTTTCCCTGGACTTAAGGCCAAGGAGACACTGTCCTGATCTAAGGTCCTTTAGTTTCACTTGCATCAAAGTTCTAATGAATCTTGAATATTAGACTTAATCAAGATCTGGAAAGGATCTTGAATACCTTGAACCTAAAGTATTGCATTCTTTTGTTTCATTTTGGGTTTTTTGTCTAACTGAAGTAGAAGTGATAATATCTTCCTCTCTTTGTTCGCCTTGAACTAAACGGAAATATGACTCCTTAAAGGAAATGGTAAAAGTAGGAATGATCCTTTGTTAACCAAAGGAAGTATTGTCATTTTTAGTCCATTTATCATGAACTAAATAAAGAGAAGTGAACCTTTGGTTAACCTGGAGAGAACCTTTTTAGCTTTTGTAGTGGCAAGCACCCCAAGCGTCCTCAGGGTTTGCTGCCAACACAGGTTCTTGGATCTGCTGTGATAAAGGAAAGCAACTCAAAATGGGTTAACAAGCTTACTTTAATCATTCAGATATGTATCATTCACCTAGTTCAGGGGAAAAAGGTCAGCACCCCGAACTTCAAAATATACAGTCACAATTATCAAGACAGAAACAGATCAAGTAGACATTTTTCCAAACTGTCCAGCCATTACATCCATACCCAATCAACATCTGGGTTTTTCAAAGCCGGGGGTGGGGGTGGGGGGGGCTCTGGACAACAGCTTCCCAGAATTCAGATCAAATCACAGAACACTTCTCAAAGTGAGCCCCAAAACAAAGCCTCACATCAGGGCTTATATAGCCTTCTCCTGGCTCAGAGAATGTAACAATCTTTTGGACCCACTGGCCGATCAAAAAGTATCTACTGAAAAACAAGCCTCCCACCCCAGGCTCCAGGTGCACTTTAGCCTAGGGGCAGGGAAGATCTTTAAAATTTACATTCCCATTACATTCGGCCCCAAGATCTTTCATGCCCATAGCATAGTCAATTTACTTTTGAATCAGCACTAAACATCTCTTAGATCACATTTTCAAGACACAGAACTAAAGTTACCAAAGTGGCCACTGGGCCTCAAACAAACACAAAGTACATTGTATTACCATTTCAATTCAAAACAAGAGGCCAAATAAAGTTCTCTTGGGGGGAGGCCTGTGTCCTTCCCTTCACACAGCTCCAGCCCCAGCTTCCAAGTACAGAGAGGGGGCTGGGCAACAAAACCAACAAGGTAGAGTCCCTGGGGATCCAAGGCACTTCATCCCACCCACGATAGTTACAAGTCCATCCTCCCCCTGGGTCCCAAACTGTGGGATGCAGCCAGGAAACACACTCAGTGCCCCTGCTTTGCTGCTCAGTTCTTATCTTTTCCTGTGGCTGAAATCGGAACTCCTGGGTTCCTTCTCCTCCCGCAAGCGGCAGCTGCTCGTGGCTTCTGCCCAGGTCCCGATGCAGGCAGCTCACCATTCCTGCTCTCAGCTCAGCAAAGTCTGCATGCAGGCCATTCTTCTCTCCTGGTTCATGGCTCCACAGAGTCACAGCTACCACAACTGGGAAACAAACAATTATCCCAGCCCCCATACTTTCCTTTTACTCTGCAGATCCTGTTCGTGACGCCATTTTGTAGCAGCAAGCACCCCAAGCATCCTCAGGGTCGCTGCCAACACAGGTTCTTGGATCTGCTTTGATAAAGGAAAGCAACTCAAAATGGGTTAACAGGCTTACTTTAATCAGTCAGATATGTATCATTCACCTAGTTCAGGGGAAAAGGTCAGCACCCCGAACTTCAAAGTAAACAGGCATTATCAAGACAGAAACAGATCAAGTAGACAGGTTTCCAAACTGTCCAATCATTACATCCATACCCAATCAACATCTGGGTTTCAACACCTGGGTTTTTCAAAGCCGGGGGGCTCTGGACAACGGCTTCCCAGAATCCAGATCAAATCACAGAACACTTCTCAAAGTGAGCCCCAAAACAAAGCCTCACATTGGGGCTTATATAGCCTTCTCCTGGCTCAGAGAATGTAACAACCTTTTGGACACACTGGCCAATCAAAAAGTATCTACTGAAAAACAAGCCTCCCACTCCAGGCTCCAGGTGCACTTTAGCCTAGGGACAGGGAAGATCTTTAAAATTTACATTCCCATTACAGCTTTTCAAGAAGGTATCTGTATACCTGTCCAAATGTGGACTCAATGATTATAATATCTGTAGTGTTCTGTTAAGCATTTTTTAAAATGAACTTTGTATCCTTGCTTTATCTATCTGTGCAAATTTGCCTTTGTTTCCTGACCACTATATAAGTATAAGGCCGCATGGCTTGTGTTAGAAAGCATTCCAACAAGAAGCAATACTTGGATAATCAATAAACAATCTCTGATAGACATGTCCTAAAGGCTCAGCATATAGAGTTTTTCCTATATGCTCTGGGATATATTTCCAATATATGCTATAGGAAATATTTCCTATTTTTCCTACATTTTCCAGATACTATTCTGTTCTTTTAGGTTTCTAGATAATTAAAAGTGATTTGCGGTATGGACCCAAACAAAAAAGACTTTTATTACAAACTACTTTATATTGATAAGCCATCTTTGTTCATAGAATGTAGGCACTAGAACATCATTGTTGTTCTTCCAAGGGATGGCAGAGGGTGGGGTTGATGAATGGTGGAATGAGATTAGAAGGGGGAAAAAGAACTAGAGAGAGTAGGCTTCACTGGGCCTTAAGGAGGAAAAGGATTTCTGGAGTTTGGGACCAGATCTTAAATTGAGGATATGACAAAAGATGGGAGAATTCAATGAGACATCCTTTCACTGCCTTGTGGAGAAACTGATAGACCAAGTGGCCATGAATGAGAGCTTGGAACGAAGAATAAGAGGAAGTTGGGGATGAAGAAGAAAGAAAGCCATCCTGATCTTCTGTTGGGCATGGGACAGAGAATGAACAAAACAATTAGGGTGGTGGTGGGCTTAGCCTTCTGCCAGAGGAACTCAGATGTTAGTGAGTGAAGATGTATACATATATACATGTACACATACATAAACATATACATATATATGCATACACATGTGTGTATATATATGCATATATTTGAAATTAGGGAGTGCTCATTCAAGGGTTCTCCCTTCCATACACACATACGCTTTAAGTAAAACTTTCTTCTATATTGTTATGAACTATATGCTTTAAAGTGGGAAAGTGGTATAATTATGCTGGGAATGCATGAATTTTCCCTGGTTAGTTATATGGGAAATCTGTAAGCCAAGAGAGTAATTAAATCCCCTAAAGTGCAAATTCAGGAGTCTTTTCATTGAGGGTTTAGGTGTATATATATTTTTAATTTTATCTGGACACAGAACACCTGGTGTGAAAATTTCCTCTTCTACAGGTATAGATTGGTAACTCATCCGTACCTTATAGTTTAAGAGAGTGGTCTGGAATTCTGAGAGTTAAGTTGTCATATCACTAGCCAGAGGCAGGATTTAAATCCAATTCTTCCTAATTCTAAGGCCAGACCTTTATCTACTACACCATGCTGGCTCTCATAAATCAATTAGCAAGATTACATATTGCAACAATTTCTAAATGATGCCATATAAATAATTGTGGTTTCAGGTACTCAGGAAAACATTAAAATCCTTCAATTAATCTTGGTCCAACTAAATCTCTCAGTAACTTTCCATGGCTCAGGTAGTTAGACATCAAGTTTCCATTGAGATAAATGAGAGAAATTCTGCAAATCCCGACATCAGGATCACTTTGGGAGCAAATCTGAGGCCCATTCTATCCCAGGCCATACCCTGTAAAGCTCTCCATAACAGTTAAAAATAAAGCAGACCGTCTAATTGGGTTGAAGAGGGTAGAATACTTTTCTTTTTTTTTTTCCAAATGCTTTATTAAATTCTGATTTACATCATTCGTTTCCGCCAGATTTTGAGTTACAAATTTTCTCCCCGTTTTCCCCCCACCCATCCCCCCAAAACAACAGTCCCACAGGATATCCCCTCCTCCAATCTGCTCTCTCCCATATTTTCTCCCATACCCCTTTCGACTTTTCCAGGGGATCTCTATGCCCCAGTGCCTGTATATCTTATTTCCCAATTACATGTAAAATAGTATTAATAATAGTGTGTGTGTATATATATATATATATATATATATATAAACATTTGATTTTAAAACTTTGAATTCCAGATTCATTCCTTTCCTCCCTTGTCACCCACCCTTATTGGGAAGATAAGTAGTTCAGTATAGGTTGTACATGTGTGGCTAATGCAAAGCAAGAACATAGTAGATATATTGTAAAAGACTGACTATATTTCCCTCTCTCCTATCCCACCTCCCACTTGTTCTATTCTCTACTTTGATACTGTCCCTTTTCAAAAGTGGGTGCTTCCAACTTCCCTCATCCCTTTCCGCCTACTCTCCTATAGGGTAAGATACCCTATTTAGTGTGTATTTCATTCCCTCCTCAAGCCAAATTCAATGGGAATAAGGTTGACCCATTCCTTTTTGCCTTCCTATTCTTCCCCTCCATTGTAACCATTTTCCCTTGCCTCTTCTATATGAGATAGTTTACCCCATTCTGTCTCTCCCCATCTCCTATTATTATATTTCTCTCTCACCTCTTAATTTCACCTTTTAAGTATCATACCCTCCTGTTAAATTGGTCCTGTGCCCTCTGTCTATGTATACGTGTAAACATATATAGACACATTCACATATGTATTCATATGCCCATATACCCTCATATATTGATGTATATATATATACATATATATATTTCTATTCCCTTCAACTACTGACAAAAGTTTCACAAGTTACAATTATTGTTTTTCCATGTACGAATGTTAATAGGTCAACTTTGATAAGTTCCTTATGATTTCTTTTCCCTGTTTACCTTCTCATGCTTCTCTTGCTTCTTGTATTTGAATGTCAAATTTTCTATTCAACTCTGGTTTTTTCAG
>NW_027185809.1:47243510-47255181 GCF_028583685.1 Petaurus breviceps papuanus
AATGACCATATTTTACCCTGAAACATGATACTCAGTTTTGCTGGGTAGGTGACTCTTGGGTTTAAACCCAGCTCCTTTGACCTCCAGAATATCATATTCCAAGCCCTTTGATCCCTCAGTGCAGAAGCTGCCAGATCCTGGGTTATCCTGATTGTGTTCCCACAATATTCAAATTGTTTCTTCCTGGCTACTTGTAATATTCTCTCCTTAATCTGGGAATTCCATAACCTGGATATAATATAACTAGGAGTTTTCTTTTGGGGATCTTTTTCAGGAGGTGATCAGTGGATTCTTTCAACCTCTATGTTGCCCTCTGGTTCTAAAAAATCAAGGCAGTTTTCTTTGAGAACTTCCTGGATGATGACTTCTAGTTCTTATTTTGATCATGGCTTTCAGGTAGTCCAAGAATTTTTAAATTATCTCTCCTGGATCTATTTTCCAGGTCAGTGGTTTTCCCAATGAGATATTTCACCTTGCCTTCTATTCTTTCATTTGTTTAGATCTGTTTAACAGCATCTTGATTTCTCATAAAGTCATTAGTCTCCATTTGCTCCAATCTAATTCTGAAGCAATGATTCTCCTCATTGAGCTTTTGAGAATCTTTTTCCATTTGGCAAATGATTCTCCTCATTTAACTTTTGAGATTCTTTTTCCATTTGGCAAATTCGGCTTTTTAAGGCATTATTCTCCTCATTGCCTTTTGGAGCCTCTTTTGCCATTTGAGTTAGTCTATTTTTTAAGGTATCATTTTCCTCAATTAGGCCGTTGACTCTCATTTCATAATTTTCTTGCATTGTTCTCATTTCTCTTCCCAATTTTTCCTCCACTTTTCTTATTTGCCTCTTAAGGTCCTCTATGGCCTGTAACCAGTTTGTATTTTCCTTTGAAGCTTTTGGTGCAGGAGTTCTGACTTCACTGTCTTCCTCCTGTTCCATGCTTTGCTCCTTTTTGTCCCCAAAATAGGAGTCTAATGTTGGAATCTTCTGTCTGCTTTGTTTCCTTTGCCTGGTCATGTCACCCCTCAGTCACTTGACCCCTGGGCTTTTTGCCACAGTAGGATTCTGCCCACAGACAGGGGAGCTTTATTCCCAAATGCTGGGGTTTTCTCAGCTGCTGGAGGCACTAGATGGGTGCCCTCTCTGAGGCTTCCACAAACTCTGGCAAGGTGGACACACACCCCAGGACCTCCACCCTAGACTGCGATACAGATCCAAGCAGGTTAAAGCAAGAGCAATTACCCCTCAGACTGGTGCTTGGTCCCCCTTCACTCTGCAGGCCAGGAGCTGAAGCTGCCACATGGCGCTGGATGGCTGTGCCAGTGTCTCAGAAGCTTCTCACCCAGGGAGGGGGGGGGCAAAAGCCACTCACTCCCATTTACTGGGTCCCAAAGTCCAGACTGCACTGACCTTTCACTTTATTTATTCTTCGCATCTGTGTGTTGATAATTCTGGAAATGGCCACAGCTGTCCCTCCCACAGGCAGCTGGTGTGGCCTGCCCTGGGGCTAAAGCCTTGGCATGGAGCTGGGCTCAGCTCCCAGAGTGCTGTGCTGGCCAATTCCTGCCAGCCTGCTGGGCTGTCCTCAGTGGGAGGTTAGCTTCTCTGTGTCATTTTGTGGGTTCTGCAGCTCCAAAGTTTGTTTACAGTCCCCTTTTTACGTGGATTGGGGAAGGTGGAAGCCGGAGCTTCTGGGAGGTCCTGCTTCTATTCCGCTATCTTGACTCCCATAAAATCAATGGTGAAATACTTTTCACAGCCTGGAGATCATCCAGTTGATTAAATTATAATTCTATTTACATCATGTATGCTACATGAAACAGAATCTCAGCATACAGATGTGTATGCATGTGTTTCAGCAAGTATTTATGATGTTAGTCATTATTTAGCTGAATATATACATGTATGTATATATGTTGGTATATGTGTGTGCATATGTATACAGTGTATGTATATATTATATATGTGTGCATTCGCATGCAAAATCCAGAAGTAGATCTGATATGTTACTGATGCAGATGTTCTCTTGCATGATACAAATGGTAACCCATACATTGCTGCCTATCCTGTATGTGTCTTTGTCCCTGTCCTCCCAAAATTTCAGTGTAGATGTCCTCTCAATATCCTGTAAGTCTTCTTTACTTTAGATCCTGACATTGAGAGGGAGCCAATGGAACATCTGGCCTGGTCATTGGTTATCCATCATTCTAATCCACATGTGGTTAGCCCATCTCCTTTTTTATCATATATTACTTTGACAATGTTCTTCACACCAGTAATGTCTTCATAGTTTCTTATTTATTATATGTTGCATCCTGCTCACACCCACTATGTACTTCTCTATTGTCCTCTGAATGACCCTGCTTTTTAAGTCTGTATAGCCATCCATGACTGGAAGCCATACAGCAACACCAGATGCTACTGCTTAATGACAAAGTGGGAAGAGGACAATTGTGGCTATCAGCATTTTGGTAAGTGGTAGGTCACGTAAATGAGCAAATTTATGAACCTCTTTATTACAAAGAATTTGCTCTTTGTGAAGAGCCTGTAAACTTAAAATCTACATATCCATAATTCAAAATTATACAGTGATAATTGGTCCCTCAAAAGCTAGCTTACAAAAAGAATAGCAACTCCCTGATCATCTGTGCCTCCCTTAATTTGAAAACATCCTGAGTAAAGGATTAATCATAATAGGAGGAGATGGGAGATTATTTTTATAAATAGATGAAAGCTGAATTTTGATTGGTGAAGCTGGCATTTTTTTCCATCCTTTTTGTTAAGGTGATAGGAAAAAAAATACACTGTACAGTCTTTAATTACACAAAGTCTGTCATTAAGGAGGGACGTACCCAACAATTTTGCCATCAAAATGCAATCCATAATCAGTGGTAAAGGGAATTGCATGGGTCTGTGATTCCTTCCCTGATAACAAATTAATTAGGTGCCAAGTAACTAAGTACTATAGCCTAGGTGTACAAAGGGGCTTTTTTCTTAAAAAAAAAAAAACTGAACAAAGGCATTTGTCAATTATGTGACCTAATGTTAGTTTCTGCCAAACATTTTGTATTGATTTTCAGTGGAATTATTTTCTTTTTAATTCTAAGGGTGGAATTCCTTAGAGCATAGTATACAAATTTAGAGAAGTATACCATGTAGCAATAGCATTTTTTTTAAATGAGAAAATAGTTATTCACTAAGACAGTATTAGAATATCATATTGCATAGCTTGGATATATAAGTATATATATACAAAGTTATGTATGTGTATATCTGTGTGTATGTATTGTATCTATATATGATGTGTGTGTATAATATATGTATATTGTTTATATGGAGTCATCATGTATATATTTTTACAAAGGATAGGAAGAAAGAAATTTTAAGTGTGTCAATACATGGCTAAAAATACATTGAATTAAAATGACTGAAAATGAATCTATCAGCAATATCCCAAATTGCAAGGGCAGTGTGGGTTCTTTTCTTATGCTCACAAAGCCATTTTATGTTTCCTGTTGAGTAGTACCAGGAAATAAAATGAGAAAAAGAATGGGATAAAAAAGCTGCCTTTGACCATTATATTTTAATGCTAATAGAAGGAATTTGGAGGGAGGGGGTGTTATTCTGTGTGAATTGGTTTTTACATTCTTAGTTATTAACCAAATTAGAGTTATTAACCAAGGAACAGAGGTCCAAGAATAGTTCTGGGGGAGACTCTACAGGCAGCATTCTTTGTGAGTGAACTTGCAGTGTTTATAGCAACCTATCCATTTTTAGCCAACCTCTCTACAACTGTGAATAACTTCACAGAGGTTTTAGAATAGAGGATTAACATTTGTGGAGATTATGTAGCCTAGAAGACAAAACTAGGTTGAAATTCAGAGGAATTTAATTCTCTTTCTCCAACATAAGGTATTTTGTTAAAAATGAAGGGCCCCTAATTTGTAGGAAAGAATCTGCTAGTAGATCAGAGTATCTCGAGTTTTAAGAAGTAATTTGATGCACTTAATTTTAAGTAACAAAACCCAAAGAGGAAAATTCTCATCTATTTATACTTGAAAATGAATTCTATGTATGATATGACAATCAATACTCTTTAATAAGTATTTGCTATGTTCCAGACACTATGCTAGTCTTTGGGGATGCAAAATCGATGAATGAAAAAATCAATCCCTACTTGTGAGGCATTACATTAGTCCCTAACAACTTATTACTGTCTATGTTTTCTTCCATCCTTTGATTGTTCATCACTATATCTGTATAAATGTTTTTTTTTCCTATATGTACCATCATGGCTTGGAAGTAATTCTTTATTCTTAGAGGAGTTGTCAGTAGAGTACAAGTCCTAGCAGATCCTATCACACTGAAAGAAGGCTTCAATTAATGGCCTGATTATAAACTGTATGTCTCACGCCTGACAATCAGCTTAAATTTGGTGAGGGTCACTGGTTGGTTGGTTGCAGTGAAATGAATTTTCCAGGAAAGTCTCAAAGATAATTTAATATATCACAGAGTAGTTACAATATATGTTACTGTTAGAAGCAGGTCTTACACAGGATCATTGTTGGAGTGAAATGACTCCTGGATTATTCAACAGCTAACTAAAGGAAATTTACTTAGCTATAGCATAAAAAGGACAGTCAATAAGGATACTTTAGATTTTATCTTGGTCATTGGCAATATGGTACACAACAGTCCATCACATTCAACAACAGCCCTGCAAAAATAGACAAGTGCAATCTGGCAAAGTAAAACCCTTGATTAGCTCGTATGTGTCACATTAATTGAATTTGATTTGCATTAAATCAACCTGGAATCATTTTAGGACTCATGCTAAATCTAATTGTGCATTCTTTGACCTTGCTTGTTTTTTTTTATTGTGACCTAGATGAAGTGAAATATAGATATAGTCAATTTGTTCATTGTTTTTATCGGTTCTTCTTCATTTTGCATCCCTTCATATGTTGTACCACATTTCTTTATATTCCTCCTATTTATTATTTTAAATTCTCTAAAATTCCATTATATTAATATTTCATATTATAGTGAACCAACTACTGGACTTTTAGATTATTTCCAGTCTACACTGGTGGATGGAATCTCCTCCACCATGAGTTCCTTATGCTAAGGAAATCACAGGTTCAGCCACTACCCACAACCCTGGATTTTCACAGTTATAAATACTTATTTTCATAATATGTATTTCTAAGTCAAGCACTTTTTCCTTTCCAATAAGATTGGGGTATATTATGAATAAGGGTTCAAAATGTATGATCATTTTTATGATTTTTTCCCCTGACATCAAATGTTCCTCAGGAAGAGTCTACCAATTTGCAGTAACACTAAACACAAAATAAATGTAACTTTATCTAAATTCCATCAGTATTATTTTGATACTGCTATTCCCTGGGTGAGAATTAGTATCACAAGGTACCTTATTTGTATTTTTCTGATTACTAGTAGGACTGAAAATTTCTTCAAATGATTGCTAATATGACTATCCAATCAATGACAATGATATGTTCCCTTAAATATTTGCTTCACTTTCTTAAATAGGTTTTATCTATTTACCACAAATACTTTCTTGTGACCTTTTTTTTTAATATCAATTAATTTGTATTTGTGTGGAACTTGTAAAAAGTTTAGTATGGTCAAATCCAAAGTCAAGTAGGTGTCTAGCAAAGGCCTCTCTGGGTTTGGAAAGGCTCATTACCAGTCCGTAATTCACAATGATTAAAGCAACTATTTACTTTGACAGAAGGGAAAACCACACTAATTATATCAGAGACCCTTGGAGCATCAAAGTGAAATAGAATTAGACTCGAAGTGAGGAAGACCTGAGTTTGAATCCTGTCTCACATTCTTCGTAGCTATATGAACCTATATTAAGAGCTATAGAACTAAACTTATTTATAGTTAGAACCTAACCTCTCTGTACCTCAGTTTTCTCAGCTTTTAAAATAAGGATAATAACACCTAACAGGTTTGCTGAATGGATCAAATGAAATAATATATATATATATAAACCCTGTGTAAGCCTTAAAGCAAAATTATTCTACTATCATCAATCATCATCACCATCATTGTCTTCATCATCACCATCATCTTCATCATCTCCCTTATCTGCCATTTTTTCACCTATAATTTACCTGCTTTCCACAACTGAAATGTAAAAATAGAATCGTATAGTTTTGATGGACTATAGAATATATATGGTCTAGATTATATATTATAATTGACTATATATTATGCAGTACAGAGATCCTGAAGTCTTATCTGGTCAATCTCTGAGATGGTTGTTACTGCCAAACCACTTCTCTGAGGTTTGCCAAGATTGACCATGGTACTGGGTGAGGTGCAGGTAGGGTTGAAGGAGGGTGAACTTAGCCATCCAGTTGTGATGATCTCAAGGCTCCAAGAAAATATATAGTAGCTTCATTTCACAGAAAGTTTTTTGCTTCTTCACAATAAGAACATATATTCTGCGCCTCAGTTCCAAACAATAATATTACTATCTAGCACCTAATTAATCCTTTAAAGTTTATAAATATTAATTTTATCCTCACAACAACCCTTGGAGGTAGGTGATATTATTATCTCCATTTTACACATGAGGAAACTGAGTCAGACAAAAGTTCAGTGATTTTTCCAGGAAATGTCTGAGACCAAATTTGAACTGAGGTCTTCCTGACCATAGGTATAGAATATTCTGAGGACTATGACCTTTAGCTACCACAGTCATAGAATAGTATGCACTGAGCACTTACTACAATACTATGTGCTGTCCATTGGAATATATAAAGGAATAGAATATTTAGTCCCTACCCTAAAAGGAAAAAGCTATAAGCTATATGGAAAGACAAAACCAGCACACTTTATAGCTATGTGCTAAACTCTCTCCTGTATCAGAAACTTGTTATCCTAATGCTTCCTTCAATAATTAATTTCTAGATGCTGAATAAACTGTTGCAATAATGAGATAAACAATCCATGTCCAAGCAATCCAAAGATCCCTTTAGAAATTCCTTTAAAGAATCTTTGAGCCTTTTTTTTTATTGTAGTTGTTATGTAACAGGATAAGATACCAGATATGGGAGGTAAAAAAAAAAAGAATAAAAAAAAAAACCCACAGGATATCTGGCCCAAACCATACCACACCAAGAATCTTCTCAACATTATGGAAGAAAGTTCAAAACTCTATTGGAAAACTTCTGGTGATACCATCTACAGAGACAGCCCATCCTCTTTTGGGGAGGTCAAATTTACATGCATGTTTGCAGCCCATTTCTTTCAGGTGTATACCCAGTGTGTACAAAATTAATATTTTGTTTAAAGTTATATATTTATTGAATGCTCAGTCATAATGGACATTACTTATATTATATTCATCAAATTAAAGAAAGTAAAACTTAATAAACAACCATAATACTCACACATAATACAATTTATATTTTCAACCTAAAATAGTATGAGATTAAATTAAAAGATAATCACTTTTTTCAAGATATAGTGTAGCAAATCTATGACAGATTATTATCAAATTATTAAAGTATTAAAAGTTTTGTTCAAATTATTTGATTTAAAATTATTTTATCATATCAAGCAGAAATGTAAAATTATTAATTTTTATTTATGTCAAGCAGAAATTATTTTTTCTACAACTTTTATCCAATGTTCCTCCAAGCCCAAGCAAAGCAAATTTAAGCCTTCTTCCACATTACAACCTTGAAAATATTTCAACTTATTTATGATGCTATAATTCAATTAAATTCAATTAAAAAAGCAGGAATTAAGCACCTAATTTTTCCTCCTTCTCTTCTAATGTGCAAGGCATTCTGTTAACTTTTTCAGGTCAAATATTTCTAATTTTTGAACCCCTCTATATATGGTATAAGTTTGAGTCTCCCTCCCCTCATCCTGATCATTCACCCTCTAAACATATAACCCATCTTGTAAATTTTCTTTCCAAAATGTGGTGAACAGAACAGAAAAGAATGTTTCAAATGTGATTTGGTCACAACAAAATTTGACAATATTTCCATGCTCTTAAACATTGTGCTTCTATTAGTGCAGATCCCAAGAGGCAATACAATATAATAGTTAGAGAGTCATCCTCACAATTATGGATATTTGGGTTAAAGGCCTACCTTCAACATACACTGATTGCGTGACTTTGAGCAAATTATTTAATCTCATTGCTGCAGACAACTAAGACTATATTTTGGAGTAGGGAAAGGGAGTTAACTCCCTTGTGCCAATGAAATACTCCAGGTTAAAAAAAGGGGGGGACCCTAAAATCAACTGTTCTAGCAAATAGAGGATAGAGTTCTAGACAGAAAAATCTGAGTTCAAGTTTAACCTTAGACACTTCCTAGCTGTGTGACTCTGGGCAAGTTGCTTAATATTTGTCCTTTTTAGTTTCATCATCTATAAAATGGGGATAATAATAGCATTTACCTCCCAGGGTTTCTGTGAGGATCAAATGAGCTAACATTTGTAAAGTACTATATAAATACTATTATTGTTGTTATTATCACTAACACAGCTGATTTATGCTAAGTTTTCATTTCACTAAAAGAACAAAAGAAAATCCTCTAACAAATAAGTATGCTCATTATGGAGGATTAGGGGAACAGAAGCAAAAACTCCTACAGAAGGAGAAGATATACAGAAAATTTTCAATTAGGTTTGAAAGGAGAACCCACACTGGTGAAATAATTAAACTTTCAAAGGATCAAAAGGATGTGATGAACTGAAATAAAAATGGAATATTCAGTGGTAGGTTGGTATTATTGATTCACCACCTTCTATAAATGAAATCAATGTTAATTTGGTTTTAATTAAATGGTCATGAAATTAAAAGAGAAACCAGCATACCTCAGAATCTTTACCATTTTCCCCTGTTCAAAAGTCTTCAAGACATCATCATATGGCACTCAGTGTTAGAAGTGACTATGTCGGGGCGGCCAGATAGCACAGCAAGTAAGAGCACTGGCTCCAGTGTCAGGATGACCTGGGGATCAAATCCCAGGCTCAGACACTTAGCACCCACCCAGAAACACCTGGCCGTGTAACCCTGTTAGGGGTGGCCAGGTGGCTCAGTGAGTAAGAGCACCAGCTCCAGTGTCGGGATGACCTAGGGATCAAATCTGGGCTCAGATACTTAGCACCACACTCAGAAATAACTGGCCATGTAACCTTGAGCAAGTTACTTAACCCCAATAGAAGTGACTATGTTGGGTGCTTTTATATAGGTTAATTAAGGGTTTTTTCCTTCCTTTCACAAACACATAGAGCAACATCCAATGCTTTTCTTTTTTTTTTGCTTTTTGGAGGGAAATTGAGGTTAAGTGACTTGCCTAAGGTCACATGGCTATTTTTTGTGTTGAGCTTCTGAGGCCAGATTTGAACTCAGGTCCTCCTGACTCCAGGGCCAGTGCTCCACCCCTCTTCCAATGCTTTTTAAAAGATACAATATATACTTGTTAGAACAGGGCAGATCCTTTGCAAATAACTAGAGTGTATTAAGTAAATTATTCATTTGGGTATATAATTTATTTTTATTTTTCTACACATGCAGAGAGCATTTATTTATATTATTTCCAAGTAGTCTGATTGAGTACATTGTTCATCATTTTGACATTAAAGATTGTTGTATTTTTTTTAATTTAGGAGTGCCTCAGTTTAGCAATATGTCCACTATTCAAGGTTTGTTTCAAATATTTTAACATTGTTCTCCACAAAATGATACAAAATTAACATGGAGTCAGGAGAACTTCTCCCTAATCCTGGATGGATCCCTATATATTTGGATGGCCTTGAGAGTACTATTAAAATTTTATATGCCTCAGTTTCTTCATTTATAAAATGAAGGCAATTATGATTGTCCTATCTAATTCATAGAAGAGGGGGAAAAGACTAATTGTAGAAATAATCCATAACAATGGATACCATAGGACACAACCCCCAATATCCTTGCCTCTCCATGGTATGAGGTAAGGTTGAGCTTTATTGTAATGGAACTTCTGGAAGGGTGGGTTATGTGCAGCAGGTCCCTAAAGACCTTCCATTTCCTCTAATTATCTGCTACATGGCTTCTTGACCCTTGTCAAATTGATGCCATGGCTTTCACTGAAGCCGCAGTAGAAAAATACATTACTAAGCTTGCAATATCTATTGTGAAGCTTTCTTTTTCCTTCCTGCTACAGGAAGTACCCTGGACAGTGGTTGTATCACCCCTAACAGCATTCCCTGTTGGAGATGCCCTCCTTTCCTGTTCTTGGGTCGGCTGTCAAGGGAGAAGAGCCTAGGGAGGCAGAGATGGCTGATGATGTCATGAGGAAATGGGAGCAGTATCCCTGTTGCTTCAGGATGGGAGAGGTCCTTAAACCCAGACTCTATGTACAAGGACTAGCATCACCCAAGCATTCTTCTTTATGTATACCAAGGCTTTCAGAAAAAAATGAAAGTACTCTGTCTAGTCTAGTGGAATGACTGCTGATTTTGGGAATCAGAAGATATAGATTTAAATCCTGTGGCTGTTACTTACTTCCTGTAACCTTGGGCAAGTGACTTCCCTCCTGGCAATTGGGTAAGATGATCCAAAAGATCCCTCCCAGCCTTAAATCTATGATTTTTATGAAATGCCAAAAAATAATAATAACAAGGGGGGAAAGATGCTTTTAAAGAAAAAGTGACTGCTTTTACCAAGAAAAAAATCATACACTGACATCCAAATGCAGTAAAATCATAGACTTTGCTTTGATGAAGGGGTTTATAGCTAAAAATTTTTAGTGTAAGTTTCCTGGTTTCTTGTGAACAGGGTTTGTTTCCTTTTTGTCTTTGTAATCCTAGCTCCTAGCACAAACTAAATGCTTAACAAATGTTTCCTGAATTGAATTGAGAGAAAATGTTAGTCTGTGGATGAGATCATCCTGGAGTCAGTATGGTAAGCAGATTATTAGGCTCTCAGTCAAAAGACCTGGGTTTGATTCCTGACACTTATACTTACTATAGGTAAGTCATTCTGTAAGTACATTTCCTGTTCTAAAAAATGGGGGTAATGATGCTTACCTTATTATTATAATAGAAGAAATTAAAAATAGAAGGGAATAGAATAGTAAAATGGAAAATAATGGGAGAGTAGATAGGTGGCTTAGTGGATAGAGCAGTGGGCCTAAAGTCGAGACCACCTGAGTTCATAATCTAGCCTCAGCTACTTAGCAGCTGTGTGACCCTGGGCGAGTCATTTAGCCTCTGTTTGCCTTGGAGGCAGCTAGGTGGTTCAATGGATAGAGCTGCTAAACTTAGAATCTAAAAGACCTGAATTCAAATCTACACTCAGACACTTACTAGCTATATGAGCCTGGGTAAGTCACTTAATCTCAGTTTACCTTAATCCATTGGACAAGGAAAGGGCAAACCACTCCCATATCTTTGCCAAGAAAACCCCATATACAGCATTGGTGTGCTATGGTCCACAGGGTCACATAGAGTCAGACATGACTGAATAACTGAACAACAACAACAAAGAATAATAGAGGTAAAATTTTATAGAAGATTAATAGTAGGAGGAGGAGGAAGAGGAGGAAGAGGAGGAGGAGAAGAAGGAGGAGAAGAAGAAGAAGAAGAAGAAGAAGAAGAAGAAGAAGAAGAAGAAGAAGAAGAAGAAGAAG
>NW_027185809.1:47255191-47258340 GCF_028583685.1 Petaurus breviceps papuanus
AGAAGAAGAAGAAGAAGAAGAAGAAGAAGAAGAAGAAGAAGAAGAAGCATCTGATCCCCACAATAATCCTGGGAGGTAGGTACTATTATAATCTTCATTTTAGAGATGAGGAAGCTACAGAAATTAAGTGACTTGCCCAGGGTCAAACAGCTACGAAGTATCTAAGGCTAGATTTGAAGCCTGGTCTCCCTGACTCTAGGTCCAGTGTTCTATATATTATGTCACCTAGCTGTTTGTCACATTACCTTAAAGTACTTTAAATGTAATGTATGATGACAATTGGGTGTTTGAGTTACTCTACATTGTTCTGCTTGTCTTTCATTCTTGAAGAGGACCATGCCATCAGGGAAATGATGTCATGACTTGAAGTTGACTTTGATTTGAGTGAAGGAAGGCTGGGCAAAGTCACCAGCCTCACTTTCTCCTCCAGAACCATCTGGGTCCAGCAGCCAGATATTCACCAGGATGACTGGAGGTAGCCCAGGATGCAATAGGAGACCTTGGCCCTTTTAGGGTAAGGTCTTTTCAGGTTCTCACTTTCAGTGAGATCACCAGTCTATATAGTTGATATGGGGATATCCTCACTACAAAATCAGGGACTGTTTCATTTTTTGTTGTTGTATTAATTAATAATTTAATTTACATTTATTATTAATTTACATAGTGCCTGGTACATAATCAATACTTGATAATATTGCTTGGCATATTGGTGGTTGCTCTTAGGGGAAAGTAATCTTAAACTAAGGAGGCAGAAAATCACTGAAAAATAATCTTGCCCCAATTAAATTTTACAGCAATGACAGTATACTTACTGAGATACTTCAATGACTTTTTCATGTCAAATTCTATTCATGTTTTCTCTTCAAAGTCTTATCCAGATGCTTTATCATGATGTAGAGTGCATCCAGGGTATTAGAAACAGGCCTAACAGCACCAACTAGTTCAGAATCAATGTTGAGACAAATTGAGGCGCTCAGCTCATTGAACAGTTCACAAAAGGAGGTTTGTTTTGCCCTAATACAGCAAGGATATGCTAAAAGGATGAAGTGACATTTAATTACTCTCTACAGAGCCTCACTCATCTCACAGCCTCACTTATCTCCATATGGAAACATATCTGGTCAGTAGGGCAAGGTGTGGTGATGAGTATGATCTTCAGAAGTCCATCAAATCATAGGGACCTGAATCCATAATGGCTGAATTTTTTTAATGCCTTTAATTGACTAGGAAGCTGGGTTAGCAAAGTTAGAGGCCAACCAAGTACCAGGGACATCTTTGTTGCCTTTTAGGGAAAACTAATCCTTATTGGGAAGGAATTAAGGAACCCTACACCTGTTACAAAAGAGTCCTCAAAGTTTGAGGCTCAGCCTAGCTAAGTACAGAGAAGCTCATTACCAGTAAGGTTAGATCCAAAGTGACAAATTCTTTGGCCATTTTGAGTCACAAACCAAAGTCAAGGAAAAAATTTAAAAAGCAAATTTTTACTGATATCTCTCATATTATTTTAACTTGGATATTTCAAGTTGGATGATTCATGAAATTTTAAACTTTCTCAAGATTGATCTTTATCTTTTATAGCCTTAAAATGATCAAGTCACTTCCCCTTTTGGGTCCCTATGTCTTCCTCAGTAGAATGAGAAGGATGGAACAGATAAGCAGAAAGAGTGTTGGAATTAGAATTAAAGGACCTGAATTTGGATCCCATTGTTGCTACTAGTTACGTATGTGACCTGGGGTAAGTATATTAAACTCAAAAGAGATAGTATTTGTAAAGCTCTTTATAAATCTAAAAATGCTATTATTATTATGGTTGATGATGATGATAAAATATTTGACAATTCTGATGATCCATTTTAACTCTAAATCTATGATCCTTAAGGTCCTTTGCTCCCTGGGAGAGAGGTAAAATAAAATTTAAAAAACCCCACCTAAGCCCATTTAATGATTTAGGAGGGATACACACTCTACAAGGGGAAGGCCAATGACAATGCATCTATTTTATTTACCCCTCAAAGGTTACCACTATCTCCCCCATTTTTCAGCTTCATGGGGTCCTTAGAATCAACTGGAAATATATGCAACAATGCTCAGAATTCGTTTTCTTAAAAGCAGGAAGCCTAGAGCAAGAGGCAGAGCTCTAATTTCCAGCTCAATACTGGTGACACAGGAAGTTCAGATAAGGTTCAGATAATGACCCTATCATCTGGCTACTTTGTAAACCTCCTTCCAATCCCTTTTCCTCACTGCAGTGTATTGCCAATGGCAAACTTCCCTTTGGAGAATTATATTTGTGAATAAAGCATCCAGCTTTTTGTAGCAGATTGGTTATGGTGATAAAACTCAAAGTTAATTTTAAACAATTTCTTTAGGTAACTCAAATACATAAAAATACAAAACAGCCTCAGCATCATTTTGGCTAAGGCAGCAAGAAGATTATAAGCAACATTGATGTGTGGCCAGGAAAATTAAAGAAAGAGAAGAAAAAGAAGCTAGAAATCAGTAATGCATCATCTTGTAACAGTAAATAACAAGAAAGAAAGGAGACAAATGCAGGAATATGTATGGCATCCCCAAAGTGCTTACACATGACAGACAGTTCAATGCAGACAAATGAAATGTAATTATGACTTTGATGAGTCTTCATGACATCCGGCAACTCTTTGTAAGAAATAAAATATGAGTTTTTAAAAAGAATAAAAAAAGAATCTGGAGACAAGTCTGTATATCATTAATGAATGAGAAACAGAAAGAGAAAGACAAATCAATGCAGTAAACGAGTCTTAATGGCTCAATTGTGTGTCCACATCACCAAATCTTTGTGTGCCTGAGAGATCCCCACACAAAAGAAAGCTTTTGAATGATAAAATCCTAGAAATGAAAAATTCAAGAGAAAACCAAAGGTCTTGTGGTTAATCACTGAATGTGAAGAATCATTTCCCATACTTCTCTTTATTGTGTTTTGCCCAGATGGGTTTTAAAGTGTCCATAGTAATGGAGTTTCACCATTCCCAAAAGGATAACATTTTATAATCTGTTCATTTTCTTCAGATTTAAAACGTACTTTGCATATTGTGTGTGTGTGTGTGTGAGAGAGAGAGAGAAAGAGAGAGAGAGAGAGAGAGAGAGAGAGAGAGAGAGAGAGAGAGAGA
>NW_027185809.1:47258350-47267723 GCF_028583685.1 Petaurus breviceps papuanus
GAGAGAGAGAGAGAGAGAGAGAGAGAGAGAGAGAGAGAGAGAGAGAGGAAGAGAGAGAGGAAGGAGAAAGAAGAAGGTGAGTGAAATCATGTAATGAAATTAATCCTATATTGTGGGTTAATCACTTCACCACTCACTCTGAGCCTCAGTGTCTTCATTAATAATATGAATTTTATAATACTTGAACTACCTACCTTATAGGGTTATTATAAGGAAAGTGCTTTTTTAAAGAATGTCTGTAATTCTTGGCTACTAGGGGAAGCTGAGCCTGATAGATTGCTTGAGTACAGGCGTTTGAACTACAATAGGGTTAAAGTTGATCAGGCAGGTATCTACCCTAATTCTGGCACTAATATCCCAGAACCCCCAGGAAAAGAGAACTAACAGGTTGCCTAGGGAGGGGTAAAATGGCCCAGGTTAGAAAAGTGTGGTGGGCTACAACTTCCATACCACTCATCATTGGTATTGCTTCATGAGTGGCCGCTATAATTCCAGCCTGATAAAATATAGCTTGAGGCACTCCTTAACCACTAAGGGATAGTGATCAGAAAAGTGGCTTAAACTTGAAATTCATTTCCTCTAAACCAACAATATAGATAAATATAATTCTATTCTGGTGTCTACTCGGAGGAGAAGAGTTGGAGAGACTGGTGGCTTCAGTCTCTTCTTCCCCTTGATGCGGGAATCAAAACCTTTTTTGGAGAATGGACAAACTTCCAGAGACATTATTCCTATTTCTCTCTGAGCCACATTAGACAAACCCATGCGGCCACACACATAATTGACATGGGCAGCACATTTTATATGTGGGGATTGGCTCAAAGTGGCAGAAGAGAAAAAGATACCATAACCCTTTGTGGTACCCTATAATCCCAAAGTGTAGGGTAGAGTTATTCTAGCCCTGAAAAAGTGAGGCAACAGAATATATAAAATTCACGACATCTAAAGGTTCATCTATGTTTTGGGTTTATTTGTCCTTGTTTTGTCTTTATTTTCTTTCTGCGATATTTTCTTTAACGGAGACTACTTGTCTTATCAGAAAGGCTTTGTATCTATTTGGATTGCCCTTGCAATATCATGGGTACATAATAAGGAAATTCCAGGTGTCTTTTGGAATAAGGAGCAGAAGAAATTTGCCTAGAACTCTAAGGGAATCATCTATGGTATAGGGACAACTAGAGAAATTTTGGGGCACCCTGTGAAGAAAGGAACAGTTAAAAATGTTGTCTAGACCCTGGCATGGCCTCATAGAACTGAGGGAATCATAGTATAGTTTGTTCCCAGGACAGCTGATTTGTCCCTAGAGGATGAATGGATAATTTCCAGTATACTCCAGCTCCTTAACCCCAGATCTAGGATCCTGGGATCAGAGCAGTGGTTCAGCTTCTTTCAGATGTGAAGATTCATTTTATTTTTCTTTAGGAGTTACCCAATGATCGAATATGTTCTATGAGAGTGGGTGCAGGGGAGGAGGGGCAAAGTACTATAGTGAGCCTCTTCTTTCTGCCTACCCTAGGGCTGAGTCACTTGTAGGTACCAAGAAAAGTCAATTTGGTTTCTTGTCTAAAAGTGAAGGAGTGATGCCTAGTAACTCCAAGATCCTAAACTTCTGTGGAGAGAGTACTGTGTGATCTGGAAAGCTCTGTATTGGCCAGATTTCCTTCTGAGATAGGAAGTCAGTTTTAAGACTATTTAAGAAATAAGTCAGGTATTTGTTCTGCTAACAAGTAATCATTAGTAAGTTTCGTCAAATATTCCTTGTTTTGTCTTGTTTTTTGAATCTGCAAAACTTTGTATTTGGGCATAATTCTTATCTTGACTCTATATATGGAACTATATAAGATCATGCTACATTGACTGTGTATTTTTCTATTCTTTCCTTTATAGCACTGGGAAAGCAAGTAGAATGCTCATACCTTCCCAGAGAACTCAGAAGACAGTTCTGGACTGGGGACATGGACAATGTGTTCAAAGTGCACTCTTGCCTGTTTGCTGAGGACAGCAAAAGTTGGTTTTTTTGTTTGTTTATTTTTTGTTCTTTTTTTAATACAGGGAGGAGAATGCAATGAGGCTCTGGCACACATACAGATCCCATCAGTTTACCCAACTGAAACAGATTCTCCTTGTGGAGAGGCTAGGGAGATGGCTTCCAGGAAAATCATGCTAATATATGAGAGAAGTACCTTGGAGAGACTTTATATAGAAAATGTGTAGACATTCTCTAATTGGCTATTTTTGGCTGGTAATTGAGTTGATAGTAGACTTATTTGATTGGCTTTATAGCCAAAACTGTTAGTGTTTTCAAAAAGGGTTGAGTCAACTAACATTAGCCACCTAGATTCTGCATTGATATTTGGAGAAGCTCACAGTGTGAGACACCACAAAGTAAAAGGGGGATGGTCTTGGGACTTTTGACCCCTCTGAAGAAACAGACTAGGATCATTATATTTTTCTTTCGTTCATTCTTTTCTGTTATAGACACAGGGAGTGGCGTGTCCCACTATGGGAGAGCTAGGCACAGGAATGCAAAGTTGGAATCCATTCCAGGTTTGCAGTCAGCACAGTCCTATTGAACAAGGAGTGTCCTTTGGGGCCTCAGTATCACTGGGACTAACCTGTCAACCTTAACATATCTTGCCACATACGTGGTGGGCCCAATTCTAACAGAAGTGGCCTAAGTTTTTTACCTATTCCTCCAGAGATTAAAGTTGGTCTAGGTGAGAGTCTGCCCCAGACTGGAAAAAAAAAATGTTTATGCTTGTTCTTGCTATATCTTTTAAGTCAATATCTATTTGTCAAATCCAGTTGATGTTAAGTTATTAAGTAGAACTGCATGTTAGTTTCTAGTCCCTAACAATGAAGGACACACATCCAGAGGAAGATCAAGACAATTGCAGTTAAGAAAAAAATACTTTACTGCTTCAAGTTATCCTGGGACCAGAAGGAGAGGTACCCATGAAATAGTTGGCCAGAGGGTATCTAGTTACATATCAAGCATTTATTAATTATCTACTGTATACAGAACACTGTAATGATACTAAGGAGATCTGAAATTTTGCTTAAAAATGATTCCTTACCCCATAGAATTTATAGTCTACTAATAGGATTTATGGCATATACTCAGGTAGATTTAAGATGAAACATAATTTTATAAGTGTGTTAGAGGAGTGCAAAACAATATGATAACTATATGAAGTCTGAAGAAGAAGGTTATTACCAATATTGAGGAGAACAAGAGGCTTCATGGACTTATTATTTAGGTTGGACTTTAACAAATAGATCATTTCATTAGGCAGTTAGGTGGCACAGTAAACAGAGTACTGGACCCGGAGTCAGTAAGACCTGAGTTCAAATACAGACTCATACACTTACTAGCTTTGTGACCCTGGACAAGTCACTTAACCTTTGGCTACCTCAGTTTCCTCAACCATAAAATGAGGATATTAATAGCACCTATCTCCCATGTTTGTGTTGGGATAAAATAATCTTTATAAAGTGCTTTGTAAACCTTAAATCACTATAAAATGATAGCTATGATTATTATTAGGTAAACATTCAACCAGAAAAGTCAACCAATCAGAGAATATATTTGGGTGTCCTAGGCATAGGAAAATCATGAACAAAGACAGAGGCTGCAGAGGACATGGCCCCCTTGAGCATCAAAGAGTATACTAGCTATGGCAGAAAGCACATGGAAGGTATATTCAGTCATCATTTGAGTATCCTACTCTTTAGAACAATTTAAAATTTGTTTTGTAAGGAAAATATTATAAATCAAGAATAAAATACCTAAGTGGTGACTTATAATACCTTATCTGTTGCAGAATTTTCTGCTCTATTTTGCCTTGGCCTGTATCAAAGAAGAAATGATGCTTTTCTGCAGAATTGAAACTTCATGAGCCACAACCAGTTTTTATATAGTCAAAATCGTCTTAGTTTGAATGAGAAAACAACAAGGCATTATTGTGTGGTCAGCAGTTCCATGTATAATTAAATTCCACTTTTGAATGGAATGTGGTAGTATTCCTTTGTAAAAGTCAATTGCTGTTAAGTAGTTAAATAGAACTGGGGTGTTAGTTTCTAGTCCTAACAAATGGAGGACACTTTTTCCTAGATTAAAAGTATAAAATCAATAATGGTCTGGACAGCTGTATGATGTAGGCAAGATACTGCCCTTAACTGATTAAAAGAAGGGAAATCATCTCAACAAAAGACAGAAATAAGGAAACCACATGTGTGTAAACTGGTCATGTTATTCATGTTTCTTCTTGATGGGGAGAAACTCACATAATGAAACTAACTTCCTGGGGCTCTGATATTTCACACTCAGAAGTCAGAAGAAAAATAAAGGGGTGTGGTGTAATGTGGTGTGGTTGTGGGGTGTGTGTGTGTGTGTGTGTGTGTGTGTGAGAGAGAGAGAGAGAGAGGGGGGGGATGTTTGATTAAATCTCATGGACAAGGTGTGAATGACTTGAGGATTGCTAGCACTCTCTTTGCAATGGATTTGAAGACAACGATTTACTGCAACTGGAAATAAACACTATGTTTCTGGTGATACTGAGATGCCTTTGAGATTTCCTGTGTATAGAAGTTCTAGAATCTAGTTCATGTGCACCCAAGAATTTCCATTTTTCCACAACATTCTGTATTCTTTCCAATCTTTGTGTAATTTTGGCATTGATCACTGTATACCTACTCATATAAGTAAAAGACACCCCACAGCAAATTCTATGGATTACAAATCAATGGTGTCATTTCCACAAATGAAGATCAATACTTTACAATGAATATATAAAGCTATAGAAACCTAACTCAATGTTACTTACATTTCAATGAGAATTCAAAAGTGTAGAGGGATTTATGAGTATTGGTTGAACATATGCTGTGGATTAAATCTATTTTTGGCTCATGTCAAATAAGAACAATCAAATTAATATTTTAAACCTATGTGGTATTGGATATTTAACCTTGAGATCATACAAAATGTATTTTAGCTTCCCTGAAATTAGATGTAGCCTGTAGGCCCCATGGTGTAATTCAGCTTGTTCAGTCTAACCCTGCTAATGCTCAAATTAACCCTGTCTTAGTTCACTCTAAACCAAGCCTTGCTCACTGTAACCTAGACCCAGATAGTCTTATTTAGCCATATTAAGCACTGAGAGAGCTCTTGGGAATGTGACTGGCTTCCATAAGGCTGCACAGATTGGTAAACCACTACTCCTATTCCCAAAGTATACAAGAATCTCATCACTTACAGGAGTTACATTGCTCCTCAGACCCAATAGAATGGTCTTATCTTCTTTTTTTTTTTCCTTTTTGGAGGGCAATTGGGGTTAAGTGACTTGCCCAAAGTCACACAACTAGTAATTGTGTCAAGTGTCTGAAGCCGGATTTGAACTCAGGTCCTCCTGACTCCAGGGCCGGTGCTCTATTCATTGCGGCACCTAGCCACCCCCTTACCTTGTTTTCTTGGATATGTTTCTAGAAGTGACAGGAGGTGAGAAAAGTTTCCAATTCATACAACATATCCAAATTGAAGCCCTTATGCCACATTTACCTAAAATTCAGAATACTGAAAACTATACCCTTGGATTACTTTTGGATCCCTTTGTGTATATAAATAAAATCCTTGAAAAAAAAAATTATCTGAAGTGACTTGGTTTTGGTGGTTTCATTTACCACATATCTCAAATTTGGGAGATTGGTTAATTTATTAGTGACCTAACACATATGTAATGTCATTTAACTCTTCGCAGAATCTCAGAGACCATCTATTTTTTTTAAATAATTAGAATAATAGCATTGGAAAGAAAATAGTAAATACAAGCACAACCTCTCATTTTGCCAGGCTTGTTTATCTAACCGAATATACTAAAGATCTCTAATAAAGATGGCCTCTATGAGTTAAACAAAACATAAAAACAAAAAGATTTAGATCTGATGTCAGCACAGATATGTGATCTTTGAATTTGAGGATGGGCAATAGAGCTTGTGAATTTTCACTGTGACATTCACAGAACATTTCTACTAAAAACATTCAGTATTTTCCAACAACAAAAAAAAAGGGTGGGTAACAATGCAATGCATCAAAAAGTACTATAGAATTTTGAAGGAAGACAGTCATGGGTATTATAATGCTTATACCTATATGAGTTGATGGCTGAAGGTACAGTCTATTTTAAGGAAATCAAAAGGGGAGCTCTAGGAAATGAGTTTGCCAAGGGGAAAATTTGCAGTCTGATGAAACAAAAAATACTGAATGACTCCAAACTTTCTTCTCTTGCATAGTTTACATGCAAGCTGCTGTTATTAAAAGCGTACCATGTCTCATTAAATGATTTACTGGACAGATCTGGCATTTTGATGTTGGGTATGAGGAGAGTTTCTGTACCTGTACTCTATCCTATCGTTCCTGAGACAGACAAACAAATTTGCTTTTAAAACCATAATTTGTATACTTTCACAAGTATTACCTCATTTGATCCTAACAGAAAGCCTGGAAGGTTGATGCTAATGTTATCCCCATTTTGCAGGTGATTAAGTCAAGGCAGACAAAACTTAAGTGACTTATTTAGGGTCACCCAGTTCATAAGTGCTCAAGGCTGGATTTAAACTCAGGACTTCCTGATTCAAAGTTCAATGCTTTATCCACTGCTCTATCTCGTTGCTTCCTTTTGGGCAGGTGGCTGGGTGATGTTTTAATTTGCATTGCTCTTATTATATATTTGGAGTATTTTTCACATAGTTGTTAATAGTTTACCATTTTTAGAGTTTAACCAGTCCTCTACTGGGAAATGGCTTTTGGTCTAATATATTTCTGCTAGTTGATTGTTTATCTTGGATTTAAAATCCCTATCAGAGATATTTGATATAAAAACTTCTCCCAAGTCTCTTTTAATCCAAGATGTTAATTTCTTTGCGCAAAAGTGTTTCATTTTCCTGTAATTAAAATTATCTATTTTATCTTTAATAATTGTTTCTATCCCTTATTCGGCAAGGAACTAATTCCCTATCCATAATTCTGTAAGATATCTATAATCCATTATGTTCTAATTTTTAATGGTGTTATGTATATTATTAGGGTCACATTCATTTTGAATTCCTTGTGTGGTGCAAAATTTTAGTCTAAACACAATTTGTATGTGACTTTTTTTCAAGTTTTCACATCAGTTCTTATAATTTAGTTTACTCATTACCTAATTAATTTATGTTTTCTGGTTTGTTGAACATTGGATTAATGAATTCTAAACATTTTTATTCTTCTTTTTCAAATCTGTTCTATGGTTTTGATGAATGCTCCTTCATAATATATTTTGAGATCTAGAAGTGCTATACCCCCTCATTTCTACCTTTTTCCCCACTATTTACTTTTAATTCTTTTGTTCCTCCAAATGAATTATTATTCTTTTATCATGCTTTATAAAGTTTCTCTTTGATAGTGTAATTAGTATAATATTAAATCTTTAAATTAGCTTTGGTGATGCTATCACTTTTATTTTATTGGCATGACCTAGCCATGACAACTGAATATTCCTCTAGATATTTTACTTTTCCTTTTTCTTTAAGCATATAATTATATATCTATGTGTAGTGAATTTGCTTTGGAATTTTCACTTTGTGTGTGCATGTATAGTGGTTTGATTCACATATATACATATACATACATATATAGTACTTATGTGTATGTATATGGCATTTTGAGTGGGATTCCCTTTCTTTTATTCCCTTATTGTTTAGATTTTATTATTATAAGGAAATATTATTGATATTGTGGGCTTATTTTATTGCCTACAACTTTACGGAAGCTAGTAATGTCTCAAGTTGTTCCTTTGCTATTTTCTAAGATTGTGTAAGTAAACCATCATGTCATTAGTAGACAAAGATACTTTTATCTCCTCTTTGCCTGTCTTTATGATTTTAATTTCTTCCTCTATTCTTGTTTGCTAGCATTTCTAGAACTATATGAAATAATAGAGAGGGAAGGAGGCATGCTTGATATACTTACATGTTTATTGAGAAAACCTGTCACTATACACAAAATTTTTAAATGTAGGTTTTTATTTATGTTTTTACATAACAGTTATTCAGCCCTCCAACTTCCAGCCTAATTTTCCATATAACAGAAAAATAATGACATAAAAACATCTGATAAAACGAACACATTTGGCAACGCACACAATATTTTGTCCAAGTCAGTCTAGTGTCAGCCAAGTTAGTCTTTGTCATGAGAAAAGAAGTACCCTTTTTTGGTCGTTCTTCACAATCTTCATTAATGGTTTGACTTCTCAGAGCTCAAATTCCTTTTAGTAATCCTTTAAAATTTACATTGATATAGTAATTATAATTGATTTCTTAATTCTTCTTATTCTACTGTCAATCGCTATAAATCTATCTCTTTGAATTTCTCATATTTATTTCTTTCTGCAAGATATTTCATTATATTGACATACTCTATTTTTCTACCATTTCCCAGTTTATACATACCCACTTTGTTTATAATCCATAAACAATACTGCTATGAATATGTTAATACTATATAGGACCTTTATTCCTGTCATTGAATCCTTTTGAAAGTTATTACAAGGAATTGCATTCATATAACAGTAAATATAGAATACTGATTAAATTTTGTTTTCTTTTCTCCCTCTTTGGATTTTACTGGATTTTTTTCCCTATATGATATATGCAAATTCTTTAAAATATTTAGACTTGGATGAGTATAAAGGTCTGTAGTGTTGCCCCTAGGTTGGTGCCAAGAATAGACACATAGCAAAAGGCAGGACTTCACAAGTTTATTAGCTGGGGAAAATGTTTTGGTACTCAGAAAAAAATCAGCTAGACATGTTAGGTCAATCATGTAGAATATGGACTCAGTAACCAAGAATATAGGTTTCCAACTTAATCTTAAAGAATAAGTGGGTTAAAGAACAAGTCATAAAAACAATAATTTCATTAGAGAGAATTACAACAATCAGAAAACATCAAAACCTATGGGATATAGCCAAAGCTGTGATCAGAGGAAATTTTATATCTCTAAATGTTCACATCAATAATACAAAGGAAGAGCAGAACAATGAATTGTCTATGCAATAAAAAAAATTAGAAAAAGAACAAACTAAAAATACCCAATTAAATATTAAATTTGATATCCTAAAAAAAATAAAGGTGAGAATAATAAAACTGACTAAAATAAAAAAAAACATGGAATTAATAAGTAAAACTGGGAGTTGGTTTTATGATAAAAAATAAAAGAGATAAACCATTGGTTAATTTATCTAAAAAAAAAAAGAAAACCAAATCACTAGTATTAAAAAGATACTAACAAAGATGAATTTGAAGCAATTCTAAGGAATTATTTTGCCCAATTGTATGC
>NW_027185809.1:47267733-47290978 GCF_028583685.1 Petaurus breviceps papuanus
TATGCCAATAATTTTAACAGTGAAATGGAACAATATTTACAAAGAAATATAGATTGTCTAGATTAGCAGAATTGGAAATAGAATATCTAAATAGACCTATTTCAGACAAAGAAATTAGACAGGCTATAAATAAGCTTCCTAAAAAAAAGACAAAAGTGCCAGGGCCAGATGTATTTACAAGTGAATTCTAATAAACATTTAAACATGAAATAATTCTAATAGTAAATAATTTATTTGGAATAAGAGGCAAAGAAAATATCGTACCAAACTCTTTTTATAAAATGAATATGATACTTATACCTTTACCAGGAAGAGTGAAAACAGAGAAAGAAAATTTTAAACCAATTCCATTAACAAATATGGGTGCAAAAATCCTAAATTAAATACTAGATAAAAGATTACAGAAATACATTACAAAGATTATACATTATGACCAAGTGAGAGCTATGATCTGTTACATTTCCAGTCAGAGATGGTACATCCCTCCTTAGGCAACCTGGTGACCCTCCACTCCCTAGTACTCACCATACTGGTGTCACACTTACCACAGACACCTAAAGACAGCTTAACTTATTACTCAGAATTCCTAAACTCAAGAGATCTGTCAATCTCAGTTTCCCTAGTAGCTAGAATTTCAGGCATATACTATCATGTATAGCATCAATGCAATATTCACAGTGGCCATGATCACTATAAATATACCTGCATGGTGCTCAATCACAAAAGATAATAGACTTTCTAAATAGAGGACAGAACCAAAACATGTATTCAGACACCAGAAATCCAAATCCCCTGTAAGCCAATTCCATCACAGTAGCAAAGAAGTGACTTTGCCACAGCAGCACAGAGAGGCACACCATCTTTTAGCCTTCCTACAAACCAACACAAGACCAATATTTACTCACAAGTCTGACTGATGCCCTGAGACACGTGCTCTCCTCCCAACCATTTAGTGTAGTTCTTTTTCCCAGCTTCCTGTGGGCTCTGCTCTACCCTTCAGCAAACTCCTCCCACCACAGGCTTTATGTGATTACATTCAGCCTATTGGGGGCAGAGTTTATTTTCAAATCAGTGAAGATCTTCAAATTCCATTAGGCTTGTCAAGGGGCAGGGAAGAACTTCAAATTCCCTTACCATTACATTCTGTCCCAAGATCTTTATTAGGCAATTTATATCTGATTTAGCATTAACATCTCTTAAGTACAACATAATCCCCACAAAATAAACACATCACATCTGCAAGATACATAACATAAAATCATTACCAGAGTGGCCACAGGGTCTTAAACTTCCATCCTTCCCCTGAGTCCCAAACCAAGAAAGCACATTCAGCACTCCTGCCTTGCTGTACATTCCTTATCTTGCCCTGGGACTGGATTCTGAACTCCTGGGTTCCTCCTCCTCCCACAGGAGGCAGCTGCTACTGGCTTCTACCACAGTTCTGATGCAGGCAGCTCACTGTTCCCGCTCTCACCTCGCTGAAGTCAGAACACTGCCAGTTCTCTGATTCTTCTCCATAGTTCCACAGAATCATAGCTACCATAACTGGGAAACAAATTATTATCCCAGCCCCCATACTTTCCTTTTAGTTTGCAGATCCTGCCAACTACACTATTTGTAGCAGCAAGCACCCTAGCACACCCAGGATGACTGCTAGCACAGGTTCTTTGATTTGCTTTTCTAAAGGAAAGCAACTCAAAAAGGGTTAACAATCTTACTCTAACCAAACATATATCATTTATCTAGTTCAAGGGGGAAAGTTGCACACTGAATTTCAGAGAATACAAACAGAAGTTACAAATAGACCAAAAATATAGAGAAAATAACACAATTTAAAAAACCAACAGACAGGGCTTTTAGCTGTCTGACCATTATATCCATACAATGTTAGTTACCAGAGAAAGAAGTACCAACATCTGGGTTTTCAAAGCTAAGGGGCTCAAATGACTGCCCAGAGGCTCATCCGGCTAAATCACACAACTCTTCCCAAAGTGAGCCCCAAAGCAAAACCTCACCTCAGAGGTATGTATAGCCTTCTCCAGGGTCAGAGAACATCACAACCCTTGTGACCCACTGTGTAATTACAAAGTAACAAGGTGTAGACCTTCCTGAAAAACAAGTCTCTCCCAAGCAAGCTTCTCTTGTTTGACTCTGTTCTACCCTTCAGAAAACTCCTTCCACTATAGGCTTCATGTGACCACATTCAACCTATTAGGGGGCAAAGTATATTTTCATATCAGGGAAGATCTTCAAATTCCCTTGCAATTACACCATGCTTAGCACCTTCCTTTATTCTTATAAGGAATGTTTTCTATTTCTACTATTCATATATACATATGCACACATACATATAAATTCACATGTACAGATACATATAAACTCATATGTGTGTATTGTATATGTTTTCTGGTAAGTTAACTCTTATATGTTTCTATATTTCATATTTATTTTGAATGGAATTACTGTGACATTTTTTCCTTGTTTTCATTAATACTAAATACTGTAAATTTTGTGGATTTAGTCTGTATACTGCCACCTTGATGAAGTTAGAAATTGTTTCTATTAGTTTCTTCAATGATTCTTTGAGGTTGTATGAGTATGTCATCATGCCATCTAAAAACAGTTACAATTTTGACTTTTCTTTTCTAATGTTTATGCATTGAATTTTCACCTTTTATATTATCAACATACCTAACATTTCTAGAACTATGGCAAATAATGTTGAGATGAGATGGGGCTATGTGGTATGGTGGTGGTGGTGGTGGTAGTAGTGAATCCTTATTTTATCCTTGTCTGCAATTTGAAAAATTCTAGCAATTTTCTATTATTTCTAGCATTGCAAACAGTGTTAGCTCTTCATTTTAAATGCATTTTTTGTTCACATTAATCCTGAGCCCTATCATGCCAGTATTTAGGGAGCTTAAAATACTACATTTTAAAAAATACCATTTCTTGCATCTATTGCAATGATCATGTGTTTATTTTGGTAATCTTTGTCATTTATATGATTAACTGTGCCATATGTTGTAATGCCACACATGAACAGCTTTGCAGAAGAATGTTACTGTGTACCGCTTTTAAGGTTCTGATTACACAGTTTAGTGAATACTCTATTTATTCCATAACAAATCAGAGCAAAACATTCACAGTAAATCAAGGTACAGCATTCTCAATGTTATAACTTAGCACAGAAAATCAAAATATAGCATTCACAACAGCTTATCCCTAAAATATCCACATAGTTTCCACCATAGTGGTCACAAAATTTTTAACAAAGAATAATCATCTAGTAACTCAAACATTCAATCATCCTTAAGCAGATTTGCCTCCTCAAGGGACACAAGGTACAACAGTCCAAGTTCTCTACTCATGGGGCACACTAAGTTAACTCAATCAGTCACTTATTCAGGCACTTATTCACTATTCAATCATCATAAAATGCACAAGCCCTCCACTCCTAGGTCACTAGTAACTTACAATTTCTCAGTCAGTACACAGTATCCAAGTAAAGTCTTTTTTCAGCTTGATTCAGGGTGATTTCTCAGATTCCCTGGATCCCCTTCCATGGCCCCAGATCCTATCTGGATTCACCAAACTGTCACCTGGCTTCAAAGGCAGACTGCTCCCAGTTCCTTGTCCAGCTCTCCATGCAGTTCCTGTTCCACACTGAAGCTCAGTGTCCAGTCCACCTTAAGTCCTTCACAGTCTCTGTTCCTGGGAAGTCAAGGCTTAACAAAGCTACAACAGGTTCATACAAAGTACCAGCATTACAGTCATGCTTCTTCAGTTTTTGGCAGCTCTGGCTGGCCCTTGGACTCAGCCGAAGTTTCAGCTGGTTCCTAGAATCAAAATCACTTCATCCAGATTCTCCAAATAAAAATTATTCTCTCCAGCCTGGGGAGCTTTTCCTCTTCAGCCTCCACGGCAGCAGCAGCTTCTGCCTCCACAAAGCTTGCTCCAAGAAGATTTGACTTTTCCAGACAAGGTCTTTCCTTATATACAGTATTGCTCCTCCCTATTCAGGCCTTCCTGTTACATTCACCACAGGGGATCACACCTTCTGTTTCTTTAACAGAGGCTTGATTAATTGCTAAGTGCTAAGTACCTGTTACTTTTGCCAATACAAAGGGATCTTCAAATTCAAATTACATCACCATTACATATGTGTTTGTAAGTGTCACTCCTTAGGACTTTATTTAATATTTTTGCATCTTTAATCACATGTGAGATTGGCCCATTGGGAAATCCTTTTCTTCTTTGCCTCCCTTTGGTTTGAGTATTTCCATAATTATCTCACAAAAAAAAAGATTTTGCCAAATGACTCTCTCTATGCCTCTCTTTTGGAGAACTTTTGTAGTGTAGATTTTCATTGGTTTTTAAAGCTCTTATTGAAATCACTTCAAAGTCCATATGGCCTGGTGTTTGTGTTTGTGTGTGTGTGTGAAGCCTTTTTGAATTCTTTTTTTTTTTATTTTCGTAATTCCTCTTTCTTGTCTAGATCATGTTAAATAATAGGTTTGCATATTGAGTTTGCTCATCTTTAAATGAAAACTATTTGGAACAGTTGTATCGGCTCTATAACTTCTTACTTCAAGTGTCTGTTTCTCCTTTAATTTTCAAGATTTCTTTTTCTGTACTTTATTGCAGTTTGCTCACTTGTTTATTTTCTAGTATTTTTAAATGCATGCTTAGTTCATTGATTTTCCATTTGCTAGACAAAAGTTTTCACAAATGCATATTTTCCATTGAGGACTATTATAGCTGCATCCCAGAAGTTTTGGGGATGTTGTTTGTTGTCATTATTCATAACGTGGCTATTTATTATTTCTATCATCCTTTGATTCATTTCATTATGCAAGATGTCCATTTATGATGACTGTCCTTTATTTCTTACTAATTTGTGTGATGGTCAATCAAAGACACATTTATTATTCCTGATTTTTTACATTTAATTATGATTCCTTTAGGCTTTAGAACAGTCATTTCCCCCACAAAGGTTCTGAGGGATGCTGAGAATATATGCATTCTTTAATATTCTAATTCAAAGTCATCAGAGGGAGGTCAAATCTAGTTTATGTTTGTTAAGCTCTATATTTTCCTTTTTGTTGGGGGTAGTTATATGAGTTTGAAATATATAATTTATTTTTATTTTTACCATGAATATCTTCTTTGTAATTCTGTTAGCTCTTATTATAGGAATGTAACCACTATGCCAATGGTGCATATCCATTCAGTACTGTTTTTTTTCATTTATTATTGTACTTCAAATGTCAAATATGGTTTACCTTGGTCTCTTTGACTTTATTCATTTTTATCGTGGTTTTATCTTAGGTCCTGATTGCTGTTTATGGTATTTTCAAATCACTTGTACCATAATAGTTTTTGTTCCATTTCTTTGTTTTCACACTGTCTATATGTTTAAAATATTCTTCTTGTATGTATTTTGTTTTATATTTTGTTTTCATATCTATTCCTCTATTCTTTTTCTTCATATTGGGGAATTTAATTTATTCAAAATCCTTAGGGTATTGATTTAGTTTCCTTTTTTTGTGGAATACCTGTTCATTGAGATGGCTTTCTTTTGAATGATGCTTCATTTCTTCACAATCAGCTTTTGTTGGCTTTACTCAGTCATTCTGCAGAGTTTTCTATGATATCCTTTCTGAAAATCTCTTCTCTTATGAAGGTCTGGTATAGTCATGTCCTTCACCTCCTCTGTTTTCTTTCAGGACATCAGGGTTGGAAGAGGTCATTTTCCTTCAGAGGAAGAGTGTGATCAGTTGGGAAAATGTAGGGAAAATTTTTTAGACCTATTCTTGATCTTTATCAGTTCTAGTCTTTGGGGTTCCTCCTTTATGCAACTGATTTTCTTTAGTCTCTAGGCATACCTCTCTTCTCCCATTTTCCACATCAATGTGGGGCCATGAAAGGGTGGAGGGGGGTGGGGTTCTCTAGGACAATATTAGTAGCATTTGTTTCTCAAATCTACCCTTCATTCCTCCTACTGACAGCCTCTTTTTCCTGAGCTATCTCAAATACTTATTATGAACATTTGCACTTCTGGTCCCATCTCACCTTTACTTTGTTGGCCTCAAGGTTTCACATTCTTCCACAGCAACCTGCTTTGCTTCTTCTTGAAGCTTGACGCTGGTATAATTCATGATATTCAATTTTACCTGGTAGTAGAATACACCTCGGGACTCTGTCAAAGAGTTTATTCCAAAAGGTTAGTGTATAAAATCCACAGTCACAGGGATATGACCTTTTATCCATCACCATCGCTCTCCCCTGCCCCTCATCCCAACACAAGAGCTATGGTTGCTTTAGTTTGGGAGTCTGAGATGCAGTAGACTAAAGCTAAATGGGTGTCCACATTAAGTCTAGCATCGATATCATGAGTCCCCAGAGCTGAGGTTCACTGTCATACACTGGAAAAAGAAAACAGGATTAAACTTCTGTGCCTATCAATACTGGGACTGGGCCCAAGTGTGACCATTGTACTTCAAGACTAGACAAGAAAGGGAGATTCTATCCTTACATCCCTTCTTCCTTACTCTCCCCCTAACCCCCCAAAAAAAATTACCTTGTGTCTGTTCCTTTCACTTTTCTTCTTTCTGTCATTATTGACCTTTATTTTATTTTATTTTGTTTTTTTTTGCATTTTGTAGCTCCCAACTTTTTGTTTCACTATTTGTTTTGGTGTAGTCAGAGTCAGGGGAGAGGGGCTTCTACAGCACTCTTGATTATATTATCTTACCAAAACTCAAATCACCCTGAATTAGAGCATGTTAATTAGATCATGAGATAACAGATTTAGAGCCATAGGGGATTGATATCATCGAGTCCAATCTTCTCTTTCTACAATTAAGGAAAATGATACCCAGAGACTTTGAGTAATTTGCCTAAGGTCACACATGTAATAAGTGTCATAGGTGACACTAGTATTCAGATCATTTGATTTCAAATCCATCATTATTTATGCATACCATAGTTCTGCTGAACATTTAGCATAACAGTGATAACTGTCAGTGAAAGGAGCTGGATATCAAATATATTTAGACATGATCTTAGTATCTGCTCATTTCCACCTCCTGGCTTACCTGGCTTCCTTCAGGTTTCAGTTAAAATTTCACCTTCAACAAGAAGAAGCCTTTCCCAATCCCCTTTAATTCCAGTGCCTTCTCTCTGCTGATGATCTCCAGTTGATCCTCCATATATTTTATTTTTGCGTAGTTGTTTGTATATTATTAGACTGTGAGCTTCTTGAAAGCAGGCACTTGGTTTGTTTGTTTGCCTTTCTTTATATCCCCAGTGTCTGACACATAGTGGGCATTTAATTTAATTTAAACAACTCCTTCTGCTGTTTGTCCTTCGTTCTCGAAGAAGATATATCAGGGAGGTGGTCCCATGACATGCAAGTGAATTGGATTTAAGTGAGGAAGGCTGTGCAATGTCACTAGCCTCCCTTTCTCCTCCAAAGTCCAGTGGCCAGATATGCATCAGGATAACTGGAAATGGCCCAGGATGCAGTGGGGTATGTTGGTCTTTTCAAGCTGAGGTCTTTAACAGATCTATTTGACCAAGGCAGAGACCATTCATTGCTCAAGGCTTAATAAAATGAAGGGTTTACTGACTGACTGACTGACTGACTGACTGACCCATCTCTACCACTAGGCAATAAAAACAAAGCCTCACTAACTGTTCTCACATTGTGAATTCATCTTGTGGAATGGTAAAATCTAAAGAAAAAAATAGCATCTAGTCCAATTCCCTCATTGTACAGATAAGGAAAGTAATGCCTTTAATGGCTAAGTGACTTACTCATAGTGATTCAGTACACCAATGATACAGCCAATATGAGAATCCAGGTTCCTAATTCTTAGCCCCAAGGGCTTTATGTTGTACCACACTGTCTCTACTTGTTAGATATCTGCCAAATTTTTTTCACTTTCATATTGGATAGATTGGACCAATCTATTAACAGTCAATGCTACAAATTTATCCCTAGGTTTCCATTTATTTTCAAAGGACAGAGAAAAGGAAACCAGGATTTTATCTTTCAAAAACTTGGGAAAGGAATATATATGTATTTTGTAATCTGCTTTTGAGAAGACAGAACAGGCTTTCATATAACATTTAGAACAATGCCTTTGTATTTTTTTTTCTGAAAATACAAACCACACATCTGGCCAATGTGAATATAGCAAAGCTCTAAATGAGCAGCCTCCTACTATATGCTTCCAAGTTTGATTCTAGGAAGGCTAAATGAAACCTTCCCCATGTACATCTGGACATGCTCAAGACTTGTCATGTTGGAATTGCAGAACTCATGATGGCATAAGCCCTGCTGTCAATGATTTTTGACATCATTTCAATGTTCCACTTTTAACATGGGGGCATTTGGACAGCTCTTAGAAGGATCATGAAGATCTAAAAAGCCCTGACATCGCTCAACGTACATGAAAAGGAAATGTTTCATTGTTTGGTGATGGTTCTCCTTGCCAAAAGTTTCCAGACTCTTAAAGACACTGACTTTTACAACAGGGTGGGGATGGGGGTATTATTGTGTGGGACAGGGGTTTTTCTAAATGTTGGGTGATTAAAATGATGCTGGATAAAAATATAAAGCTCCAAATTATCTCTAAAAATGTTTAAAAGTATCATTTTTCCTCCTTGATGATGTCTAGTTATGTTGACCTAAGAGATATGACAAAAAATAAATGAGACTTTCTTTAGTTCTACTTCATGATATCTAAACATACCATGAAGAACCCCATAATGAAAAGTTGTCAAAAGTATTTCACCTTAAAAAATATGGTTCAACCTTGCTGACCTCTTGTTTATCTGTAATATCTGAAAAAAAAGAAGCAGGAAGGGGGTAGGGGCACAGTATACACAGGGAAAAAGAGATAGCATTATTGGGCAGCTAGGTGACACAGTGGATAGAGTGCTGGGCCTGGGGTCAGGAAGACCTTAGTTCAAATAATGTCTCAGACAATTACTAGATGTATGACCTTTGCAAGTCACTTACCTTCTGTTTGTCTCAGTTTCCTTATTTGTAAAAATGGGGATAATAATACTTCCAAGCATTGTTTTTAAAGGAGTAAATGAAATAATAATTTTAAATCACTCAGCGCAGTGCTTGGTACCTAGTAAATGATAAATAAATGTTAGGTGTTGTTTCTTAAGGTAGTCTCTTGGAAATTGATAAAAGTCAAATCTGGAATGAGAGGGAATTATAAATGAAACCACTCCTAAAAGAAATAAAATGAAATAACAAATATAAGTTATGTAAGTTTTTCAAGGGAAAAAGCAGATTCTTCACTGTTCTTATCTCTAAGAATGAGATATATAGCACCATCTGCTCCCCAAACCACTTATTTTCCTTCTCTACTCTAGAGATATTCTCCATCTCCTTCCTATATTTCTCTGTGTTTTCGGATTGGCAATCTTCCTATGAGTCACATCCTTCCTTAAAATGTTTCCATATTTTCCTCTTTCCCTTCAGCTTATGTGTGACTCTGTGCTAGGCATTTCAAAATATTACATGTTGTTGTACAGTAATACTTTACTTGTAACTAGGAAGTTTTATTTACAGATCTGAGAGTGCTTAAACAATCCTTTTCGAATGGGTGTGTTAAGAAATGTTTATTTAGTTTTTATAGGTGTTTGGTGGGGTAGGGGATATTAGCAACTGTTACTCTCTTGTAAATTGCTTTTGTTCAGACTTATTTCAAGAAGCTTCCCCTTTAAACTGTGGCCAAAGAACTTTAAGTCACTGGGTGGATGAAGAGAATGTTCTGGAAGGGCATGAATAGCACTATCTTCAAGAGCACTTCAAGTGTTTCTATTATTGGTTGGTCCCTTGGTGTTGTATGCATTCTCTGAATAATACATAAAATATGACTATACCTTCAATAGACTTGATGTCTTAGGCAAAAGTTACTCAAATCCAGAAGGAAGCTTAAAGTTAGGAACTAAAATCAATGACACAGCTACATCAGGGAAGAAATGGTTAGATACAATATGGCCAAAAGAAGGGACATGGATTTCCTACCAGACCCCGCATGAAAATAAAGGAGCAAGTGAATGGTAAAGATTAAATATATCAAGATACTGAGTCACTGAAATATGAGGGTAGAATTCCACAGTATATCTGATATTGATACACCTTATCATATGAAGGCGATATTATCATGTTCATATTCTTAATTCTTCAAGGTTCCATGAATTCACTGATATGAATATAACCTCTGATACACAGTACAGTCCTTCTATGCCTTAGAAGACAGTTTTCTAGCTTCACCACTACCGTGTTTCCCCGATAATAAGACACTGTCTTATTATTTTTTTGGAAAGAAAAACACCAGAGGGCTTATTTTCAGGGGAGGGCTTATGTTGTCCTGCCTCAGCTCTCCTCCGCGGCACTGCTCTCAATGGCGCCAGCAAGCAAATCACTGGGGAAGAACAGGATGACGCGCTCACTGCTGCAGCTCTGATTGGATGCAGCTCGGAGCGCGGCGTGCATTTCACCGGGGGGAAGACGGTGCATACAGAGGGTACCGTAATGTAGCGTGTAGCGCAGGGGATCACCTTCACTACAGTAGCAATCTCAATAGGGCTTATTTTCGGGGGAGGGCTTATTTTAGAGGAATCTTACACAGTAAGGGGAGGGCTTATTTTCAGGATAGGTCTTATTATCGGGGAAACACGGTATATGCATACACTTCCTTGAACTATGTGGATTGCATTGGTAACAATGAGTCAAAGGGTATGGACATAATTCCAATTACTTAGCTTCTTTTTCTTTCTTTTATATGTATTCTTTTTTATGAGTGATGGCTTTTTGGATTTGGAAGGGAATATATTGGGAAATTTAGGAAGTATATAAAAACAAAAGCTATTAGTATATTTTTCTAAAAATATATTTAAAAAGTAGTTGTTCTTAGTTGCTAGATGTGTGCATATGTATGTATGTATATATACACACAGATACACATATAAGTATGTGTATATATAATATATACACATATATGTGGGAGTATACATAATATATACATGGGAGTATAGATTGTATTAATCTGATTAAATGACATTATACATATCTATAACAATATATTGATAGTTAAAACTATTTATATATCACTCAGCTAGCATGTCTAATTTCTTGCGCTTTCTCTCTCTCCCCTAGTAGCCAACTCTCTGGTAATCAATATGCCTAAACCTGGCTGGGCTATTCTTTCATTGGAGCAATCTGACAATTCTTTCCAACTTAATATTATTCTTCTACAGCTTTGCTTTGCTTGGAAAAGCATCTGAAAACTCAGGATGACCTCCATGTGACAATAAGACATAAGACTTCAGTATTCTATTCTTAGGGTTCTTGGTAATTTACATTTGCACACTAGAAATTGTAAAAGAAACAGAAAATGTCTAGAAAATACCAATAGCAATGAATAAAACATTTTTGTTGCTATTGTTTTTATCTCCTCTTCTTTTCTTCTCTCCTCTCTTCCATCTCTCTCTCTCTCTCTCTCTCTCTCTCTCTTTTTTCTCTTCCCTCCCCCCCCCCCAATCTTCAAATTTCACAAACAGAGTTTGTTCACAGCCAGAAAGGTATAAAGAACTGTCTGGGCATTTGTTATGGTAGTAAAGCAAGAATTTAATTTGTGTAAAAGGTCTTCTGACTATCAGTAGGTCCTAAGTCTTAAGTAGTTTACTCGGGGGAGGAGGGGGGAATGGCTTTTTATTTTTCTATATTCCCCTGCCTGGTCCACCAACAACATACATTTATGAGACATTTGCCTAGGATTCCCAATGAAATCTGGGGCAATTAAAAAGAGTAAGGATTACTGTTTCATTCAGTTAAGTGCAATCTTAGTCTCCATTAACATCTTATCCAGAGCATCATGAAAGAATACTTAGCTACAGGATAAATACAGGCGAAAAAGAGAAGATCAGAAAAAGGCATTCAGCTAGTTTCCTTTGGCATTGTCATTAATCTCATCATTGTCACCATTATCATCATAAGTGAAATTTATATAATGCTTTAAAGGTGGCAAAATTCTTTATGTATCTCATATTTAATCTTCACAACAGCCTCATGATGTTATAATTATACACATTTTACAGATGAGGAAACTGAGGCTCAGAGAAGTTGATACTTGTCCAAGCTTACACGGTATGGGGAAGAAGGAAGGCTTGAAGTCCAGTCTTCCTGACTACAAATCTAACACTTTATCCACTATGTAACTTCCAAATAAAACCTGCAAGCAGAAGTTGGTATTAAGTTGGCCTGTTACTAGTAAAATCTGTGGATTATTTTAAGTTTTAAAAAATGTTCCCCCCTTTTACATGAAATGCCAGTTAGAAATATGGCTGCTATAATTAAAAGGATTTTCAAGGGGTCATCCAGGAATCTAAACTACTCTGATGCCTCCAAGGAACAGGTTCAGGCCAAATAACCAGTCTTTTTAAAAAGAAACAAAACAAAGAAAAAAAACAATTGAGGGGTTGAAACAAAATGAACAATGTACAGAGGCTAATAAAATGGAAATTAAGACTGCTTTACTTAGTTCATCAAAAATACATTCTGGTTTGGATTCTCCCAGAATAAAAACTTGGCTTCTAGACTTCCTCAATGTAGACCATGTTCAACCTGCAGGAATTTTATTCATTTAGAAAACTTGGATAGAGAAAATTTTAATCATGTCTAAAAAATCATTTAGAAATCATCTATGAACCCTACATCTCTGATGTCAACTGACCAAAAGGCACCACTGAACTACAATATATTCAGTTTCCTCTGCTGTTCTTCAGGGAACATGATAGTATCCTTCTAACCTAACTGATTTTGAAGTATTATTTTGCCCGAGGCTTGTAAGAAATATTCTTTTACACAAATTGAATGCTTACTTTACTACCATGACAGAAGTTCAAACAGTTCTTTATACTTTTCTGGCTGTGAACAAACTCTGCTTGTAAAATTTAAAGATGGTAGGGTGGGGTGGGGGTAAGGAGGAGAGAGAGACAGAGATAGAGAGAGAGACAGAGACAGAGACAAAGAGAAGAGAGAGACCGAGAAAGAGAGTCCTTATTCTTCATGAACTTACGTTCTAATGGGGAAGACATATAAAAGGGAGTTAGAAATTGATGGTGAGGGGAACATGGTACCTGCATGGGGGTAGGGCTATTGGCAAGAAGATGAAAACTTCAGGAGAACAAGGAGTTGAGCCAGGAGTGAAGTAAACATAGCCCATGAAATGAAGGTCTGGGTGAGGGGCAACCACAACAACAAATTTTTATGAAGTGTTTGCATTGTGCTAGGATTAAAAAATAAGAGAGGGCTTTAAAGTGGAGGCATCTTCAGGATAAGAAGGCTTCTGGTAGAGAAGTGATTTAGTCAAAAGAGTGAGAAGTGGAACTAGAAATAATATATATTTCCATTACCTATTCCTAGGGAGATTTACAGTTACTTCCTAGGCGGCATTTACTGAAGACTAAAATGAAACTTAGTTAAGGAATTCTCAAAGGCATCACAGAGCTAAGTTAGAAAGAAGCCATTTAAAAGAAGGTTTATGTTCAATGAGTTTTCAGTGTTTATATTGCCTATGAAACAATAGAGCATCCATGCATAATGCAACCTTTAAGCTACCATGTGTTACAGTAGCTGGGGTTTGGAGGTGGATTTAATTGGAAAAGCTAAACACTTGCTCTTGTAGGGCCCTGTGTCTCTGGTAGACACAACTATTTCTGGATCCTCCTTTTAGATGTCTCTTTGGCATGACCCTTAGTTAACTTCCCCACTGTCCCTCATGGTAGATGAGTATTTTTTTAAACTTGCCAGGAGAAAACAATGAGGAAAGGACAATTTCTCAAGGTCATGAGTGGCTCTGAGGGGCTTAGAGAGAAAATGTAACCTTATCTAGAATCTTCCCCACCCTAATACCAATGCTTAGCTCTTCTTTGTTCAGAGAAATCCATTACAATCCAGATTCATTTCAAGGAAGTCTAATAGTGTGCTTTCAATAAAAAATTAAAAAAAAAACCTCTGGCTCTCTAAACCCTTAATTCACACCCCATCAATTTATGAAGAAAATTTCTTTCTGTCTTTCTTTCACTGTCTCCAGAGCAACCACAACCTCCCACTTTGCTGCTTCTTTTCATTCCTACCAAGGACACACCCACATACCCTAAATGATATCTTAGAGAAATGTGTTCAGTTTGAAGAACAAGTGGCCAACATGGAAAAGGAAGAGAATTTCTTAAAAGAGTATGCAGCAGGTGTAACTGTAGAAGTTAAAGTATGGCTGAGGAGGACTTCCCCTCCTCCTAATTGCAAAGACTAGGGACTGATCCTTCCTAAAAAGGGGTGTGTTGGCCCTTCCTCAAACTGGTTCATGAAGGTCAACTGTTAAATTTTCAATGTGAGCATTTACACCCTGGAAATTGGCAAACCCTACATATCAGGTCTGCATTTATTGTTTTGTTGATAATCTCAATTTAAGAAAATGATGGGGAAAGTATTAACTCAGATTAAATTTAAAAGTACTGTCTTGTGTACATTTTTAAAAATTTTTCTGGAGAGCAAGTTGTTAAATATTTACAAGCATATCCCTCTTCCTAAGGCATACTTATATCTTCTGGCCAGGCCTTGGCAATGATCATCCCTCCCTGGGGTTGGGGAACCTGTGGCCTTATTGGTCCTTGCATATAGCCTTTTGACTGAGTCCAAGTTGTATAGAACAGATACTTTTATTAAAGGGATTTATTCTGTGAAGTTTGGATTCAGTCACAGGGCTACTGCCCTTGAGGACTGAGAGAGCCACATGTGGCCTTGAGGCCCCAGGTTCCCCACCCCTGCTTCTAGACCTTATTTCTACTGTCTTTCTTTTCCCCATGTCAAAGGAAACTTACTGGTGCTTCTACATAAGAATGACCCTATTCTGACTAGGATCCATGACACATTTAACGTAGGGGGGGAAAAGGGGTTATGGGGGAGGCTTGGATCCAGTTTAAATTCAGATTTTCATAAAATCTATAAAATTATGTAAGCTATTAATTTTAAAAATCACATAGGACTCTTAAGACCCCAGGTAGGAAAGATTCCTAACATCTATCCAAAGATTTAGTTTCTGACCTAATGAAATGTCACATATCAACTCTAGCTGTGCTTTACACAGTCCCTCACTCCCTCTTTCTCCAACCCACGACAACTCATAGACAGACAGCACAGCACACCACATCTATAAGCAATCATGGGTCTCCATGTGAAGAAAATCAGGGTGGAGAAAGTTTCAAGCCATAGCAAGAAAAGCACATGAAAGCACACACACAGAAGCACACAGAGGCGAGGAGGGAGTTGAGGCAGATTTTAAACCATCTGCTCTCTTTCTACGTGTCTTAAGAGATGATCACCTCTCAGTGAATTCTTTTAACAAGCAAAAGCTACAGCTGCTGAACACCTATCATCAGTCCCTATAGAAAGCATTGACCATCGTCACTGTTGCCATTTCTGTGACAGACTCTCCATCTGTCCTCGGTATCTGCTTAGCCATGTGTTTCTGTATCTTCCCAGAGTGAGTCAAAACTCTGTTCCATCTGAAATCTCTGTGCTCCAGTCCAGAGTCTGTGATTACAAACCCCAGTATCGCTAGCAGGGGCCTGGGCCTTATTCTACCCATAGAGTAGCTAGTCTAAGGCCTGTCTTAACAGATAATGAAATAAAGAATGAGAAATGGGGGGTGGGGTGGGTTGGAGGGGGAGGCTGGCAGCTAGCTGGTGCAGTAGATACAGCACCAGCCCTGGAGTCAGGAGGACCTGAGTTCAAATCTGGACTCAGACATTTGACACAGTTACGAGCTGTGTGACCTTGGGCAAGTCACTTAACCCCAATTGCCTTGCCTTCTCCCTCCAAAAAAAAAAAAAGAATGAGAAATAGGCTTAGTGAAAGAATCAGGAAAAAAATATCGATGTTTTATCATTATTGTACCCAATAACCAAGGAAAAGGTATAATCTCTTACCTTTTCATCTCAGAATTTTCTTTCCCGCAAGTTCAAGGTCATTTCAGTGGCCACAAAAGCACTGGTAGCTGTAGCACAAGAAGCTGTTTTCCTCATCTCCTGTTTGCACCTTCACTTTGAAGCCTTCACATCCTAGCCCCCAAATGCATTGCTTACCTCTTGCCTCTCAGAAAATTTTAGGTCTTTATTTCCTTTCAGATGAGAGGGGAAAGAAATTATTTTTGTTTTGCAAAGACTCAGTCTGCTGTCTGTTTGGCTGACATATACAGGCATTGGGAACCTTAACCCACCAGTGGACACTGTTCTCCAGTGTTCCATTGCATAGAACTCAGTATTCCTGAAACCTGTCAAGGCAACTTCATTCAACAAGATTTCATCAAGCACCTACTATGTAGGGGCACTGGGGACACAAAAAGTAAAGGTGCCTGGTCATGTCCTCAAGGAGCTTGCACTCTACTTTAGGAGAAACAACTTGTATACAGATTGTTATGAGGGAATAACTAATGGGAGTCCTGCAGAGTCTGCACAGTCCAGTAGCAGATTGACCCCCTCCTCCGAGTTTCCAGGTCCTACAAACAAGAGATGGATTATACTTTGTCAGGCCCGCATATGCAAATGGACTTGGTGAGGCAAATATTTTGTACTAACTGTTGTGAGTTTGAGCCCATTACCCCTTGGCATTGAGGTGATATAAAGGGAAGTATGTCCCTAGGTAGGAGGCAGGCGTATTTTGGTTCTTTTGTTTCTTGTTACGTAATTTCAGTAAGCATTCCTTTATAAAAGCTAACTGATATATTACTTGGTTTAGTGATACTGAGGCACAAACACAGGCGAATGAAATTGAGAGAGAACACATTAGAATGGGGACTTGAGCTGACAGCATTAGAAAGAAAGGTATTTCAGCCCCAGAAGGGAACATACAGCCCTGTTCAAAGACCTGACTTACCCCAGGAACAAGCTCAAAGTTAAAGCAACTGCTACAAAATATTTACCCCACCAAGTTCACTTCCAAATCCAGCATGTTTGAAAAACAGAGTTGATCCTTTACTCATGAGATTCAGCATCTTGGCTGCATAGTTCACTGTGGGACTGGGTGCTGGTCTCTCCTTGGAGCTCTGCTAGAAGACTAGGTTTGGCTTGTCTAACAGACCACAAAATTTGGCATCTACTCCAGTTCCTAGACCTCTGGTAGCCCTCTTGACCTTTTAAAACTCACAAGGCCATAACTTGGTCTATTCCATTTCTGATACTTTTCCACATAAGACAGGGGAGAAGAGATGAGACAGTCACAGTAGCAACAGCAGGGTTTTGTGTTGATGGCTTCCTGTTGACCTGGGTTGGAAGAGAATGCTGCAGGCACTAGTTCTCTCTCCCCACCTGGAGGCTTACAGCAGTTCTTGCCTCCTCACTCAAAAGCAACCAGGCAGGAAAGAGGGAAGGCTAGCTTTGGCTAGTTGGTGTCTTTTAAATGCACATCCAGTTTTGGTTCAGTAGCCTTATCATGAGTCCATTAGTTCATCATATGGTAAGCAAACAGGAAATAGTTATAGAATAATTGCAATTGAACATCCTATGAAGTGGGGAACTGGGCCCTTCACTACATTTCACCATGTACTTCCAGCAATAGGTTCACCAGGTCTCCCCATTTGGCTTGGCTGCAGGCAGAACACACAGTGCATTCTCTGAGAATGAGGCTCCCATTCATTAGTTCTACATTACACAGATTACTAACTACAACATATATACAAAGTAATTTGTAGGGTTGGAAACAAACAACTTAGACCACCAAGTAAATCAGTCCTTTTTCCTCTTTTTATATAGGGATATAAATAAGAAATGGGTTATTTCCTAAAGAAATATCCTGAGTTTTCTCAGAAAAGAAAAAAAATGTGTTAGGTTTCCAGGGGACCTGGATTTGATTCCCAATTCTGCTGATTGCCAGCTGTGGATACTTCAGACAAATCATTCTCCCTCAATGCCTTAGCTTCTTGCTCTGCAAAATGCCCCTTCCACCTTTAGATTTCTGATCCTATGATCTCTTTCCAACTTTAAGTTTTACTAAAATAAAGAAAAAAAGATAATAGGGTCTTCATTAGTTAGTATAGCATAATATAATTTAGTAAACGTACAATTGTGTATTTTTTTATTTTTCAAGTGGGTTGATATTTATCATTTCATTTTATTATCATAAAATAATTTATATGAAGTGGCAGGAAAGGAATCAAAAAACCCTCCATTTCACAGTTGAGGAAACGGAGTTAAAGAAGATTGACAAGCTTAAGATCACAGAGCTAGTAAACTGCAAAACTCCCCTGGAACCCAGTTGGGCTTACTTTCAACCTTGTGTATGCTCTTCCCACTATGATGCCATTGTTTAAATTAAACTTTGGTGCTTCTTAGAATTCTAAAAAGAGGTTCAGGGAGGGTGGGGCACCATAGAAAGCAGACAACTTGAAGTTAGCAGATGTATTTTGATTCAAGCTCTAGCTCAGCTACTCAGCAGTTTTATAAACATGCTAAGTCTCCTAATTCTCAGACTATTTACACCTTATATTACAAGGTGGGAAATGTCCCACTTCCATACTTTTGCATAGCTGTTCCCCACGGCTAAAATGCTTATCTCTTTTTGTCCATTGCTCTCTCTGCTTTCCTCCACCTCATGGAATCCCTAGCTCCATTTAAGGCTCAGTTAAAGTACTTATAGGAGAAAATCTCCCTAGTTACTACTGTTTTATACCAACCTCCAACATTATCTTGCCTGAATTTAATTGTATAAATTCCACATTTATTTATCTGTGTATGTTTAATCCCATACCCACTCCAGGAGAATGTAACCAACTTGAGGACAGTAATTATTTTCATTTCAAAGTTTGTACCCCTTGGGTGTGGCCATGATTGATTAATGAATGTTTCAATTGAAATAAATTGGAGCATATAACATAAGAGCTTGATCATAAACAGATTTTATAAAATTCATCAAATCCAGTGCCTTTATTATAACCAATAATAATAATGATAATTATATTAACAGCAATAATCTGTTAATATACATGAACATTAATATGAACATTGCTTTAAGGCAGGGCTCCTTAATTTGGGTTCCACAGATCAATTTTGGGGGGAGTAGGGTTGAGAATTTGGAGATATATATCTCGATCTTCACTAATCTCTAAGTGAAAATAACATTTCATCAATTACAAATATAAAAAAACCCACACCATTATTCTGAAAATGGATCATAAGACTGCCAAATGGGTCATAACACATAAAAGGATGAAGAATCTTTGTTTAGTTTACAATACATTTTTATGCTATAACATTGGAGTGATAATAGGAAAAAATTGATTCATATACATGACAAAATATGTTTCATAAAATCAACACACAAATTCCCTTCAGATCTTTTGGTAGTGCATTTTCACTTCTATTCATGGCTCAGAGCTCATTAAACTAGCTTCTCTCTATCACTCTTCCATTTGGGAATATTCTCATGACTGGGTGATGAATGGCTCACTGGTTTGGTAGATCTAGTCAGAGTTCTAACCTTGTTCATTCTATCAACAATTCCCTAAAGTCTAAAAAATAAGGTCTTTCTGGCTAAAAAGGAAAACATTAAAGTGGCATAAACTCTATTTTACCATATCTTGTGTGCAAACTTATTAGCCAAGAGAAATGAAGCCTGCTTGTCAACCAGAGGTCAACTTAAACTGACAGCAAATGTATTGACTGTATTGAGGCCTCTTCCATTCATTGTCCACAAATCTAGTCTGTGGTCCTTCTATTATTAAAGATGTAAACTAACTGTTTCTCTTGCATATTTCCATTACCTCTTGGTCATGAAAATGTTATGGTAGCTTACCAGAATACAAAATAGCTCCCATATGTTTATTTAGTTGGACTACCTACTTTTTTCCCCTAAAATTATCAGGGCATACACCAGCCAAGTGACATATTTATCTGATGCAGAGTAATAAGTTTAATAAGTTAGAAGCTTCTTAGGAGACACCATTGGTGAGTTTTTCCCCCTCCTTATTTATCTTCTGGCCGTATTCACACCCGGTGCTTTCATCATCTGAGAAAAGAAAGAGTCTTGATCTAAGCACTTTGATGGACAAGATGTTGTCTTTCTGTCTTTTTCCTTTGGCAATTGATACTGTGTCTGATTTGTTTCTTAATTCATCTGTCTTTCACTTGCTTCACAAAAGACCAGAGGGTGGTGGGGGAGGAACAAACAGAAAATCTGAACCTTGATGGCTTTACAAAATGGTATTTTTATTTTCAAAACTGGACAGAGACAGAAGAAGGCTGCAATTGCTTTCCCGTGTGCATCTTCTAAATGAAACAACAAAACTATCCTGAACTATATCAGAAATAATAGGCTTTTTGTAAAACAAATTCTTCATATGCAGTAAGAATAAAGAATTTATATACCTTTGGTAGGACAGTGTCTGGTGAATAAAGAATCTACTTTGGAAGGACTAATAATTCTTTCTAATGTTCATTTATGGCCCTTGGCTTTAATTCAGTTGGCTATGAAATCTAAGGTCTTTTGTTTGTGAAAATATTTTCAGGGAGTGAATGGATAGCATATTTTTGGTTTCAGAGAAGTGGAGGAAAGCAAATTACTCCTGAATTTGTATAAATATCTTAGTGAGGGGGAAAGTGAGAAGGGATTTATTTCAGCTAAGTGGGTAAAACTAAACAGACTATTTTGAATCAGTGAAGACTGAGAAGAAAAACTAGTTAGAAGTGCTAAGGTTCCACTTTCATTATTTTCCCTGACTTTTATCAGGATTCATCACCCTCTTAAAAAAAAAAAGTTAAAACCCTATTGATAGTGGTAGGGGATGTAACTAAACATTTTTTACCACATTAAAATATTCATAGACATTAAATCATCTTCTCCTTAGAGTTATTAAGGCTTATTTCAGTAATACCTAAAGCAATCTACATGGGGCAGAGGTAGGAGAATGTTAGGTCATTAAATAAATCTGCTTTTTAATTTACAGAAACATGCATGGAAAAGTTTTACCTTGATCTCCCTTACAAACAAGGACAAATAGCCTTGGTGACTGGTAGATAGATTTACTGTGGTTTAGTGTACAAAGCATTGGGATAATTGTGACAAGGTACAGTGCACTGGGGGGGGGGGGGCGTGCATCTAGGTCATAAAGTGGATAGAGTAACAGGGTTTGGAATCAGGAAGATCTGAATTCAAATCTTGATGGCCCTTGACACTAAAACTAGCTGTGTGATCCTGGTCAAGTCACTTAACCCCTATTTGCCTCAGTTCCTAATATGTAAAATGGGGATATCGCAGAGGAGGAATGGCAAACCGTTCCAGTATCTTTGCCAAGAAAACCCCATGGACAAAATCCATGGAGTTGTGTGGAGTTGGACACACTGAAAAACAACTCTGAAGTCAGAGATCCTGGGTTCAAATCCCACCTTCCGTCTGACTGACTTTGGGCAAGTCACTAATGCTTAATGAGCTTCCCATTTGCAATAGAGTGACAATGGATTTTCAGTTCCAAATCTCTGATCCAGGTTCTAAGTAACTTTACTGTAATTTGCTTATCAGTAAAATAAGGATAATATCTGTTCTACTCACTTCATAGGTCTATCACAAGGCTCTAATAAGACAATAGATTTTAAATCACTCATAAAAGTATGAAGATCTGTAAAAACACAATATGGCATGGATTGGTCTGACTGATTGATTTCTTATCCTGTCACTTCTTTCTGAGCCTGAAGCCAAAGAGAATTTCAGATCTGCTACAGTATTTTTGTAAAGCTCCATCTCTTGAAGCATTCAGGGAAGAGGACCACTGGCAGGTTTATTTTGAAAATACAAACATTAAAAGCCTGTTCCTTTCTTATTAGCAAGAAAATGACCCACACATTATACTGAACATCTACAAAGCTCATAATTTTCTTCCCATAATTTAAAGTGCATGAATTCTGATACCAAGTCACTGCATTTTGTGAATAATTAAAGATTTCTTCATAAAGCCAAGGGAAATGGGAGGGGCTTTCAAAGCCAAGCTCTGGTTAATTACAGTGTCTGACTTCTTAGAGAAAAGAGCCTCTAGGCTTTTGTTAGGAACCTGTCTCTGCAAAGGCTTTCACATCAGAATGACAGGCCACATCATTCTTTTACTTCCTAGGAAGGGAAGTTTAATCCCACCTACTACAGCCCTGATAATGTATTTCTAACATAGGAGAGCAATTTTTCCTCTTGGTTAATACCTTTCATACCTTCTCAACATGTTTTAAACCTGTTGAAATGTTCATTAAAAAGTCTTGGGGGTGGGGTGCAAATTGTTAATTTTTAAATTGCATTATCAAGGTTCTTTTTAAAATCTGTAATAATTCACTGCAGGGAGGAAAAAAGGAATGATTAGAATTTTTCTACTTAGACAAAGTGTTGAAGTCCAGATAGTAATTTAAACACACACACACACAAACACATCCATGCACACACACACACTACCACTACCACCACCACAACCAAAAAACTAACTTTAAGAACAGAAACAAGAGCACATAAACAACACAGAACTTCCTGGTTGCCCCAGTGATCTGGAAAGAGGAAATGAGCAAGGAAAATGGATGACAGAAATCCAGATATAATTTACGATCTATTGGAATGGGAAACACAGGAATTCCCTTGGGCTAGCAAACTGGGATTCTGCTACATCAATGCTCTGTAGAAAAGGGTAGTATCTAAAGGTATTCAATCCTTGTGATACCTAAGCAGTTCCAGACCATCCAAACCCAGAATGTTTTTTGGTGGGGTTAAAATAGACGGAATGATAAAAATTTAAGTATAGCCCGCCCATTATAGCATTTATTACTGCAAGAATTCAGCTGTGCTTTGTATGAAATTGTCCTAAAAACCATGCACAAATGTGTTACCATAACAACTACATATATTTTTTTAAGGCTAATAGAATACTTAACCTTTAACAAAGACATCAGTTTTATAAGGTCTTTGTACAGTTATCTGTCTGGGTAGTACACATCAATACAGTGAATATTGACCCTGTAGTAAGGAAGACTCAAGTTCAAATCCAGCCTTAGACATTAGCTATAGGACTCTAAGCAAGTTATTTAACCTGTCTGCCTCAGTTTCCTCAACTGTAAAATGAGGATAATAGTAGCACCTACCTCACAGGGTTACTGTGAGAATCAAAAGAGAACATTTATAAAGCACTTAGCA
>NW_027185809.1:47290988-47346477 GCF_028583685.1 Petaurus breviceps papuanus
AAAATTACCTGATAAATATATGCATATGTATATATGTAAATAAATAAATAGATATACATATGTTTGTGTATATATACTTGTATGTTTTTTTCCTTACCTAATCTATGATTACATCTGGGTAGGAAGCACCAGGTGAGGTACTTCCTTTACTAATATACATTTTCACCTTCCTACAACTTAGTCTTTCAGTTTCCTGTGGGATAGTGAGCAGTTAAGTGAATTAGGATCTACATAGCTGGAATGTGGCAGATTCGGGACCTGAACCCAGGTCTTCCTAAATCTGAAGTCAACTCTCTCCCCACTATAGACTGCACCATATACCATCATATACCTCTATGTAAGAATGAGTTATCCTATAGGTGTCTGTGGAGAATCATGTTAAAATGTGTGCATGCCTTAATTCTAATTCAGAATCTCATAGAGAAATGAACTTTGCACTACTTAAGAAGTTAGGAAAACCAGAAGTAAAAAAAAAAAACCCTTTACTTTTCAATTACCCTTCAACTTGAGTGATAATCACTTAGAAGTTGAAAGGTTAGTAACATTTTCTAGATGGGTAGCTTCCAGGGCTGTATAAATGTTTGGATGAATCTTTCATTCCTTCTTAATGAAGCATTCACCCCTCCCTCTGTCCCCTCTCTATCCCAAAACTCCTTCAAAAGAAGGGAGTTCCTTCCCCTCACTTATTCCTTTAGAACTCAATTAGAAAAGGTTTGCCTTTAGTTCCTGCCAGCTTCCCTTTGGAATAGAGAAAGTAGCTGCTTAACAAATGTCAGGTTTATGGAGAGGAAATCTCCATGATTTAAAGTGCTTTTGTTTCCTGTCAATATGTACCTTACTTTTTGTTCATTCATAATCATCATGTAACCCTCATTGAAAGGTGAAGAAACACAGGCTTTGGAGGGATGGATAATCAAGCAGTCACTTCCACAGAAATCCTCTAGTTCTCATAGGGAGGGCCTGAGATAGAGGAGTCTGCAGAAGTGAAATTCCAGAATGGGAATGTGAATCACATGACATAGATTTACAGGTGGAAGGGACCTCAGACACCAGCTATTCCACTCTTCTCTTTCAGGCTTGAGGAATCAGAGACCAAGAGAGGTTACCTAACTACTTAACTTGTCCACTGTCACACAGCTAGTAAATGGTAAAAGCCTGATTTGAATTCAGATTTTCTGATCCCAAATCCAGTAATCTTTACTTTTACTATCCTGCAGGGAAATATGATGCTAAATTCTGAAAGAAAAAAATTCTAAAGTAGGATGTGGGAGTTTATCATCAGCAAAACCTGTTTTTTTTTTTTCCATTAGTGACAATGGATTTGTACAGATTTAACTAGTCTTCATCAACTAGTGCCCCTATTAACTAAAAATATGACTGGCTAAAGATAGTTGATTAGGTTAGGAGTGTGTCCTCAGAGTAAAAACTGCATATAATTGTGCCCAAATAGCAGGAGGTTTCATCTAAATATGATACTGGTGGGCTTGACCTAAAATTTTAAAAGTTAAAGCCAATAAGTCATCTAGTACATGCCACTTCCCTACATAGGAGTCTAGTTCTTTCTACACAGCCCCTAACAAGTGATCATCCAGTTTCTATTTGAACATTTTTCTGTGAGAGGGAGTTCATCACTTCAAAAGGGAGGTCATTCATTCCATTTTGGGGTAACTCAAAGCTCTCTATATTGAGGAGAGTTATTTATATTGTGCTAAAACCTTCTACCTTGTAACTTCATACCACTGGTGACATATCTAACCTTTGGCATCAATCAGATTAAAAACTGAACAAAACAAAAACTAAATCCTCTTTTTCCTACATGACAGTTTTTCAAATGTTTAATGATAGCTATCCTATTCTTGAGAGGCAGCATAGGAAAGTGGATAGAAGTTTGACCTGTGTTATTGGCAAGTAAAGTCTCTTAACCATTCATTTCCAATCAACTCCTAAGACTCAGTTGCAAACCCTGGCCCTCTGCAGTCAATGGAAAGGGTATTCACACTGGGAATTCTCTACAGTGATGAAGTCACAGGTTTGGACTAAACCAAACCAAACCAAACTAAACATGTCCCTTGCCACCAAGGGAGAAGGAATTTTTATCTGAGTATATCAAAGCGGCATGGAACATGGAAACACTGGATATCATGAGAACTGGGTTGGAGTTTCACTGAATTACTAGCTATCTGACTATAGGCAAATTAACATTTCTGTGCTTCAGTTTTCTCATCTCTAAAATGGGGATAGTGCTATTTTCACTAAGTACCTGACATGGTTGATATAAAACAAAGTGCTTCTAAAAGTACACTATAAATGTGAACTATTGTTAGTATTCATTTATTTATTTATAATGATAAGTTAGGTAGTGTCTTAAATTGGGGTTCCAATGTGTCAATCTTGCTTCATGTATTTTATAGGTTAAGATACGATGATATAGAGCTGTGACTGTCAAAAGTATTTTCTAATGTGGATATTACATGGTCTAAGAGTAGATTGGGGAAGGAATCTTGAATGTGAAGAAAGGCAGGGGTATGGGGAATTAAAGAGCTTAAGGTTGTAATAAAATTTTACCTTAAATCAAACTGAAAACACTTTTACTGCTGTTTTGAGAATTCTAATCCTTTCTGTAAGCAGTTTCTGAAAATCTGAGGATAACTTTAAATGTGCTGATTTTTTGTTATTCTTATCTGAAGTTAACAATTGACTCTCCAAAATATACTTTAAAACAAACATTGGCAGCTCACTCATTTGCTTTTTTTCCCAGTCTCCCCTTCCCCTTTGTGAATTTATCTATTTTTTCTTTCCAAATATAGTTTGTCACAGTTTTGTGAATAGCCCATTGCCACATCGAATTTCATTTAAATCTACTGTGATCATTACTTTGAATCCTCCAAACAACATCTATTATTTTTCTGCATCCTCCAATCCCCCAATCAGACACTCAGGCTCATAGAATTCAGGCTATTATCCAGTTTAACTCCTCATTTTATAAATGAATAAACTAAGTTACAGAGAGGTTTAGTAATTTGTTCAATGCCACAAAGCTAATAGGTATCTGTGTCAGAATTCAAATGTGGGTCTTCCTGAACCAAGTTCAGAAGGATATCCACCACACTGGTCCACTCACAATGTTCCTTGTGATTGAGAGATTGTCAGAACACACACACACACACACACAATGCATATGTATGTGTGTATGTATCTCCTCCTGCTGTACCTGTTTCCTTATTTAATTTTCCTCCTCTTGCTATGACAAGTAATTGCATTAATGGCCTCTAATTGGGATCAGGGACACATAACATGGTTCTCTTACCACTTAGGGGCATAGATAATCTAAAACATAAATACCATGCATCTGCATGCCCCTTTCCGTCTGATTTCTTTTATAGCAGTCTAAAGCAGCAAAGTAAATCCAAGGATTCTATTCATTTACATTCCCTCCCCAAACGCAGCTAATGGTGAAAGAATCAGTGAATCATAGATTAAAAACTCAAACATCTATATAAGATACAGACACATTCGTGCACACATGCATGCATGCATGCATACATACATATATACATACATACAATGTCCAAAAGGAAAGATTTTTAAACGCGAGTAGGCTACTTCACCGATGTTTTAAAATGTGGTCTCCAGTGTTCATTCTGCTGTTTCTCCACCTCCTCCTCGTCTTCCTCCTCGTCTAAAGAAGCCTAAACCTGTGTTTTGCTGCCACCTTGGCAAACTAAACGGATTTGCAACGGAATTCTGCATCCAGCGTGCTCGGCGCTCTGAATGCTCCAGTGGGCACTGCTTGGCGATTTGCAGATTTATAAAGCTTTCTCTTGGCTTGGGTCTCTGGGAGAGAATTTAGGATAACATATGAATGAGCTCCGGGGAAATCACCGGATCTCTTCTTTTGTCGCCCTGTTTCCGCAAGATCTGCTGAGTTCAAGTGTGACTTGTTTGCAAAGGCTCCTTTAATTTTTTTTTTTTTTTTCTGGAAGCTCTTCTCTTTTATTTGTGAGGTAGAAAACTCCGTTTGAGATGCTTGCATTTTGACCTGAGCATTACGTAGAAGATAATCCTCTTGTGTGTATTTAGGTGTGACCGTGTCATTAGCGGGACATTAGGGGGCATTTCTTTTTCCTAAGTATTCCTCTTCCCTTCTAGCTGATGATTTGCCTTAAAAATATTGCTAACTTCTCCGGAGTCAAGAGAGTACTTAGTGTACATTTGCTTTCAAAACGCAAAAAGCGTGGGATGCCGAGGCAAGAATCTCTTTGTGCTCTGTATTTAAACTGTTTCAAAAGGCGCTGAGGGGAAATGTCACGGATCGAAACCCGGGAGTGGAGCTAACCTTCCAATGCTGTGACTCGCTTATTTTTTCAATCGTCTATATTGCCACTTTCATTTACTTCATATTAGCAGTCTCTCCTTCCTCTCCTGAAACTTCTGACCGTTTCTCCAGCTCCCAATTTTATTTTCATTCTCTCTGTCTCTCAAAAAAAAAAAAAGAATCCTGGCGTTCTCATAAGATCACTTCCTTTTGAAGGAACGTTGGCACAGGGTGGGGGAGGACTGCTTGTATTTTTGATTCCACATAAACTTTGGCGTGATCGATACAATTATCGAGTGGGGGCACACAAAAACATAGTTCTAAGAAGCGGCAAAGAAGGACTTTTAGTCGAGATGAGCTTTCGGAGACTCTTCTGCTTAAACAAAACGGGACAAAGGACCCCGAGGGAGATACCGAAGATAGGGAAAGGGAAATGCCAAGGCTTCTCTAGCAACTTTTGATAAATACAGCTACAGAAGGTTTAAAGGATCCGGAAAGCTGCCTTTTGTTTAGAATATTCAGCCTAGAACAGAAACTAACTTTTGAAGTTATGCCATGGAGAGTGCATTTAAGGTATTAAGTACCAAGGCAAACATTGCAAAATGCACGTGGGCAAAGCATACTTCCACGCCAGTCACCCGGTGCGGTTTCCTCATGTGTTCATGCTTCCCCCTCCATTTCCCTCCCCCGGAGCACAAAGGGTTAAACTAGTTCCCTCCCTAGTTGGATGGAAGGCCAGGGGGGCGGGAGGAGAAGCAAACTGTCTTAGGCTAGGTACCTTGTAGCTGCAAGTTCGAAATCTGTCATCCTCGCTTTAGAGTTTGGCATCTCCCATTGTCACCAGTGAGTAATGATCATAGGGAGATAAGATCGCTCAGCCGGGTTGGGCGGAATCTCTGAGAAAAGACATTTAACCACTTCAATCGTTCACTTCCCCGAGCCCTCACTTCTGTATCAGGGTTCAAGAAAGGAGCCACAAGACCGCGGCAGCTCGCTGGCTTCCGAGCCTCCAAGCCTGATAAGACATCTGGGACGAGGGTGGCGATTGTCAACAATGGGAAAGGGAGACCTTGGTGGCGATCCTTAAGACAATACCATGCAGCAGGAGCCCAGCTACTACTGTACCAGCTTTTTCTCTTTTCACCTTCCTGACCCGGTGGGATTTGGATGAACCAGCTCCGAGATTTCACCAGCAGGTAAAAAAAAACAAAAAACAAAAAAACTCCAAGGCTCAGGTGAAGTTGATGAGGGTCAGCCAGCTCTTCTGAGGCACATGCTACTGCCAGATTTTCGGGGGAATTGTTTTCTGAACTGGCTGGCGAGGGAGGCAAACTGCAGGTTTTAACTTTCTGCGTAGGGAGAGAAGTGAGAAGGCTGCAAGCTTGCATTACATTACAACCTTACCTACATCTAGTGCAAGTTCGAACCGGCAAATCCACCACCTTAAAGTAGTTTAGCAAATGACATTTAACCTTCTTCGCCCTATATTCTTAAACTGGAGTGTCGGAACCCGCGGCTTGACAGAGAAACAGCACCCAGTTTCCAGTATTACTCGCTATTACCTTACAGACCTCAGTGTTTCCCCCATTTCCCACAGCAATTATTGTTATTATTATTGATATTCTTGTCGGTTGGCTCTAAAACCTCCAGTCCCCAACCCCTCCCCCCCTTTTTTTCTTGCAATCTGTTTTAGATTATTAGCCCTTTAAGAGGATCCGGCCTTGCCGGTTCTTTCTACTTTGACTTTAGCGATTTCCTAAAAACCTAACGTGATTATCTGGAGAAGTACCACCTCCCACTGGCAGTCTGGACTCTCTGCTAGGAAAAGGCCTTAGTCTAGTCTAGGGCCTCAGTTTGTAGTGGCTGGGGGAGTTGTGCTGAGACCTGCTGAATTCCTTGCTGCAGTGTTCTGGAGAAAAACAAACAAACAAACAAAAAGACAAAACAGCGCCTGGGTCTGTGTATGGAGAAAAAAAAGGTGAATGGTGGGGGAATGGGAGGAACTGTGCATCTGTCACTGCCAGCTACTTGCTTCCTTCCTTGAGTACACATCTAGGCAAACTTCTTTGCTCAAGGAAGCAGGGTTGAAAAATCCCTTCTGTGATTCTGTGATCGACAGTGTGTGTGTTTGTGTGTGTGTGCATGCAAGCGCGCGTGTGTGTGCTGGGGGGGATAATTCATCATCTGGAAGGAAGATCAAGGTCGTGGGGTTAGTAGTGGGTAGGAAATTCTAAGGGGAAGGAGTTGGGCGGGGAGAAGGGGTGATTGGACTGGGCAGGACAGTAACTGCCCCCTTGGGTGCCAAAGAAACTACTCCAGGCAGGAGCACTTTGAGCTGCCGGGTTTTCAGCAGGGTTTAGCAGTTAGGGTGGCGGCAGCTGCAGCTGCTGCTGCTGCTAATCAAGCTGTTAGATTTTGCTGCTGGTGCTGCTGGAACCTCCCAGCAAGATGGCACTCTATGTCTGTCCTTCCTGGATCAGAACTTCTCCCCCTCCTTTCGTATTTCTGTACGTTTATTCACCATTCAACACGTTTGTGAACACAGTGGGATATTTTCATTTCTTTTTTCCTTTCCGACCTTGCAGAAGTCAAGCCAAAGATCTTATGGCGTGCTCCATGCACACACGTGCAGCCATGTATGCGTGTATATAATTGGATTTTGTCCTTGGAGTCAGATCGGACTTTAATCTAAACTGTATTAGTATTTCTTAGGCTCTCAAAAATATGAATTATGTAGAGACCATCCGAAAGCGGGGGGGGGGTGGGGGGGGGGGGGGAGGACGGGGGCGGGGAGCGGGAGGGAGAGGAACGATAGGTAAAAGTACTGTCCAGTGACTCAGGTTTTGATCTGCGGTTGAGACAAGCCTATTCCTCATCAAGAAGGTGAGGGTTATTCTTGACTACTCATTGTGCCCTAGAAGCTGATCAAATCTCTCCGTTTCCTTCTCTGAGTTTCCAACTCCAATGTGCCGACTTCTAACGCAGACCAGCCAGCGTTTGCTTCTTTAGGAACTCTGGTTTGTAGAACGAGAGCGCTCTCCCTCTTCTGTTCAGAATCAGCCTGTCTCTTGACTTGTTAAAACATGACAGGAACTTACTGTAGGCAGAGAAACCTGCAATGAAACCAGAGTCGAAAATCAAGAAAATTGTGTCTCCCCCCCCCCCTTAAACCCTGTGTTTCTTGCTTCCCCAAGACGTCACTTTTAGGTCTACAAAATAATAAAAAGGGAGAGTTGGCCATATACAACTCCTGATTCCTTCAGCAGTTTGGAATCTGATCCTTAAGTCTGTGTTGCTGAATCTGCGTGCCCACCAGTTTATCATCAAATTAAGTGGTCCTTTTCCAAGGAAGAAGAATGAGGAGGAGGAGGGAAAGGGAAGGGGGAAAGAACAGTACAGTTGAAAGGGAGGAGTCTTACAAAATAATCGTAAATATTAGGTCATTATTCCGATTAGAGTTCATTGAAGAAGTAAGGTGTTGGGAGAATAGAGAAATGGTCATTGTGGGATGAAAAGGGGTGGGGAATCGCATCGCCAAAGTTGCCTCTATTTGAAATAACGCCATCTTTGTAGAAAGGTTTGATTTTTCTCTCTAATGTCACGTTTTGGACATTTCTCAAGAGTTTCTAAGTAATAAGTCCTTCTCATTGGTAACATCGAAGTGGCCAGAATGAGAAAAGTGACCTTCAGGGATCTGACAGCTGCTTTTATTACTGGGGGATGGGAGGGTTTGGGGAAGAGGAGAGAAAGAAAAAAAAATGCCATCTACTTCTGTAGAGCTGGGTCATTATCAGCTGGGTTAGCAAGCACAACCCTCCCTTTTACCTTCCTTCAGGGAAGGATAGAGTTAAAAAACCTTAGTCTGACTTTGCCTCTTGGAAAGCTTTGGGTTGCAGCCCTGCCTTCCAAGCATTCTTTAAACTAGAAATGTGGGAGGGCCTCCAGGAGGGAGAGGGAGGGAGAGAGAAAGAGGGAGAAGGAGAGAAAAAGAGGGAGAGAGGAGGGAGAGCTAGCGAGCAAGCCAGAGAGGAGCGAGATGGCTATCAGCTGAATTCATTACTGTAAACATCTCCCAGGGGTGTCAGGCTGGGGGGCGGGGGGCGAGGCACGACTTACATTAGCGGGGAATAGTCAGATCTGAGGCATCGTTACTGCTAGGATCAGCCTCGCAATCCCCGTCTGAAGAAGGCGCAAGACTTGGAGCGAGACACGCGCGCGCGCGCACACACACACATACACACACACGCTCCCGCTCCCACATACGTGTGTAGGGTATCTGGAGACTTGTCCGAGTCCTGGGTCTTGGTGCTTCCTCCCGTGAGCCTTTCATCGCTTCTAAAGGAGACCCCTTCGAGAGAGCATCCTGTGGCTGCATTTTCCCCGCTTGCTTTTCCCTAGTTTTTTTTTGGGGGGGGGGGCAGGGAAAGGGGCGTCATTTTTTATTTGCGAAGAGCACCAGTAGGGGAGCGGGGGCGCTGGGCAGAAGGAAGGGGTGGTGGTGGTGACAAGAAAGCAGGAGAGAAGAGAAAGTGGGATGCCAGAGCCCTGGGCTGCGCGTTGGAGGAGGAGGTGGAGGAGGAAGGGGGAGGACGATGCCGCTGCTTCATAGGGGAGGAAGGCGAGAGCGAGGGGAAGGGAGCGCTCCGGGGAGCTGGCAGAGGCGAGCCGCGGGGTGCGGAGAAGCGCGCCGGTCACAGCGGCTCCGGCTTGGGCTCCAGCTCCGGCAGCCCCTGGCCCAGCCGCTGGATACCCACCCAGAACACCCGCAGCCTCCACCGCGATCCAGAGGCAGGAGCAAAAGTTTGGATCCCGGGGAGGGAAAAGCGCAAAGAGGGATTATGGCCAGGGCTGGAGAAGGACTGCAAGAATCTTCGCAGGTAAAGTGACCACCCACCCCACTCTTCCTAAACCCCCGAACCCCTTCTCCATCCGTTGCCTCGGAAAGGCAGCTGCTGCTGGTGACTGGAGAGTCAGGAGGGAGACAAAGTTAATGATCTAGTATCTACTCCTAGCACCAAAAGATCATTCGTCACCTCATAGGCAGTATTGGAGCTTTTCTCCATCTGCGAGAATGTGGCGAGGTGGATCTCGTAGCTTGGGAACGTTATGTCCAGCTGTTGCCCTGTGCACCTATTTGGCAATTTAAATGTGGATTTCGAGGGCTTTGGTATCTTTCAATTGAGGCAGATGGTGCATAGATTTGAACATCCCCAATTACAGCAAATAATGATAGCATCTGTCTTTTAGCAACCCTTAAAAATGACTGAACTTAACACCCTCACAACCCGATTTTGTTGGTGCCTTGGAGGTAAACATATAAAAATTACAAAACCTTCTAAGTTGAAATGGTAGGTTATCTCCCTACTCTCTCCATCTCCCATCACCTTCAGCCCTCATAAAATGGGAACTTTAGAAGTCGAGTTTTCATTGAGGGGAGAACTGGCTTGTATTAGTCATTGGTGACGCGAATTTGCGATGAAATAAAGGGTGGGGGGAGACTGTGCAGAGAATCAGATTCTCCATCAGTAGCTACATTTACTGGGGAGTCTCAGGGAGTGAGAGTGCGCCTGTGTGCGTTGAGGTTGGGGGCAGTGGAGAGAATGCTGTCACGTCTCTCCAATCTCTTCCTTACTTAGGGAAACTGGGGAAAATAACTAGTGAGCGTTCTAGGAGAGGAACATGGGAAACCCTCAAAAAGATGTTTAGAGCAAACACATTTATTATTGCTATTATTGTTTATTATTGTTATTAGTAGTTCACCTGGAAACTCAAGAAGGTGTCATCTCTTGTAAATGGAAATCAGTCACCTAGAGCCTTAATTAATTTTAGTGGAGGAAATCTGTTTTAAAGCTTGCAGTAAGCTAATAAAGTGCAAGACACAAATCTGTGTAAACGCCTTTATAGTGTGTAAGGCGCTGATTAGATGTGCTGCATTTGCCTTGCAAAATCCCCCTTTTTCAGAAGCAGAGATTGCTTCCAACTCAACTGGGAGATTACTTAAATGAAATGGATTGTTCTGAAGGAGTGGGGGGCCATTATCCTGCCCCTGTCCCTCCACCCCCACATATTCAGAGGCTTATTGTTAAATTTATTACATCTAATTTATCATGGCAAAAAGCTAATGAAGGCTAGTTTAGATATAGAGCCTAATATTGTCTATGGAATTAACCTAATGACCTTATTTTATTAAATCTTAAATGAAAAGAAAGGCAAACTTTGGATCCACTCAGTGTTTTCTGAGACGAATAAATTGAATGCTGGCATTTTCCCAAGATATTAGGCTGTTGAAGTATGGATATCATTTTTAAGACCAATATTGCTATAATTGGGATATGTTTTTTTTTAATTATTGATAAGCAAAATGTGCCAGATGCTTAGAGAATCTAGAAGTCAAAATATTGGAACAATCAAATTTAGGTGATATGCATTCAAGTTAAAATTGCTAATTTTCTCATAATCCTTTTGCTTCTGAAAACCTATCCTTTTTTTGTTTTGTTTTATTCTAAAGTCTCAAATAGGTCCATATCCTGTAAAGATTTCCAAATAATTTCGAATGACAGTGTGGCCTTATGCTGTCAGGTTGGGCAAATTCACCTCAATGGCTCTAGGAGTTCTGAAGATGAAATTTCAAACACCATTCTAAATCTCAGCTAGCAGGTACAAGCAATTCTTAAGTAGGAGCATGCTGGTTACTCCATAGCAGAACCCATTACAAGTCTAGTGTCAATGGAATGCTAGTAAAATATCTGTACCCTGAAACACTTGAGCAGTTTCATTACAGTTTTCAGTATTTCAGGTGATGTTTCTAATACCATAAAGCAGATTTCTAAATGACAACATGCTGAGTTGCCCACTACATCCACAAGAAGTCCAGATTTTTCCTGTATGTTGTATTTCAGATGATGCTAGCTTATCTCAGTTTGATTTTGACTGTCTGGATCTAATTTCAGCCCTGTTGCCTGTTACATTTATATTCTGGCCCAATGGATAGTATGATTTAGGATTTAGACATATCTCCCTAAAGCAACTTTATACTTTCCCAGTTGGAAACTACATTATATAGGGTATGGTTTCAAGAGAAGTTCAAGAATATTTAAGCCTGGGAGGCCTTAAATAGAATATAACCAATGTGAAAATCTGTTCAAGTTTGACTTTTTAATCTTTCTTTTTACAAAAGAACTTCTCTAATGGGTAGTTATCTGAAATTTAAATGCTGCAAATCCGTTAGACTTCTCTTGTGGTTAGTTTTCAATTTAGAAGGTTAGAGAAGGCCAAACAACATATTCTTTTCATTCAGGTGGTATTCTTTTGGGTAAAATCATCTATTAGTATCCCTTCTTTAATCTCAATTCAAATTCATTTTTCACTAGATTACTTTTATAACTTTGTGGCTTCTTTCACAGTGATTCAAAATCAGTCCATTAGTGACCTCTATCTGTGAGAAGTGAACAGTCATTGTTTTATTCCCCCCCCCCTTTTTCCAAAGTCCAGAATTACACAGAAAGCAGACTATACAATGCTTTGTCTCTATACATGCTTAGATTTTATAAATCACAGTTTTCCAGACATTTCATTCTGGGCAATAGTATTTAACAAGGGCATTAAAAATACTACATGATAATACAAGAACTTCTAAATAGTTATTCCATGTAGCATTCATAATAGGTTCAATATAAATAAAACATTAGTGCTGTCCAATTCTAATAATGTCTGAGTACAGCTGATTTAAAGCACACAATCCTGCCAAATATAAGTGAAACTTTTATTCGCTCTAAGTACTTACATAAAGACCAAACAACTTTGGAGAACAGATACTTGCTATGTCTATATGTACTTGTGTATCTATGCATATGAATGAATGGATATTTTTACAGTATTTGTACTTATATAAGTTCTATTGTACCTGTGTGTGATAGGTTTCAAGGAAAAGTTAGAGTGTGACTGGGATGTCTTTAAAATAGAAAGTTATCTTTTAGGAAACTTTTAAAACATTTTTCTTAATAAGGTTTTGTCTTCTACTTGTATTCAAATGAAATTTCAAGTTTTGCTAATGATTCTGAATGGAAATGGAAGACAAAGTTTACTTCATTTGTTAAGTAGGTGGATACCATTATCTGACATTTTCCAGATGGTTTATGAGTATTTGGAAATATGGAATTTTGGGAGGGTTCTCTTTTCCCATGGGAAGGCTGTACTCAGAAGAACCTTTGTAGAACAATTTAAAAAGAAAAAGAAAATGCCCATCATTATGTCCTAGCCTCCTCTTTCACCCCTCCCAAATTATATTTGCTTTGTGAAAAATACCTTTTTATTCTAAAAAATAAATGTTAGGTTATTATTTTTAAGAGTGGCACAGATGGAACTATTAGCTTCTTTCTTCTCTCTTCAGCAACGGGTGACCTTGTCCCTCCAATTAACTGTCTTTTCATGGGGGAAAAAAAGCACCCCCCCCCCAGAACCATTAGTAGACAGAGTGCCTTTTCAAGGTTTCAAATAAGGTTCATTTTTTTTTTAAAAAAACAGCTATGACACAAATATTGTAATAAAAATATCCTCTGTTAAGCCGAATACAGAGACTTGCTTCAGTTGCATGAAACAGTAAAAACACTGTATTAGAAAAATAATCTTTGGTATTTTCAGTAGATGGCCAAAATCTGTTAGAACCTTCATGACTCCTTTTCCTTGATGATTTTCACATCTACTGGTCTTTGGTTTTCTTTGATTCCTTCTGCTCTGATTCTTTGAAGTGAATCAAAACCAAACAGTGGCTACTTTCTTAAGGAAATTCATCATGTTATGTTCAGGATCTCAGAAGAGTTAATGATGCAGAAAAAGTCCTGTAAGACATCTTTCTAAAAGGAGCCTTTTGGTTACAGGCCTGCCACTGACTAGCCTCTCCTGCACCTTTTGCAGTGAATTGGAAACACATTATTTATTTATTTTTCAAATACTGCCTCTAGCTTAATTTAATGGGGGGTGTGAGTACAGTGGGGTGTTTATGCAGAAGTATGCAGAGCCATATGTCCTTTGTCTCATTCAAAAAAAAAAAAAACAATGTCATTGTTATAGAGGCTATATGCAGGAAGGTCAAGAAAATGTCCTTATATGATTTGAGAAGTCAAAAGGCCAAATTCATAATTCTCAAACAATGGCCTGCTATTCCACTGATATACTATGAAAGTAATTATTTTTGACAGTTATGGGTTAAAAGCCTCAGTTATTAAAAAAAAAATCTACTGATAGCCATTAGGTATTCTTGTGACTTGAGTTACTAGTCCATGCCCCAACAATTGTCCTACCCACCTCTATTTTCTTTTTCTAGATTATGTGGGTAAATGTAAAATGACATGGACAGAGAGAGTTTATATCCCATCAGTTCACAGACCATTTAGTGTATTTCAATTCTGTTTATAAGTACTTTCAAGATACAGAGAAAAGAAACTCCCATTTGAACTAGAGAGCTTTGGCTTTTAAATTTTGAAATAAATTTAACAGACCAGAGGGTGAAGATTAGGCCTCAGGACACTGAAAATCTTCACCTTTAGCAATCATTAAAACAAGATGTGCAGATCCTCCTGAAAATAGTTCAGAAATATATTGTCCATTAAAGTCAGCAAAGGTCACATGGCTGAATGGAAAGCATTAGGACATTGTGCCTTCTGATATAGGTTCATTACCAAGTGTCATTTTCAGGCCCACTTGGCTATTCATGTCACTTTCTTTCACAAGTAATGTCCCAGCTCACTGGAGTAAACAGATGGTTCCTCAACCCATTGCTCTGTGATTTGATCCATGCATTCATTATGTGTCTTTGACTATGAATAATAGAGCCAAATGATTTAGAAATGGAAAATTGAAATATTTGCCTCATTTTGGGATAAAAGCAGGTTGAGAAACTTAGAGGAGTGGAGAAAAATCTAATGATCCTTTGAGATTCCTGTGATCCTCTGAGAAATGAATCAATCAACTAGCATTTATTAAGTGCTTTTCACGTGCCAGGAACAGTGCTAGGCAATGGAAGATAAAGGATTTTAAAATGTAATGCCTTTCAATTAGTATTTATCAAGCAGCTGCAGTTTACAGGGGATGGGGAGGGTTAAGAGATTGGACAGTGTCTGGGGGATGGCAGGCTGGGAAAGGAGGTGGGCTCATCTTGTATTGAGAGAGAGCAGTAACAGATGAAAACCCCTGATACTTCACTGATATCTATGAAATACAAAAATATCCAGAAGAAGGCATTTTTGTGTTGGGCAGATCCTGTATAGAAGACTGAATGGAAAGGCATAGATAAGAATTACATAGAAGGAATGGGATCTGCCCTACAAGAGAGGGAGTTCTCATGTGAGCTCATCAACCAAAGGGAATCCTGACACATAGGAGACCTTCCACTGAATTAGCACTTTGCCCATTCCCAGTGGGGTTCATATAGGGTTCTTCTTGCACCAACCCTATGGATTAGGTATAGGGCAAATGCTCATTCTCTCCAATTTCCTGATAAGGAAACTGAGGCATGGGGGAGCTTAAATGATAGCCTAAAAAGTTCACAGTGACAAGGCGATGCAGAATACTAGAGTCAGGAGGGATTTTAGAGGTCAGTTTTGTTTTCTGACTTCTAGTTGTACAGTGACCTTTCCACTGTGTGGTATTTCTACATATGGAAATATAGAGAAGCTAAATGTAAATAAGCTTGATGTTTTAACTCCCCAATTTAAATTTTAGAGATTTTATACTTTATGATACACCATAATTATTATCCCTATTTGATTAGAGGCTACTTGAGAGGACAACTGTACCTTTTTTAAAATAAAAATATATTTCATTGATATATTTTATTTTTATATCTCCTATATTTCCTAGTGCCTTCCTTCCTCTTCCCTCTCCCAGAGAGCCGTTCTTTATAACAAAGGGAAAAAAAAAAGTTAAGTTCCACTAATTCATCAGAAAGTTTGAGGTATGTGTATATATAGTATTCCACACCCATATTGCCCCACCTCTATAAAGAAGATGGGGAGGTGCCTTCTCATTTGTCATCTTTAGGACCAAAGAGCAGCTGTATCTTCCTCATTTGAGGATCTTCCACATAGCACAATGTTTTGTATATTGGGGATGCTTGAGAAATGTTTCTTGAATTGCATTGTTATCTGAAAGCATGAGATTTTCAAAAAAGGTAACCATGTTGTAACATATTTAGTTAGAAAACTCTTATCAAATCCTTCTGTCTTCCAAATTACTTTGGATAAATGGGTTCTACCTTTCTAAATGATTTCTAAACAAATTTATATTTTAGACATTCAGTAATGGTGGGGGCAGGGAGGGGAGAGGAGCAATTTCTATAAAAATTAACACACATGGAGCAAAATTTCAGAGTAGAAAAGGATTTAGCCAATAACCTTATTTTATATATGAGAAAACATAGACCCAGAAAAATGAAATAGCTTTCCCAAGGTAACTATACAAATAAGCAAAAGAATGTGAATAGAGCCATGGTCTTCTAGTTGTATCTGTTCACCAGATCCTTCTTACTTCACTGTGTCTGTGCCTATATGATTTTCTCACACTGATGTATCCATCTTCCACCTTCCACTCCTGGAACCTCCATTTTGAGGAAGTATCCAGGGCAGCAATGCTCACTCTTTCACTCTTCTAGCTGTCTTCTGACTCTCAAGATTTCTCCATGATGGGAACCTCCCCTAACCCATCCCCATCCTTGCCTTTTTAGTTCTGTTGCATGGGTTGTCTTTGACCATTAGAAATATAAGCTCCTTGAGGGTAAGGACTTTGTTTTTGCTTGTATTTATATTCCCAGTGCTTAGCACAGAGCCTGACATTATTAAGTACTTAATAAATTCTCACCAACTCACTTGGCATAACATTTAAGTAATATAATTTTAAAAAATTTGCCATAAAGCACATTTTTATGATTAGATTTATCCATTTGCTGTGCACTTGTTTTATAGCACAGGGTGTATGTGTGTGTGTGTGTGTGTGTGTGTGTGTGTGTGTGTGTGTGTGTAAGGGGCTGGGAAAGGGTTTGCAATTAGCTTCTTTCACAGAAAGTAATTAGTTTCACAGTTTGACTAAAGAAAGTTAGCACTACAGTGAACAAGTGTGACTGAGGTCAGTCCAGTATTTTTAGAGAGGGAGCCTGGCACTTGTCATGTGGGAAGACAGTGCTTTTCCTTCCTGTGAGAGTTTGGATCATTTTCAGGAATTGAGACTGATTTATTATGAATGGATTCATAAAGCATTGCTGCCTGCATGGGGCCCTCTTTGGATGAAATGCTCCAAGCTCCCCGAAAATGTGGGCTGATGTTTTTTGCCTTCCTATTGACATATTTTATCTTTCTGAGGTAGGTTGTAAAAAACATAGTATATTGTGGACTCTTCCATTTTAAAAGTGATTTTTGGAAAATAAGATAGGGAGAGCTCAAAGATCACTTTTTACAAAATTTAGAAATCTTAAGAGATATATTTATTTTTACAGGGAAAAAGCCTAAATTTTTACTGCTCTAGCTACATATTCCAGTGCTTGACTCTGATTTTGTACTGACCAATCACAGAGGCTCTATCCAGCAGCTGTATTCACTGTTTTCACATTCATTGTATTCTACAGTATACTGTATACTTACCTGCATTTTATGCACTCCTGGAAAAAAAAAATCACATAACCAATGTATTTGTTATAGTTTGCCCATGAACTCTTCTATGGATGTTTATGTTTATTTTCCTTCTTTTTAAATATACATATGTTTGGGCCTTGAGAAAAATTTAATTCTCAGATGTTTCAAATATTTTCACCTACCCACCATTTATTAAACACCAATTGTATACCTTGCCTTATGCTTAATTTTTGAGATGAAGAATACATCGGGACACATACTTTATGCAATTCATGGTCAGTGTACAATCTGCACACACTATTGCACTTAAATCAGATTGATATATGTCCATTCCAGTAGCTCACACTGTACTTGGTTGTGGTATGATATGAAGTCAAGTCAGACATAACTAAAATCAGCACAACAACAACAAGGCTGCCCAAACTTAAATCATATCCTTAACTGAACCCCTTTGTAATGGAGAATTGAGTAGACTAGAACTGGACCAGATTGTGATATGTATGGGAGTTCATCCCAGAAAGTGGCTTCTCAAAGGGAACTCTCTGGAAAAAGCACACTCTATGTTCATACTCTTAAATAAGGAAAATGTATGTCTCTATATAATAAAACTTCACCTTGACTTCAGACGTGTCCTGTGCCTAATTTTAGATTCAGTTCTGTACAATTCCTTCTCCTTGTACCTTCTACTATTTTATTTAGTATTTATTTATTCTTGTCTTCATGCATAAGAGTTGAAGTTCCAATATGGAGGTCATTAATTGCTGAGGCTTCTGAGATGGTAATTAAGGTTTTTATTATTATTATCTGACTTGATTATCTTCATTCATTTACTACTGTCTATTGCCACCTAAATTAAGCAATCTTCTTAATTGGTTCACTTCTTTCTCGTATGCTTCAAAGTCTTCTTGTTTCCAGATTCCTGTGTTGCATATGTAAATCTTTCATAACTTGGTTATGAAGCTGCAGATCTAGGATGAGAGGAGTTAAAACCCGTGTATGTGTGTGCGTGTGGTTGTGGGGCTTAATTCCCCTATTTTGGTTATTTCCTATGGAGGTTCTCTTAAGGCTGTTGTGTTTGACTCCTACTCTAAGTGAGTGAAATTATAAATGCTGCTCCTCTTCTGTATCTCTAGGTTGACACCCACATCTTGGCCTTGTGTATAATTTAGGCAAATTTGATGTTGTTTCTGGCTGAATCAATGGGAGTACAGTTCAACCGAGCGGGACCAGACCACATTTGGTCCATGTGATGTGCTTTCTCACTCATAAATGTCTGTCATGTGAAAAAACCTGAACTGCCAACTTTACTATATAATACCATTAAAATGGTCCCAGAATAATTTAAAGTCTGATTTATCTTTGCTATGAAGATTTGGCCTCAGTATTTGCCTTTCCTTTCCATGGACACTATTGCTGCTCCGGTTCATGCTGTTACCATAACCTTTTAAATGGATTTTTTCCTTTGAGACTCTAATCCATCCTGAACAATCATAAAATAGCAGTTTTGTTATGTTAATTCACCAATGAAACAAAGACCATCATTGACTCCCTTTGCCTATGTAGGCAAATGATCTATGGAAAGACCAAAATCTTTAGGTGGCATTCAAGGTGCTCCCTGATCTGATCCCAACAGACCCCCACCCTGAGGAGAAATCATAGAATATGATTTCTAAGAGTGTAAAATTACTTTGAATTCCCTGCCCAAACCATAAATCTCTTCTTGCAAAATCCTTTATGAGTGCTAATCAGTGCTTTGTTTTTTAGATATCTTTAGTGATGAGGAGCTCACAATTTCACAAAGCAACCAGTTGTATTTATGGTGAGCAATAAATGTTAGAAAGTTTCTTATATTGAGATGAAACCGGGCCTCCCTATAACTTCAGTCCTCTTCCAAATGAATTTCCTTTAAATGTGGTAAAGATGGTAAAGTTGTCAACTCCTTCTATATTATATTTGTCTTTAGTTTTTGATACATTAACAAGGATTGTATACAAAGGCCTTACAAATTTTACTGATTCTTCATTAGCATGAATAATCAAAGTTGTTATCAGGAGTAGCTAAAAGAATGGGCTCTCTTTTTTTCTTCATAGAAAGCTTGTAGAGTAATAATGGCTTGCATACTAGAGTTTGAGTCTGTGAGATTGGATTTGAATTCTACCTCAGACACCATAGATTTTCCCATTCTGGGCAACAACTCACTTAGTCTGAGACCCTCAGTTTTCTTATCTGTAAAATGCAGATAATGCCTATAATACTCACCTGTAGTAATAACATCAAACGAGATTAAGTATTTGAAAACATTTTTTACAGACTTTAAAGCATCCTATAAATGTTAGTTAAGATTGTTATGTCCCTCCATAATCTTATTTGAAAAGGACAAGTTATGTCATTCCCAGAAAGTCACAGGTTCTTTGATTACAATAGTAAAACCTGCATTTTTTCCAAGTGTTTAGGCATAAGCACATAGAAATAAGAAAGGCCCTAAGAACTTGATTCGGTTGAGTTGGAGTCTTATCACTAAAGCTCGATGGCCAAAATTAGTCATCTCATATTTTTTATTGAACATGATACTTAGGATTTTGCCGAGCTTATAACCCCAACCTGCTGTGCTCTTTAACACTGTTGTTTATTCTGAGATTTTTTTTTTCAAATATCCCCAGGGGATCAACCTAGTCAGGGATATTTATGGCTGCTGTTTGTCACTTTAAAAAAAATTGATAACATAAAGTTGGTTTCCTTTGTAATCTTATTCTGTGAATATTATTCTATGAATTTAAAAATATTCTGAAAAGGGGTTTCTAGTCTTATACACAAAACAAGGGTAAGAGCTCTTGATTTATATTCTAAACTCCATGAAGACAGGGATTCTGTTTTACACAAAATTTGTATCTTTCCCAGTACCTACCACTGGGATCTGGTCATAGAAAGCACCAAATAACCACTGGTTGAATTTAAATAAATTCATTAGTCCTTACCTTCACAGATGTACAAAGTATCAGAATTTCCATTCTTTTTTAAACTTGTAGAGGATGAAATCTTGTAAGTAATTATTAGTCTTTTTCATTTATTGTTAGAATGATGTTAGAATAATGTCATTTGCATTAACTTCTCTCCCAGTTGCCAGATCTGTATTTTCATCTTGCTTCACATAGGATTGTAAATCTACAGCTGGAAGAGACCTCTGAAGCCACATATCAGCATAGATATTTCCTTGGCACCTCAGATTCACCATGTCCAAAATCAGTCACTATGTACAAAACAATACTTAATTTCTCTCAGGAAAATTTATTGCCCTCCTGGATTTCCCTTCTTCTATCAATGACATCACCATTTAACAAGATGCTCAATTTAGCATTTCTCTCTCTCTTTTTCTAATCTCTCTACTTCTCCCTCTTTCTCTTTTTCTCTTCTTTCTCTCTTCCTCTTCCCCTACCCTTGCCCTCCCTCCCTTCCTCCCTCTCTCTTCCTCTCCCCAGCTAAAGATCCTTTCAGTGGTTCCCTATTGCCTGCCACATAAAGTCTAAACTCCTCAAATGGGAGCTTAAAGATCTAGCTACGTTTCCATGTTTCCCATCACTATTCCCTTTCCTTTCCCTATGCATCCACAGCTCTGTCAAACAACTTACCAATAATTTTTTATGTAGTGCCTACCATGTACCAGATACTATGTGCTATATGCTGATGATAAAGATGTAAAAAAAAACCCAACCCAGTCCTTTACCTCAAAAACTTACAATTTATCAGGGTAATGTTGCATATATACATATGAGTATATGTAAAATATATACGATAAATTGAAGGCAATTTTGGAGACAGGGAGGTACTAGTAGTTATAGGAGTCAAGCACCCCCCCCCCCAACTGTGTATATTGTTTGACTGCCCAACCTAAACACATTTGGAGGATCTCAACAAAGTTGCAGTGATGTGAAACAAGGCACTGTAATACCGTGGAAAGAGAGCATCCTTTGTGGAGTCAGAGGAATGGGTTCAAATACCTCCTGTGCCATATATAGCCTCTGTGACTTTGGTCAAGTCACTTGCCCTTCCTGGGCTTCAGACTTCCTCAACTGTAAAATGAGGAGGTTGGATTGGATGATCTCTGAGGTCACTTTCAGCCCTAGAGCTATGATTTCTTTTTTTTTTTTTTCTGGCCACAGAAATTCTTGAAGAATGTTTACTAAGGCCTGGAGGGATTGGGGGCTTCTAACAATGAATGGAATAGATAACATCAATCTTTTGAAGTAAGCACTTTATACTTCTCACCTGCATTTGTTTTCAAGTTTGTACACCTGATACCTGCTTTTTCTTATCAGATTATCGGCTTTGTGATAATGGGCAGGGCCCAAGGTTTATTTTATTTATCTTTATCTCCCTTTCAGTGCCTTATTGATAGTAGATGTTTGATAAATGTTTGCTAAATAGAATTCATTTGAAACTCACTGTCATAGCATAGAATTACATAAAGAAAGCAGCGTGGAACTGGGGAAAGAATGCTCATTCTAGAATGAGAGGGCTTGATTTCCAGTACTGCCTGTACTTACCCTTACTGCTTGGGTGACTTCTGCTGGTTCACTTAATTTCTCTGGGCCCAGGGTTCCCTCAAATGTGAAATGAGGACTCCAGACAGAATCACCTGGAATAAACCTTAGAGATTATGTAGTCCAGCCTTCTTATTTTACGGGTGAGGAAAACTGAAGCCCAGAGATTTAGAGTATGTGACTTGTCCAATCTTGCACAGTTGGTAATTAATAGAACCAGGACTTGGAAGTAGGCCTTTTCAATACAAGTTTCAGTTAAAAAAATCATTACTACTATAGTTTTGTTCTTCAGCTTAAAAAGCAATAATAAAAAAAAAAAAAACTCCTTCAAAAAATTCTTCCCTTTATATTCATAGAATTTAGAATTAGAAGGGAGTCCAGAGGTCATCTGTTCTAATTTTCTCATTTTATAGATGGGTAAATTGAAATCTAGAGTAAATGGTTTTTCTATAATTACATAGCAGGTTAGACATGACCAGAGGTTTCCTAATTATTTGTTCATTGTACACTCTACCTGTAACAACTCATTGCCTCCTCTCATTCTTCAGTTATTAATTTCTTGAGAAAAACAGTAGGTCCATAGATAAATATATCCCTGGCTCAATATGGTAGGCACCCTTCCCTTGGATTTGCAGTGGAGGAGGAAAGAGATGACCCCATAGTAGGGAATTTGTAAATGCTTGTTGATTAATTGGTACCAGTAGATGTGCAGGCTTCTCTCTAGGAAGTTGTCTCCAGCCCCAGTATAGGGATAGTCCATCTGTTCTCAGCCCTGGTTACTAGTCTGGCTCTCTTTCTCTCATGTCTCCTTTTAAAGGTCAAGTCCAAGGGTTCAGCTCAGGTAATTAACTGAGAGATAAGTATTCAAGAATTTGAACATCAAGGTGGGATTAACTCAGTGATACCCAGGATGAAGTCAATACTTCATCAAAGAGATACTGTCTGTGCCAGGACAAGAGCCTGGCCTGGGCTAACCTTGTTAACAAGACATTAAACTCGACAAAAAATTAAACCTATCAAGGGACTCTCTAACTTTATTAAAAAGACATGAGAGCTTCAGGAGATCCTCACTGGGATTCTTTTGGGTCTGCTCTTTATAGATAAACAAATACACAGGCATAAAAAATAGTTTCTGAAAAATCTAACCATGGGTGCAAAGTAGGAAAGTTTATAAAACACCAGTGAGTAGAGTATCATCCAAGTGGAAGAAAGTTCTAAATGTTTTCTATTCTGTGGAATTCTCCCCTATAGGTTTTTAAGAATTAGGATATTGTCTCAAGATAGCCTTAGGAGAAAAATATTAAAAGCCAAAAATAAATCAGATAGATAAATGAATTAATTGCAGCCATCACTGTAGAAGTGAAGACATGAGAAATATTTCTTTTGGCAGGAACGTCCCCTACTACTCTTTGCTCCCTGTGGTTCTATCCCTTATGCATAACCAAAGGTCATCCAGAGTTGCCAAAAATGTTTTTCATATCATATTACCCTTCAACCCACAAAGTATGTTCCTGGCACATACTGATTTCTGTGACTTGTAGAGAACTAAGCCTTAGTCTCTGTTTCATCTTAAAGCAAACCTCAGAATCAGAAAGGGAGAAAAGAAATTCACAAAGAGCAAAAATTGTTAAAAGTAAACAAAACTGCAGATTCAGCTTTCATTTTATTATTGTTGTTTTCTTTAGGTATAAATATGAATCCTTTGCTCAATTAGGGAATGGGTTACTGGAGAAAGTTTATGAATTTCTTTCAGTTGAGGTTATTAAAATCAGAAGAAATTATCATTTGTGGAATAGTTTAAGGCAGTGTTGCCAAAGGCATGGGGATAATATAGCTGGTTTTTCAAAGTCCCTTCCAGGTTGATCATTCTTGATTTCAAAAGCCAGTTTAACAAATAATGAATTGATTGCCTCATATATGCAAAGCTTCATGAAGGAGGGACACTATAAGAAGTATAATAATGAATAAGGTGAATGAATTGCCAGTAAGCACTCATCAATCAGTGGGTCAATCAACAGATATTTATTGAGGTCCCATAAGGTTACAATGCAGTTTCACTCCTGAGAACTTGGCACTGAGGGTTCAAATGCAGTGTTTATAAAGTCCCAAATGGTAATCAGATTAATATAGTTTTTTAAAATTTATTTATTTACCTTTGGTTTACAACATTCAATTCCACAGTCCCTTGAGTTTCAAATTTTCTCCCCCTCCCTCTCCTCCCTACTCCTCCCCATGGCAGCATGCAATCAAATATAGGATCTATAAACACCTTCACATTAAACATTAGTCAAGTTGTAAAGAAGGATTATAACCAATGGAGTGAACAATGGGAAAGATGAAACAAAACAAAGCAAAAAAAAAAATAAAAAAAGAGAGCAAATAGTTTGCTTCAATCTGCATTCATACTCTGCAATTTTTTCTCTGGATGAGGATATTCCCATCCATCATGAGTCTTATAACCTTGCACTGCTGAGAGGAACCCAGTCTATTGAAGTTAGTCATCACATATACATTGTGTCTGTGATTGTGTACAAAATTCTCCTGGCTCTGCTCTCCTCATTCAGCATCAGTTTATATAAGTCTCTCCAGGTTATTATGAAGTCTGTCTGTTCATCATTTCTTATAGCACAATATTATTCCATTACATTCATGTACCACAACTTGTTCAGCCATTCCCCAATTGATGGACATCCCCTTGATTTCCAATTCTTTGTCACCACAAAAAGAGCTGCTATAAATATTTTTGTACAAATGGGTCCTTTTTCCACTTCTATGATCTCTTTGGGATCCGTCCCTAGACGTGGTATTGCTGGGTCTAAAGGTATACACGTATTTGTAACCCTTTAGGTATAGTTCCAAATTGTTCTACAGAATGGTTGAGATTCATATAGTTTTAATGGAAGTTGAGATAGTCTGTTGGAAGCCTTTCAAAACAGCCAGTAGACACCTGATAATCTCAGTCATTTACATAGGAGATCCACACTGTGTGACCTAGGGGATTGAAAAGCCTTATGTTTTCAGTAGAATAAATGAAGATACTTTTAAAGTATTGAGTGGTATAAAACATCATATGAGATTACAAGCTTCTTGAGAGCAGGGACTATGTCTTAATTTGGGGTGGTGGGATAGAAAGAGTAGTGTACTTGAAGTTAAAAGACCTGATTCTGATCAAGTACCTTCACTTCTGAGCCTCATTTTGTAGATTCAAGGAATTGGACAAGATGACTCCTAAGTCCCCTTTCAACCATAAATCTCATCACTTAATGATTTCTTCTGTAGCTCTCATAACATGTTGCAAATGGGTACATAGCACAAGGCTAATTGATATTCGGTGAATTGAAACTTGAGAAATGTGGTTTAGTGGAAAGATCCCTAAATTAGATGTCAAGAGAACTGGTTTTACCGTAAGTTCAAGTATTGTCACTGGATAGCCATGTAACTGTGGTCGAGCATTTTACCCTTGAGAGGTCCCTTACTCTGTTGGAAACTGAACATGTCTATTCCTTTTTTTTTCCAAAGCACCTCACCTTCTCCCCCCCTCCCCCTGAGAATTTAGTTTTCAACATTCATTTCCAGGAGATTTTTGAGTTGCAAATTATCTTCCCATCTCTCCCATACCCCCCCATCCCAAGATGGCAAGCATACTGATTACCCTTTGCCCTAGTCTGCACCCTCTTATATAACCTGCTAACTCACGTCCCCCTTACTTTCTTGTAGGGCAAGATGGATTTCTATGATCCATTGCCTGTATACTATTTCCTGGTTGCATGTAAAAACAATTTTCTTTAACATTTGTTTTTAAAACTTTTGAGTTCCAGATACTCTCCCTTCTTCCCTCCTTACCCATCCCCATTGAGAAGACAAGCAATTCTATGTAGGATATACATGTTTAGTTGTGCAAAACATTTTTATAGTAGTCATATTGTGAAAGACTAACTGTATTTCCCTCCATCCTATCCAGCCCCTAATTAATCTTTCTCCTTTGACCCTGTCCCTTTTCAAAAGTGTTTCCTTCTGACTATCCCCTCCCCAATCTGCCCTCCCTTCTATCATCACCCCCCCTTATCCCCTTCCCCCCCTGCTTTCCTGTAGGGTAAGATATCCAATTGAGTGTGTATATTATTCCCTCCTTAAGCCAAATGCAATGAGAGTAAGGTTGATTCATTCCATTTCACCTCCCTGCTCTTCCTCTCCACTGAAACAGCTTTCTCTTGCCTCTTTTATGTGAAATAATTTACACTATTTTATCTCTCCCTTTCTACTTATCCCAATATATTCCTCTCACCTCTTAATTTAATTTTTTAGATATCATCCCTTCATATTCAATTCACCCTGTGCCCTCTGTACATGTGTACATATACACACATACACATATTTATATGTGTGTGTATATATATATACACACATATATATGTATGTATATATCATAATATATAATTATATGTATAATATATAACAATAATACTATATATATATATAAAATTTATATACACCCCCCCACACACACACATACACCCTTCAACTATCCTAATACTGAGAAAAGTCTCATGAGTTAAAAATATCATCTTTCCATATAGGAAGGTAAACAGCTCAACTTTAATAAGTTCCTTATGATTTCTCTTTCCTGTTTACCTTATCATGCTTCTCTTGCTTCTTGTATTTGAAAGTCAAGTTTTCTGTTTAGCTCTGATCTTTTCATCAAGAATGCTTGAAAGTCCTCTATTTCATTGAATGTCCATATTTGTCCATATTTTGCCCTTAAGTATTATGCTCAGTTTTTCTGGGTATGTAATTCTCAGTTTTAATCCTAGCTCATTTGACCTCCTGAATATCATATCCTGAGCCCTTTGATCCCTTAATGTAGAAGCTACTAGGTCTTGTGTTATCCTGATTTTGTTTCCACAATACTTGAATTGGTTCTTCCTGACTGATTGTAATCTTTTCTCCTTGACCTGGGACCTTGAATTTGGCTATAATATTCTTAGGAGTTTTCTTTTTGGAGTCTTTTTCAAGAAGTGATTGGTGGATCAGTGGGGTCTTTCAGTTTCTGTTTTGCCCTCTGGTTCTAGAATATCGGGGCAGTTTACCTTGAGAATTTCTTGAAAGATGATGTCTAGACTTTTGTTTTGCTCATGGCTTTCAGGTAGTCCAATAATTTTTAAAGTATGTCTCCTGGATCTATTTTCCAGGTCAGTTGTTTTTCCGATGACATATTTTAAATTGTCTTCTAATTTTTTTTCATTCTTTTGGATCTGTTTTTATAATATTTTCATTTCTCATAAAATCATTAGCTTCCATTTGCTCCATTTTAATTTTGAAGGAATTATTTTCTTCCATGAGCTTTTGGACTTCATTTTCCATTTGGTCAATTCTGTTTTTTAAGGCATTGTTCTCCTCATTGGCATTTTGGACCTCCTTTGCCATTTGGATTTGTCAATTTTTAAGGTGTTACTTTCTTCAGTATTTTTTGGGGTCTCCCTTAGCAAGCTCTTGACTCATTTTTTTCATGATATTCTTGGAGCACTCTCATTTCTCTTCCCATTTTTTCCTCCACTTCTTTATTTGATTTCCAGGATCATTTTTGAGCTCCTCTGTAGCCTCTAACAATTTCATATTTTTCTTGGAAGCTTTTGATGCAAGAGTTTTGACTTTGTTGTCTTCTTCTCATTCTATGTTTTGATCATCTTTGTCCTCAAAGATAGATTCTGTAATCTGATTTATTTTCCTCTGTTTGCTCATATTCCCAGCCAATTACTCGACTTTTGAGCTCTTTGCTAAAGTAGAACTCTGCTTCCAGAGTGGAAAGTACTGTGTCCCAAATTTCTGGGGTTTTTTTCAGCTGCTGTCAGAGCTACTTCTAGATCCCTGCCTCAAAAATGTGAGGAGCACTTCCTCTCCACAGCTGCCACAAGCTCTGCCACACCAGCTCTCCTCTTCACCTCACGTCCACCACCCAAGACTGCATCCAAGATCCAAGCAAGGCAAAGCAAGAGAACGCTGCCTAAGTGCCAGCCAAGAGATTCCTGCAATTACCCTGCATCTTGATCCCCCCACCATCTGTGGGCCTACACCTCTGGAAGCAGCAGCTTTTGCCGCCACCTCTTCTGCCTCCCCCTCCCTGACCTTTTCCCCACTGACCTTTTACTTTGTCTTTGGCATTTGTGGGTTGAGAAGTTTGGAAAAAGCCACAGCTGCCAGTGATTCAGTCCTGACATCTGTCTCGGCCAGTCTGTGCCACCACAGCCCATGTGAGACTGTGCTCCACTCCTAACCTGGTGCTTGCCAGGCTGTCTTCAGCTGGAGGTGTGTTTCCCTCTCTCATTTTGTGACTTTTATAGCTCTAAAATTTGTTTAGAGTAATTTTTTAACAGTTATTAGAGGTGATTAGGGGATGAGCTCAGGCAAGTTCCTGCTTTTATCCACCATCTTAGCTCTGACCCTCCATCTACCAGTACCTCCTCTTCTCGACATACCTCATTTGTGATCATTCTCTTAGTCGTTCAGGCTTTTGAGACATTGAGAACATCTTTGAAACATTCTCTTCCATCCATCGAAGCAGTTTCCCTATCTTGTCACTGTGAATTTAATAATACAGTATTATCCTTTCATCCTCCCATACAGATTTGTCCAGGTTTTTAAAACCTTTTGAATATAATGTGCTAATAACCTCGTATCTGTACTCGCTGCAACTCCCTTTCCATTATTTTAAACCCTCCTGTATAGCAGGAGTACTTAACCATTTGGTGATCTGGTGAAACCTGTCCACTCCTCAGAATGATATATTATTTTATTTTTTAATTTTATTTTTTTGCTCTTTTTGGAGGGCAGTTGGGGACAAGTGACTTGCCCAAGGTCACACAGCTAGGGTCTGAGGCTGTATTTGAACTCAGGTCCTCCTGACTCCAGGGCCAGTGCTCTATTCACCGCGCCATGTAGCCACCCCCAGAATAATATTTTAAATGCATAAAATTAAGACCCAGGATTATGGAAGGAAATCAATTACACTGATAAAGTTTTGTCAAAGTATATTGAGAAAAAAAATAAGTAAGGTTAATGGCATTTGCTGTAGAGCATTCCCAGATTATTCTTCCTAAAATATATCTCTGATCATGTCCATCTACTACTCAAAAACAATCAAACTTATCACTGGCTTTGCCTTTTTGTTGTTTACGTAATGAAACCTAAATTATTTATCCTGGGAGTTCCTCCACATGTAGCTCCAACCTATCTTTTCAGCTGTAACTGTAACTATTCACATACGGTTATGGAGCAGTCAAACTTGGAGTGCTCATGTTGGCCCTTTGCTTTCAGAATCCCTCCCTTCTCATTTTTGCCCCTTGAATCTTAAGTCATTCTTCAATCCCCAGATTCAATCTTCTGTCTTCCGTTAAGACCTTTTCTCATTCCCTGAACTGAATAGGATTCCTTTTTCTTCTGAACCCCCTTTATTCCTCTTGTGATATTTAATATATCCATATTAACCTGTAGTTATGTATATAAATGCATTATCATCTTCTATCAGTGAGTAATCTCCTTGAGCAGTGGTGTAAAACTGAAATGGACATGGGGTCACTAAACAGAAATAAGGATCCATGCAGATTGCATGTTGATTTAGAAAAGCACATGTTAATATCATCTGTGTTCTATTATATTTCTATTTTGTCAAATTTTTCCCACTTACATTTTAATCTGGTTCAGGTGGCACTGGGGAATGTTGCAGACTATGTGAACTAATTCACATTGATGATGAACCTGGATAATATTTAAGATCCCTCCAGCTCTAATATTCTATAATTTGAATTATCTCCATGAATTGCCAGTCAATGATCAAAATTTATTAAGCTCTCAAGTTTATGCTCTAATGGGGAAGAGAAAATGTCAGTAATTAGATATGTAAAAGAAATATACAGAATAAATGGAAGGTAATCCCATAAGAGGAGGGACAAATTAGTGGTGGGACCGGGAAAAACCTGTAGAAGCTTTGAGCAGAGTGTCGAAGGAAACCAGGGCAACTAAGAGGGGAAGTGAAGGAGAGTGGAGAAAAACAGGAAGCAGGCAAACCAATTAGAAGAGTAGAGTGAAGGTAAGAGGTGATAACGGTCCTTAATTTATGGTTCCATTAGGAACCATATGTTATAGAACTTATTATTTCATAATCTATGGTTATGGAAGTGATGGTTCTGATCAGGGAAGATAAAAATGTTGAGATCTGGCAATGAATTGGACATGGGGAATGAGTGAGAGAGAGTAAGGAGATGAGGATGACCCTGAGGTTGCAGGCTTGGGTGACTGAGAGATGGATGTTGATGATATTCTCAGGGGCTTGTGGCATCAATATCCCTGTACCTTAAGCCAAGAAAAGGGTTTTAAAAGAGAATTCCAGAATGTTAGATATTAATCAGAGTTCCATCATAATACAATAATGCTGTACAGAGCATGCTCAGAAAGAGCCCTGGTCTCAGCAGAAGGAAGGCCAGTAATTACAGGATGATGCCAGGAGTAATACTTGTAACATTATAGAAGTTTAGAATGCCTCAGAGAATGTGTGCATAGAAATGTTACGTTTTATAGCAGAATTTGGAGAGCTGATTGTGGAGTCTTTGAAGTAAATGGGCTGCTATTCCTGACATTTTTCAGACTCCTCAACGCTGCTGCAGTTAATGAGTCCTGTTACTCACATATCTGATGAGCCCAGGGATGTAATAAGTCTCTGAAAATTTTGCCAGCCTAACCTTCAACTCCTCATTTTCCGAAGACTGCGGGTGTAATGGTTTTTATTGATGCAGTGCTAGGCATTTGGCACTTGGGTTAAATTTTAACTGTTGGATGTTAGAGGCTTAAACACTTTCATTCGCAACAGGAATGCTGAATGAGGAAGGGAACGTCTTCCTAAGTTACTCCACCTGTTGGTCATTGTCTCCTTTTGATTCAGTCAAGGTTGTCGTTAACTGAGTTAGTGATGTGAGCAGCATATACCATTTTCCTTGGCAGTATCAAGATAAATCTAAAGAATGTAATGGCTAGTGTAGTGATGAGCATCCTTTGACTGAGGAAATTGTACAGGTTTGGAATTCAGGGCAAGCTGTTCCTCTATTACCTTAAAACATAGTGCAGGAAGCAACTTCAAATGTTGCAGTAAAGTATATACTAGTCTGCTTCATTGGTGACTAGAGGTGAAAGCTGATTTTCTGTTCTGGAACATAGCTCTTAAATAAAATATAGCATCCTTTGCAATAGAAAGAAATCAGAGTGAATAAATGGACACGGCTCATAATCATTTAGCTATGTCAGCGTATTCTACAATTATCCAAGTGACTATAGAAACATCATGATTTTAATTTTATGGCTAATAACCCAGGTATAAATGAAGACACCTGTTAAATAGAACTTTTTGCTAAATTTTAAAAATATTGTCATAATTATTAAACGAACTAATTTCAATTAAATTAGAAATGTATTGTTTTATTCCTACTTTGTGCAAGGTTCTGTGCTAGGTCCTTGGAGATAAAAAGACAAAAGTCTACAAGGACCTGATTCTTTCAGAGGGACAATACATACACAGATAAGTGAATACAAAATACTTAGATAAATACATTTGAAAATCATTTCTGAGGAAAGCATATTAGCAATTGGAGGGGGACATTTGGAAAGGCCTATATTAGTAGGCAATAACATATACTTAATCTAGCAGTTGGGGGAGTATATCATTAAAATTCTTAGCTTATAAGAGTTTTTGAAAACTGCAGCATATATAATTCATCTAACTTATAAAGATGAAATAATCAATCTATCAGCTAGGACTTATTAAGCACCTTCTATGTATCAACACTTTGCTAGGTGAGGGTTTGATACAAACTTAAAGAGATTAAAAAACTTCCAGGTTACCAAATAAATTAAAAGAATACACACACGTGTGCAGATTTGTCATTAGTTTTCTCTGCACTTCAGTATCATGATGTGTCTAGTTTCACTCAACATTTGGTAGGCTAAAGATGTATAATGCTAGTATTATTAGTAATAGGTTTCAGTTTCTCTTAATATTCTTCCCAGCTCAGAGGCAGAGGCCTACATATTTTGTTTAGGATTCATCTAGGGGCTTTAATATGTTTAGGTTCAGTGACTCTGTGTGACCTTGCACAGATCTTTCCTCTTGCAACCTCAGTATCTTCATCTGTAAAATGGGGCTATTAATAATAACACCTGTCTTTTAGGGCTGCTGTGAGGATCAAATGTGATAATGTGTAAAACATTTTGTAAACTTTAAAAAGAGTTGTATAAATGCTATTATTGTTGCTATTACTTATCTCTGGATTGAAATTAGTTGTTTCTAAAAATATTCTCTTTTCTTTGTACATACATTGAAACTAGCCTCTGTGAAGAGAGGAGCTGTAGGCTGAAGTGTCTTTCCATTTAGCTTGGAAGATCTGATTCTGAGGGACACCCCCACTCCAAGGTGGTTTTCTCTCCAGCTGATTCATATACACAGTGCCATTTACAAGCTGGCATCAAACACACACGTGCACGTATGTGCATGTACTCATCCCTTGGGTATTCACAACCTGCAGGAAGCACCGATGTGGATTAGATGCATCATCGCTTGGAAATATTTATCATCCTGATAATGTGATTACTATCCTAGAAATTTGATTTTACTCCTTAGTAAAAATCCAAACAACTTTTTATGGGGAGAAAGAGAGATTGAAGCTAATGTGGTAAGATGTTATAAAGTTAGCATTTTACCTCAGATACCATGTTGAAGCCAAATTCTCACTTAGGAGGCACAGAGAAGTTAGAATTTCTTTAGTTTTGCTCTTGTAAACAGAGCTGAAAGAACCAGTTCATTAAAATTCACCCAGATTTCCATCAGGTTCCAGAAGTGAGCCTTAAGACTATCCTCAAAGAGGCTGATTGGGGAGGGTGAAAATTGGAAGAGGACAGTCCAAAGCAAGTCACTTTTAAGGACTGGGAGAACATTCTAGCCATCAAGACAGAATGACTGGGGTGGCTAAATGGTGCAGTGAATAGAGCGCTGGCCCTGCAGTCAGGAGGACCTGAGTTCACATCCGGCCTCAGACTTAACACTTACTACCTGTGTGACCTTGGGCAAGTCACTTAACCCCAATTGCCCTGCCTTCCCCCCTCCAAAGGAAAAAAAAAGACAGAATGATTCTTCAGAGTTCTAGGACTATGGTGCTGGTATATTTCCATTATGTAATACTGCTTCTGGAGAAACCCTACAATTAGTTAATGGTTGAATGATTGTCTTTATTCACTCCTAGAAATAGGAACATTTTGAATCAACCAAAGATTTATGTGAACTATGTGGGCAACTCTTAAAATTAAATCAAGTATTCTAAGGAGAGCAGGAATAATAAATAAGTCCTGCTTAGATGTTTAGAAGATATAATGGATTCTGGAAACAGAACATCAGCTTCATAAACATCATTCAACATTTGGTCAGCACCCACTGGCATTAGAGAGTTGCTCAGAAAGTAAGTTTCCAAGGGTAATTCTATTACCATGTGTATAGCACAATTATTTTGTTAGCAGCACAATATTTTTTTTGTGTATATGTAGAAACAGTGGTAAAGTAAATCATTTGCAATCACCAGTGGCTTTACTGCACCTATAATTTAAAAGAGGTTCTCTGTATTGTACCTGTAATTTAAATAGGGATTTCTCCTAAACACAATTCTCAGATTTTTTTTTCTAAGCATGTAGTGGGTCCCACTGCCATCCACAAACATACTAACATATTAATTGACCTAATGCAAAACCCTTGTTATTCTCCTTACCTGCTCAAAAATCTTCATTGACTCTCTTGATTAATGAATAAAGTTTTGTTCAACCTGGTATTCAAGGTTCAGTCCTTTCACGTATGAACTACTGAGGCACGATGTCTTCTGAACATACCACAAGCTTTCCTTCCCCTATCTTTTCTTCATACTGTTCCCCATGCCTAGGATATGACATCCATCCTCACTGACACCTGTGCTGATTGCTAGATTTTTAGCATTAGCATTTACACCTCAGAAATAAAATATGTTAATAATGGATGTTAAACTTGTTTCTTGTCTATATTTGTTAAACATTTACCAGCACAACGCTGCTTCAAAGCCCAAGTAAACGCTCTTCTCCTTCATGAAGCTTCCTTTGTTTTCCCAGCAGGAAGTGGTCATTTTTCTGTATGTTCATACTTTTCTCAACCATTTACTTTCTATGTGGTATTAGTTTCTCTATATGTCTTATTTTTTCTACTATGTCATAAGCTTGTTGAAGGCAGGAACCATACTATATTTATCTTATTTTCTCCAGTATCCAAACCAATTGTACATAGTCTATATCCTTGATGTCATTAGTGTGAGGTTCTCTTGATATGGAAACTCCCTTCACTGATACAGATCTGAAACTCATCTATGACGGCCACTGACAGTACTAAGAGGTTAAGGGATTTGATGTTTGTATGTGTTAGAAGCATGGTTGGAAACCAGATTTTACTTACTCTGAGATTATTGAATCATAGTTTTAGAGCTGACATGGATCTTATAGGCCATTGAGTCTAACCCCCTCGTCTTAGATAAAGCATAAGTGAATAAAATGCTGGATTCAGAGCTTGTAGCTCTGTAGCTGTAGACCTGAGCTCAAATCCTGCCTCAAGATACTCTCTGTGTGACCCTGAGTAAATCACTTCACCCCCCTGTGCCTCAGTTTCTACATTTTTAAAATGGGAATAATCATATCACCCGCCTCACAGGGTTGTTGTATGGTCCAGAAAAGATATGTAAAGTGCTTTGTAAACCTTAAAATGCTAGCTATTATTATTATATAACATTCCATATCACATTATGTCACCTATTATCATTATGGAAACTGAGGCACAGAGAGCTTGAGGGGCTTGCTTAGGGCCATTTGCTAATAAATGAGATTTGAACTGATATCTACCTCATTCTAACTCTAGTGCCCTATTCACTGTACCACACTGACTTTCCTATTAGGTGCTTAATAAATCTTGAGAGTTTGATAGTTGATACTCTTGGTGTTTAGCACATATCTGTGATACCTTTTGCCTTCTAAAACATAATTCACTCATAATGAACAAATTGGTGATCAAGTTGTGCAGTAGAAGCATACTTTGTGCTTTAAAATAAAATCATATTTAGCTTGCACTTTAGGACAAGGATGGAAGTCATTTAAACTAAGGATATAATCCTGGTAAGTGGGTATAGTGAGACAGAACCTAGAAATATCTCTCTCCTTTCCATCTCAGATAATTTCAGGGTTTCCAAGGGCTGAGAACTCAGAAATACAAGAAGAGGAAAAGGGAATGACCTCACCACGATATAATTCTTATAGGAAAAAAATAAAATAATTGAGGAACTACTCACCAGCTGAAGCGCCAATGCAATATTTCACAGCTCCAACAATCACTATAAATATACCTTCAATAGTGCTCAATAGCAAAATATAAGACTCTCCATATAGAAGACAGAAGCAAAATATTTATTCAGACACCAGAAAACTGAATCCCAAAACCAGTAAACCAATTCCATCACAGTAGCAAAGATGTTAATAAGGCACAACAGCACAGAAAGTCATACCATCCTTTAGCTTTCCCACAAATCAACACAAGCCTAGCTGTCACAGCAGGTGGCAAACACCAACTCTTATTCACAGGCCTGTCTCCCTCAGATGGGTCCTCTCCTCCCAACCATATCTAGCAGACTCCCAGCTTCCCATGGGCTCTGTACCACTCTTCAGCAAACTCCTCCCACCATAGGCTCCAAGTGATTACATTTAGCCTATTAGGGGGCAGGGTTTATTTTCAAAGTGGGCGAGGTCTTCAGACTCCATTACCATTATAGCAGCCCATTGTTTCTTGAACTTCCCCTCCCATTTCCTTCCCTCTCTCATAATATATGTCCCTGTCCAGGGTGGCACTGTGATCCTTGTGACTGCTTCAGGTTTAGAAAATAGCTTTTTGAGTAAACTCATTAGCAATCTCTTGGGAGAGTTCCTTTTTAACAAGGTAAATAGGGTCCCCATGGATTTGGAGGCTCTCATTCTGGCTCCTACCATCACCAGCTGTGGCACAAGCAGTCTTATTGCCTTTCTGACTTTTGCAGTTTGGAGTACTGACATTTGGTGTTAATCCCTTAGTTATATGAGGATGGGAGGAGGTGTGGACCAAGCTCTTTGGGTGAGGTTTGTTGTTAAGTCATTTCAGTCATGTCCGACTCCTTGTGACCCCACTTGGGATTCTCTTGACAAAGATACTGGAGTGGTTTGCTCTTTCCTTCTTCAACTCTGGGTGAAGATGGAGGCTTATAAGTCAGAGTAGCCCAAAGTTATTAGAAGAAAAAAAAGGATGTGATTGTAGAAGAAACATGGAGCACGTAGGAGGGGGGATTTAGGAAAGTGAAAGAGGAAGGGGACAATGAAGTCAGACCTAGCTAGAATTATCTAGTTCAGCTCAGGAGGAATGATGTGGCCAGTAGAATTGAGAAGGATTCAAAGGGATCCAAGTGCAAAATATTCTTGGACCATCCCACTCCAATTTCATTCTCTGAAAAAAAAAAAAACCTTTTTCCCAGCCCTGCATGTCTTAGAGAAAAGAGGCCACAGTTCTCGGGGGAAGAGACTCTGGGCCTTCTGAAGAAAAAATAATTGGGTAGAAGGCACATTATAATAAAGACAGCATAGAAAAATCTGCAGTGATTAGGACAGACAAAAACTGACAGGGAAGAAATGAACAACTATCTATAAAATTTATAACTACATCTTCTTAAAAGAGCCATATTGATGCATATATACTTTACAAAACAAAGAAAATAGAGCCAAAATCCCCTGAGGGAAGATGAAGGTAGCACAACTTTGTTTCAAAAAGGCCGCTTTAAAGCAACAGTGGAGTGAAATTCCAAGAACCTTCAGAATGTTTCAGACCAATCAAAAAATTAATTAAAAATATACTTTTTTTAAAATACATGAAGACATTGGTGCTGTTAAGGAAGAAAACAGCAAGTATAAGTAGATATGGGGGGATTTGAATGAAGGACAGATAGGCCAATGGTAGATTCCTTGAAAAAGAGGACAATGGAAATAGAATGCAAAAATCAGAGGTAGAAGGAAAATGTAATGGAATAATGTTAAAATCAAGCTTGGAGAGGTATATGACAACAATATTAAATAGGAATATTGAACTCGAAGATAGGATGCAAAGATATAATCTAAGGCATTATAAAAAAAATCCCAGAATCATTTAGAAAAATGGCCCAGAAATATTGAAAGAAGGCTAAGAAGAGATTCAGAGAGAACACTCCCTAGAACACCAAGAAACTCCCAGTTTAACTTATAAAAATCATCTTAGTAACTTCAAAATTACATTATCAAAGAAAAAAATATAGCCAGTAAGAAAACAAATACTTCCAATTCTAAGATTCGATTAAAAAATAGCATGGGAATATTCTTTGGTTAATGAGAGATCCAAGGGAAAATTGGATCATGATATTATGAGGAACAAAGATGATTCATTCCCAAATAACATCCTGAAAAACTGATTTTTTTTAAAAAAGGATTAATTAAGAGAAGACTTTGAATCATTCCTCTAAAATAAACCCATAGGTGAGTAGGGTTTTAAAAATGTAAACTGACCAAACCATCAGGAAGTTAAATTCTGCCAGATAATAATAAAAGACTGGAAAATAAAATGTTTGTTTTCATGCGGCTAGGCTAGACAAAGACATGAATGTGAGGTAAGGGAGTCATTGGTTATTTCATTTTATTTTAGAAAATCGTACAAACAGACCTACATAAAGTAGCTCACCCAAGGTGGGGTCTTAGCAAATCTGGAAATTCACTGGGGGTTTCTCACAATGTTTCTTTACGTGATTTATATTACATATCCTAAAGCCAAGCCTGTCTGGATGCAGTTGTTTTAGTTATTGGGGATAGCTAAATATTTTGTGGTTTGGGTTGTTCTAAAGAGCTTTGCTAGAGTGCTTACCTATGTAAATTTAATGCCGATAGAAGAAGGTCATATAATGGGGTCACCTACTCCCTTCTCAATCTACCCTTTGGTCAGAGATTAGCGCTCATTGTTAATCCCAAATTAGTATCTTTTATTGAATAGGCATAGGGTAGTTGTAGTGGTACATATTGACCTCCAGAAATGCTTCTCATTTCTTCTGTTACTTTGGTAATTCAACCCCCCCTCCGAACTAACTCTTGTGTTACAGTCACCAGATTTACAAATGCTGTATCAGATGCACTGTATCATGTCCAGAATAATATCACTAATATTCTGATATGTTAGAGCGCTGTAGGGTACAAGTTAAGAAAAATATGTCATTGCCACACCAATGGTTATATCAAATTCTTCCTGGGTTTTGTGAATTGGTTGACCCCGGAAAGTAGAGAGCTGTAAAATAACCTGGTATAATCTGTGAGTTTTACTATAAATGAAAGAATGTATGAATGAATAAAATAACAATTTATTAAAAATTAGCTACATGTAAAGCACTGTCCTGAGCATGAGTGATACAAACAGTATGTACTTTGAGGATTCACATTCTAACAGAGACAATACATCTGGAATATTTCAGCTGTAAGTCAGATGGAAAGGTTCTATGATTCTTAGAGCACGGTTGCAAAGCTTATGGTAATACCTCTTCTTTCATGCTATTTCCACTAATAAAACAGTATCAGTTTCTGCCGTTAAACAATTTAACAGTACCAAGGACTTTGGTGGCAAGAAGGTTCTATGCCAATTTGACTGATTTTTTTTTCACAATTAACTTTTCTTACATGGCATCATTTGTGGATTTGATTTGTGTAGTGATCACAAGGGAGATTCATCACAAAGCACTTAGATGTCTTCTTCAGTTAGTCAGAAGGAATTAACTGTGAAAGAGGGAGAGGACTATTGTTAATAACAGTAGTGAATTGTTCTATGACCTTTAGGTCTGAATGTTTACTGATTGACTTTTCGTAAGTATACTATATCAAAACTCCCTCCACTCTGCTTAATTTTGGGTAAAGGTCTAAAATTTTGGAGACAATCATTTGATGGATTATTTTTCCATTATTCAAGCATATTTGACCCATGGTCTAACAGGTGGGAAATGTTCTTTTTCCAAGGGAAGAAACAGTGTAATGGGGAATGGATCTCAATCACTTTTTTGCAGAATTGTTTTTCTTTCTTTCCCAGAAAATTACATCCACCAGGAACTCATTTAAAATTTTAATTTGCTACTCAGAGCACTGCAGTAGGTGGCCCTCTGGCATTTTCCCTGTGCATGTTAGGTTGCTGATTTCATCCGCATGAACCTGTTTACCAGGATCAACGTGAGGTCATGAGCAATAAGCAAGACATATTTATAGGCCCAGGTGGTTCTACTTCATGCAGCAAGGTCCACTGCTTACAATTAAGACAGGGTTCAAGTATTTTCAAGTTAAGTTGACTATCAGCAGGTATTGGAAGTGGTTTTCAGTTGTAGCACAATACATGGCAGAGGTAAATAGGTCACCATGGTACAAAACCAATACTAAATTGAGACAACTATGGAAATTTATTAGAGTTCTAATAAGGAGAGCAGATAATAAGAATGGAAAAGACATATGACTCCAAAATGGGAAGTTTAAACATGTTGTTATTTTGTTCTAGGCATGTCTCTCATTTGGTTTTTATTCCTACATGAGAAAGGTAACTAAATAAGTACGTTCTTTTTTAAAAAATTAATTTAATCTCAAAGATATCATAAAAGTAAACATATAGACATTTTCCTCTATACTACTTCAGTGGCTAGAATGAGAGAAGAGGGAGGATTAGGTTAATAGCTTTATCTCAGTTACTGTCCCACCAAGTTTACATTCAAAACTTCTCCTGGGTTGGAGTCTCCTCAGGGCATCACTGCTGGTCTGGTTGCAACATCTCTATATTCTTAGACTTTCAGATTCCCATGGCTTGTGCTCCCTGGCCTAATCAGAAACTTTACTCCCTCTAACTAGAACTGAAAAGAATGGCCAACAAAAACATTTTGGGGGTTGGGAGAAAGTGGCAGTGGTATGTGGTCCAAGGGGAGAGTGAGTGGTGAAGAAAGTGACCCTAAGGTCCTCCCTCACCTTACTACATAGAGTCCTTCACCCTTGGACATGAATGCCTCAAAAGCCAGGTATATGCTTATTAGTAGTGACAGTGTAAAATAATTCAAGCAAATAAATATCAGGACTAACACAAACATGGAAATTTTACCATGTTGTATGAAGTTCAGTGCTCTCATCCCTCTTGGGATGTTCTTTTCATATTGGGCTTATGGAAGGGATGGCTTGATAACAGCAGAAAGAAAATCTTATTCTTTGAAAGGGTTTTGATTTTACATAATTGTGTGGTTTAAATGTATAATGGTAATACAGTTGCCAGTACATAAACAAATCATAGAGTTCTCTTAAGATGATCTATAGGAGAGAAGATGGCACTTTATTTTTCTAACTGGGGGGAAAATATTGACTCATCCTCTGCTATCACTGGTGTATGTAGCTATTGACTCTGTTGAACAGACTTTGTGCTCAGACAGAAACCCTTTTGCACTCAAAATTCAGACTCCCCAGGGCCTCCTTCAACCTTTTTACCAAAACCAAATTAATCCTGATAAACCAGTATAGAGAAAAATGGTATAGCATGTCCTGGAAAAATATATTATTTCTGTATGAATGTGTTACTTTTGGTAGGATAGTTCAGGATTATAGCATCTATGAAATTATGCATAAAATCACTAAAGTCTTTCTTCCTTGTCAGTGGTCTCAGCGTGGTGACTGTGGCAGTAAGATTATTTCAATATGAGTCTGACTTGGATTCATAGATAGAGTTCCTAATATAGTAACCACTGGAGAAGAAGCTTTTAAGTAATCAGGAAATAAAAATTGCTTCAATTCAGGCAACGTATTGTATAAAATGGGAAGCTAGGTAGCATAGTAAATAGAGTGCCAGGCCTGAAGTGGGCAAGACCTGAGTTCAAATGAGTCCTTAGATACCTACTAGCTGAGAGAACCTGGGCAAGTCCCTCAATTCCATTTGCCTCAATTTCCTCATCTATGAAATGAGCTAGAGAAGGAAATGGGAAACTACTCTAATATCTTTGCCAAGAAAACCTCAAAGGGGACATGACTGAAATGACTAGAATGAATGAAATTGTATAAAATATAGGACAATATTAAGTAAGACGAAAATGAGCTCAACTGAACACCTAGTTGCATAAAGTGTTTGACTTAAAACAGCTTCTAATAATAAATCATATTATATCACAGTTGCTTTGAGAGAGAGATAGCAAGAGTGCACACAATAAAATACCCTCAACATTCTAAGAGCTCTAACTTCAGAACAGGGATATACTTCTAAGACAATAACGTGTTTCCATCACGTAGAAGGTAAGTAATTACAGTCAGTAAAGGGCTTAAGGATGAACTATATCTAATGATTTCCATTCCTGTGCTTGCAGGCACTTATAGTATTGGGAGCGACAGAGATATACATAGAGACAGATAAGGTACATGTGCGTGGAACAGAATAAAAATAGAATGTGCTTAAGAAAATGTGCTCCAGATGCTAAAATAGCTGAATTTTTCAAATATCAATTCCATCCAGGGAAAGTTTGAACTAAAATCAGAATATAATTTAGTCACATAAAAAATTTATCTTGTTTTCATTATAATTCACAATAAATCCATCAAATGTTTTTTTTTATTAAAAATCTTGTCTTGCCTCCCCCCCCCCCCCCATTTTGGTGGAGTCATGAACATAGCCTTTAAAAAATAGAAACAATAGAAAGTGAATCTTGTTGATTTTTTTTTTCTGTTGCCTTCTCTCCTTCTTCTGGATGGTCAAATCAAAAGGAAAACAAAAATCTCAAAATGGGCTACATTTCCAACTAAGTAGGAGGAAGTTTCATTACTGGAAAACTCCCATTTCTTCATAAATTGATTTTAATTTTATTAGGAATTAAACAGATTCATCACATTTAAACAGAAACACTTTAAAAAATTAGAGAGGATAACTGCCAGCATTCACTCATTCATACAATAAAACAAAACAAAAAGACAAAATGATTGCTAACTTTCCTGGGACTCATTGTCTTACAACTTTCTCTACTTGTTAGGAGGAAAGAACTAAAAAGATAGTTTTTTTTCGCATCTCATGTTCCTAGCACTAAATTTGAAGGATTTTTGTGAAGAAAAAATATTCTGTCTTTTGAGAGATTGAAGTTCTGTTTTTGTTATTGTGGTTTTGTTGATTAGTCACAGCCAACTCTTCATGACCCTGTTTGGGATTTTCTGGGCAAAGATACTGGAGTGGTTTGCCATTTCCTTCTCCAGTTCATTTTACAGATGAGGAAACTGAAGGAAACAGTGTTGAATGAAGTGCCCAGGGTCACACAGTTAGTAGGTGTCTGAGGTTACATTTGAACTCAGGTCCTTCTGACTCCAGGGCTGATGTCTGTTTACTGCAACTGTCTACTGGATTCTGTTTTCTAAACTCTTACTAGTATTTTGGGCTTGCTCCTGGCCACTTCTTCCTCTCAGGCTCAGCGGTGGCCAAAAAAAAAAAAAATGGAAGAGGCAATGTTAAAGTATCATATGGTGAGGAGGGGGTTTCAACACCTTAATTTGTTTCCTAGGCACCTGTTTTAACTGATTTGTGCAGTAACTTTATAGTTTAGCTTGCTGCTCCTATTTAGTTTAAAGCAACCAAAGCACTGTGTGCCAGGGGGAATTCTTCCTGTCCATCTTAATTTCCTTTTTAATCTAACAAGCTAAGTCCTTGGACATTCTAGGATGTCTTTGCTTCCCTGAGTGAAATGTCTGAGAAGCATAAAGAGTTCTTAGGCTACTAGATTCCAGGGTTACGTATCTGTCCATCTTGGAACTGGGAGGGGGGGGAGTATAGAAAATATTGCTTCATTCTTATTTTTTCTCCAGAGTTCAGTTGACATTATTTTAGGGACTTTATCACTGCAATCATCAATTATGCTGGGATCTTTTTCTAGTGCTCAAGTCATGAAACAGACATGAAACTTCTAATGCTACTATTCAGTCAAGCAAGAGTATGGAGCTTTTCCTGATGGCCTCTCAGTGCCTGATTATAATGCAACTTCCTAGATCTTCTGTAGGCCCACAGGTACAAGCGACATAGGTAGGCAGTAGTAGTTGAAATGGGGTAGTTTCCCAAGTCTGAGAAGTCACATGGGGCTTCACACAAGAGATTTTTAATATAATTTACAACACTTGACCTCAAGCTCAGCCTTAACCCAAATGGAACCTTTATAGTTATCAAGATTACCTGCTTTTTTTGGTGGGGTATTCTGATAAGCTTCTTAGAAAGCTTACCTAAGTAAATTTAAGGTCAAGAGGAAGGAATTATATAACAGATTACCCAGCTAGTTTTTCTTGGAGTAAGTCTGTACTCATTTCTTCCATAAAGAGGGAAGAGTGTGATTTTGGGTACAGTATGCAAGAGAACAATCTTTTAGCATCATGAAGGGACTTTACAGAGGCAGGAGGTTATGAAACAAGGGTCTTATAACAAATGTGCTGATGTAACCTGTCAGGAAGTCAGCTTCCATAAGAAGATGTCCTGCATCTTGGTACTAACTTCACCTTTGAACAAAGAAATGCTTGAATCCCTGGGAAAGCATGGCTCATAAAAGATCAAACAGGGGTCATGGGTCCAAAGGAAGGGATGATATGATATCAAAAGGGATAAGTAAAAAGAAAAGAAAACAAAGAGGATTCTTCCCTTTGCGACCTGCTGCATCCATTAAGAATTAGTATTCCTGGGAACATATTATACAGAATCCTAGAAAGATGTAAAGAGTAAGAAAGGGAATGGAATGGAAAGAATGCTTTTGGGAAACGGATGTTGCAAATTAATATCATTGAAATAAAAGAAAAGATGAGGGACAGCTACATGGCACAGTGAATAGAGCACTGGCCCTGGAGTCAGGAGGACCTGAGTTCAAATCTGGCCTCAGACACTTACTAGCCGTGTGGGCAAGCCATGTAACCTCAATTGCCCTGCCGTCCCCACTCCAAAAAAGAAAAGGAAAAGATGAGATGAGGTTGAAGGGATGACGAGGTACCACATTCTTATCTGACCTGGGAAAGGAAAAAACAAAACTCAAGAAGCTTGAGAATAGGAAGAAATGGGAAATGTTCAGACTATGTTCAGTTAGAGTAAGCATATAAAACTGTACCAAATAAGCATTGGCTTAACAGCTAAATTCATATACACATAAATATATATGTACATTTATGTATATATTTCTGTATACAGATGGTATATATTCAATGGAAGAAAACATGAGTTTACCAATTGAAACCTATAAGGTGAACTGGTTAAGTTCATCATGGAAGAGAATAAAGGGATGGATAAGAAAACAAAAACTAAAAAAATTGCTGCATACGAAATCACATTTAAAACGTAGGAATACAGAGAAAAAAATAGGTGATAGAACAAAATCTAGTGTTCTTCAGGTAACTTTCAAAGCAGAATTTTCCATCTCAGGTAAGGCAATAATAAAAATGACTAAAGTCAAGAGAGACAAACAGGTAAATGACCTTATACTCAAAGGAGCAATAGATGATGGTGATTGTTATCACCATTTTCTGTTGCACTTACTGAATATATTATCATGATCACTATGATTATTAAATAACAATAAATGTGTATGCCACACAGGGTATGGCAGCTAAGTTCTTAACAGAGCTCACTATGCTCTGAAAATGTTCATAGCAGGTTCACTATAAGCTGTGACATGGAAGTGTACTGAAGTTAGATACTACAAACAGAATTATGTATTCTGTACTTTGAATGATCCATTTTTCCTTATTGTTACAAAATTACTTTTTGAACACCCTCTATATAGGTTGTGCCAAACTCAAAAGGAAACGGATCCTTGCAGGCCAAATATTGATTTGGAAAACACAAATTAAACATTATCTATATTGTGTTGTATACACATACGTACACACACACACATATATATACATATACACACAGACACACATACATATGTATATTTATATAAATATGCTTATATATACACACATACATTTTGTTAAACATTTTCAGTTCTATTTTAATCTGGTTCAGGCTACGCTTGAGAGATTTGTGGCCTGTGGTAGGAAAATTGGCTGATTTCACCAGGAATTTACTTTCTTCAGTCTTTTCTGTAACATTTTCATTGAATATTGTAATTTCTCTGAGTATTTGTTAGGTGAATGGGTAGATTAATGGATTCAGTCAGATATTTCCTCAAAGACTAAAATGTGGCATGCAAGGCACATTTAGCAGTATTTTGTAAAAAAACAAAACAAAACCTAATTTCATATAGGAGCTCCTTCTGATGGTACAACAAGGTAATGTGATGTCCCTGTAGAGACCACCTTACAATTAATTTTGTATATAATGTCAATCTCCATACTTGACAGTTTGTGATTATGTAAATTTGATGTTAGCTCAGACTTCATCCAAGGTACTTTAATTACAAAAAGTATAATCATAGACAACCTCCTTAGTAATATTTAAGACTCAAGAATGATGCACTCCAGCAAAACTGTGTTTATGCTTCTTATATTTTATCTTTCCAATCCAGAATATATAAAATATGAATGTATTATCTTGGAAGAGGTGAGAGGGAACCACATGACATCCTCTTAACCTCAAAAAGAAAATACAGAAGTATCTTCTCCTTGAAATCCTTTTTATCCTGCCCCATTATATCTTTTTTATCATAAAAAGTGAGCAAAATCCAGTATAACCAAAAATGAGGGCGAAATAATCAGAGTCATGAGAATGGGCAGCTGCTTGGATGTTTTAAAATGAGGCATAGAGCAGAGGCCAATCTCTCTGGATAAATGTCAATATGCATTATTAAATGAAACAGTGGTAAAATATAGACTGTCAAAAGCATTTTTCTTTTGGAGACATGGGAAGAATTGAAATGCAGTTTCAAAGGAGAAGTCTCTTTCAGTGTTTCTTCAATCATTTTCTGTTTGAAGCGTTAATTATAGGGCACCCTACTATCTAATGCTTTCAGTTTAAAATCACCTTACAATAGAAAGGGGGAAGAAGCAATTTTTCATCTGAAAAGGAGCCAAAGCATCAGGGTGTTTATTCATCAGATATTTCTTTTTCTCATACTTGACTCATTAAATCAACATTTTGTTTTTCATATTCTTTCGGAACACACACATTGAGCATACTGTTTCTTTACAGTGATGGCTGTGATATGACTCCTGACATATTACCTTTTAGAAGTAATACAGTCAGAAATGTAGCAGCTGATTACTCTGAGAGCTAGATTAAATAATGGTTAATCCAATAATAATTTACATTTTTTATAGCAGTGTAATAATATTGGGTAGAAGGTTGATCCCAGAGTCAGGAAAATGCAGTTTTAAGTACTGACTCTAACATATTCTGATTTTAGGACTGTTGTCCCCCACAGTGCCTCAGGTGACTCTCCAGGAGGCTCTTTGTGATTTGTAGTAGAAGACTCTCCAGACCTGGATTGATCAGTCTGTCTACACATACATGCATGCATACACATGTATACATGTATTCATACACATGCACACATGTGTGTTTACTATATGTGAAGACCCTTGACAGCAGTTTATTTGTGTACGAGAGACAGCTGTTTCAGATTCTGAAACGATTGATGTTACATCTGCCTTGACAATTCATGAACTTTGAAAAACCTTAAAGTACTATATAAATAGTAATTATTATTCATTTGATCAGTAACATTAACAACAAACAATAATAATTTGGCTGGTTGTAATGGTAATGTAAATTTTAAAGATCTTCCCTGCCCCTAGGCTAAAGTGCACCTGGAGCCTGGGGTGGGAGGCTTGTTTTTCAGTAGATACTTTTTGATTGGCCAGTGGGTCAATAAGGTTGTTACATTCTCTGAGCCAGGAGAAGGCTATATAAAGCCCTGATGTGTAGCTTTGTTTTGGGGCTCACTTTGAGAAGTGTTCTGTGATTTGATCAGATGAAACTCTGGAAAGCCGTTGTCCAGAGCCCCCCGACTTTGAAACCCAGATGTTGTTTGGTATGGATGTAATGGTTGGACAGTTTGGAAATCTGTCTACTTGATCTGTTTTTGTCTTGATAATTCTGTCTGTATACTTTGAAGTTCAGGGTGCTGACCTTTTTCCCCTGAACTAGGTAAACGATACATATTTGACTGATTAAAGTAAGCTTGTTAATCCATTTTGAGTTGCTTTCCTTTATCAAAGCAGATCCAAGAACCTGTGGTGGCGGACACCCTGGGGATGCTGGGGTGCTTGCTGCTACACTGGGGAATAACTATGTTTCAGAATTCCAAGGGGAGCCATGAGCAAGTTGTTCAACTCAAAAGTTCAGTTCGGAGATAATAATTGCTCATTTGAACAAATAAGCTTAAGAATGTCGTTACACATGTGCTTCAGTGATTGCATGTGAATAAGTGAAGAATCAGAGAACTTTTTTGGTTCATAACTAGAGAAATGAATATGGATACTAGAACAATGCTAGCATTATGATATAAATGCAATTTACCTGATCATAGGCATAAAATGAAAATATGGTTTCTAAGTAACCGTAGGGTCATTTATAGAAAAGACCCAGGTGCTAAACCAAGAAAGGTTAGAAGATGAGAGTGGAGGAAAATGGAAGAATTTTGTCAGAGAGAGCTTACCTCTCTTCAATGTCACTTGTTGCCAAGCAGATTGGTTGGCCAATAAGAGACTGGTGTGTTTTCTAATGCTACCTATTGCTAAGAAGGTGAATACAAAGGAGAAATAGAGAAATAACTCTGCTCTCTATTATTAGACTTGCTACTGAGAATAAGAAGAAAGAGTACAAAGAATATACTGTTCTGTATTGTGATTTTCAGAAGATACTTCTCTGCCTTACCACCAATTGATGAGAGGTGGGAAGAAGAATCCTGCAAAGGAACAGAGTTGGAATTTTTGCCAACTTTAGGATAACAGTTGTTGCCTTTTTATAAAAGAGCATAATGGCACTTCAGGAGAAGGTATCAGCTAACCCTAAAGCTAGTCCTGCTGAGTAGAGTGAATAGCTTGGGAGTAGAAATTAAGAACAACTACCCACTCAACTGACTGATCTGACTGAGATTGGCCTTAGTCTGGCCATTAAGGTGTCAGTCAAGCGCAGACTAGATCAGCTTAGTTTAACAGTAGTAATATGGAAGCATATGTAGTTCCTGAGGTAGAAAGAGGACGCCAAAGTCTTTAATTACAGAACTGTGAGTTGTCTTGACCACCTTTTTTCCTCATGTGTGCTTTACATGGGACTTTAGATGTATGCCCACACTGCCGCAGATACTATGCATATTGGTAGGAGAATATAATTGAGGTTAATTGGTAGAATCCTATGTAAATATGATCTGGAATTGGGGAGTAGAGGACATTTTCAGGGACATTTCAAGTGTTTTATGGTTCTTGGAGTATGATAAAATATTTTAATTGATAATTATAATAATATCTCTTATATAGCATTTTATGGTTCTCAGAACAACACTGAGCAGTAAGTAATATTATTTTCCCCATTTTAAAAATGAGGAAACTGAAGTAGTCATGTCAAATGACTTGCCCAGGGTAATATAGCTAGTGTCTCAGGAAGGATTTAAATTCAGGTTTAATCTTAAGATGAAAGCTATATTTCTCTTTAATACTTTGAACTCATAAGCACTTTGTGCTTCTCAATGTACTTTCACATTTCTGACCTTGTTTCATTTTTGTAAAACCTTGCTAATTGGGCAGGTCAGGTGTCTTATCCTTATTTCAAGAACTATACAGACTAATTTGTTTAAGGTAACCTAGCTAGTCAGTTTAAGAGATTGAAGGCTCAAGGTGTTTTGGTTTTGAAGTCAAGGCTCTTACTAGATATGAGATATGCCCTAGAGATGGGGGGGGGGGAATTGTTCTCTAGGCTTAGCTAGAATAACCGAATACCCCTCCAAGGGAATATGGAATTATCTTTCTCATCTGTCTTTCTCAAAGCCCCAAAGGTCTCTTAAGAAGCTCATTTGGGCAAGAAGATTTCATTTTTCCTAGTTTCAGCCACTGGATACCAAAGTACCAATTCATTGGCTGGAATCAGGAGACATATGGGTGAAAAAATGCCTCAATCCATCAGAATTAAAAGTAAAATAGCATAAGGAAGAATGACTGTAGGTGAAAGCAAATCTTCATGGATAGAATTCAAGCTATATAATGAATTACTTGTAACATACACAAATCAATTTTGATTATGAAAATTGAGAGGTGCCATGTGTGATTGCCACCAGCCTGCTTGCTCAGGGGCTGTGTAATTCTTTGGGGGAATTAAAAATAAGAAGTGTTTTACTCTCTGTTCTTTTCTGCAATTAGAACTCTGTGACTAGGAAAAAATGCAGAATACCAATTACTCTGTTACTTTAATTACTCTCCTAATTATAACGATAACCTTGTCACATTGAACATAATTCCCCAAACAGGAAAAAAAAATGCAACCTTTTCATTGCACTAATACTTGATCATTTTAACCTTATTAACAGTTTTCTGTCAATGCTTAGAACTTTATTTTTCCTTCCATGGAATAGTTTTCTTTCTCTGTGATGGCACAGCTGGGGTCCCACTTAGTGCGAATAATGAATCTACTGAAGTGGTCACATGTATTTGAATTCACACTGCATATTTCCTTTTGGGCTGAAACCAGTGACTGTATTTTACATAACTATAATTTCAAAAACTATGAATTCAAATATAAGCACCCATTTTAGAGGATTCATCATTCACAGTAATTGGGACCTGTTTGTGATGTCTATGGTATTACACGTGTTTTTTGTCTCCCCCAAGATTTGAATCCAGTTTTGGAAAACCTACAAAGTTTCTGCAGCTGCTGACAAAGAAGTATATAATTCTCCTTTTGATGCTGGTTGGTAATAGGGGTGATACATGTACCCAGAGAAAGGAGAATGCAGCCTGCAGTGAGAAGGTAGCAATTTATCACAGTATCTTACAATCTCAGTTTATGTTGTTGTAAAATGTTAGTGTGAATGTTCCATAGGATTCTATCTGCTGGAAATTTGTCACTGGTTGTCAGTGTCCTGGAAGGAATAAGGATATAAGCTCCGTGTTTTATTCCAGTCAACTTAATTTTATTCACAATTTCTTTGCTCTCATTTTCAAAGAGACTGACTACCAGGGACACTTTCTTAATGGTTCCATCTGTTAGATTATGAATTGCATGGAATGAGCACTGAAAATATACTAAGATTGTTGTGATACAGTGGCAGGTAGACAGACAAGGCAACCTGATACATTGCTTCTGCCTCCATGAAAATACTATTTCCATTATTATAGCAAATGAAATCCTTGACAGCCAATAAAGTTCCAGAATGGCTGCCCTGGTATACAATGATACAATAAGAATAAAATAAAATAGCAGCATACCAGAAGCCATTTGAGCTAGGCTGGTATAGTATACTTATTTTAAAATGTACTTTAATATGGCCTTGCATATAATTTAACAGATTCATTAGACTTGAAAGCATCACCAGCCTTTGACAGTATTGTAAATAGGTGAAGCTTGGCTTTAGTAGTCCAAGTCATATAGCTCTAGGTTTTTATCGTTCTTCATGACATGTCTGAGGCCTCCTTTCTATCTACTCTTCTTAGGCACCCAATAGCTTCCTCTTCTGTCCTTGTAAAATTTTAGAAAAAGAAACAAAACAAAACAAGCAACACTCCCAGCTGTTAGAAAAGTATCTGAAATGCATATGTTGCAAGATATAATTGATAGGTTACCTATACTGATGAAATGTTTATTTCAAGAAGTTTCAAAGAAATGGAATTTTATGGTGGAATTTCAGGCATTGACTTGAAAACTGGAACATAATTTGGGGGACTTTCTCCTAACCAGGATGGCTGGTCCTATTTTGCATCTGCTTTACATATAGGTAAGACTACCTTTGTGTGCAGAATTTCGGTGTGAAACATCCAATATTGGCCAAAAGACCATGTTTTCCTATAAAACTAGCCTTATCCAATCTTAATCAAAGATTAGTGGCAGAATGTTGAGTTACTTTTTTTTTTTTATTAAGCAATCGGGGTTAAGTAACTTGCTCAAGGTTACACGGCCAGTTATTATTTCTGGGTGTGGTGCTGAGTATCTGAGCCCAGATTTGATCCAGGTCATCCCGACACTGGAGCCGGTGCTCTTTCTCGCTGAGCCACCTGGCTGCCCCTAAGCAATTGGGGTTAATTAACTTGCTCAAGGTTACACGGCCAGGTGTTTCTGGGTGGGTGCTAAGTGTCTGAGCCCAGGATTCGATCTCCAGGTCTTCTCAACACTGGAGCCGGTGCTCTTACTCGCTGTGCTACCTGGCCGCCCCGTGTTGAGTTACTTTTTATCCTTATTTTTTGATAGTACTATTTTTTCTTTTTGACTTTGATCACTGGACAACATATAGTTTTGTGGGGTTTTTTATGACTTTTAATGGCTAAGATGGTTTTTAATGGAAGCACATGAGTTCCCCTCTCTCTGAGATACTCATAAGGTAGGTCCATAGCCGGAAAGAATGCTGTCATACAATTGCATCACTATTTCCGAGATGAAATGTATTGATATTTTAACAGTATAAACAACAAGGAGAGTAATTGCTCAGAGTGGCCCAAGGGAAGTAATCCAATGGAATCTAGCAAAGGGAATTTTAGACCAAGGGGAAAAATCAATTACATTGTAATAGAATCTCCCAAGAAGAGACATAGTTGAATGGGTCATGGGAATTGAAAACTATTGAACAGCAGAGTGGTATAATGACATGTTTTCTATGAAAAGACCTATCCACACTTTTCTAATTAGAGTTTCATCTATATAATGTCATCATTATAAAAAAAATACCATCAGGAAACACAGAATTTTGTATGTATAAAGCATATGGTCATTTGTAACTATCTAGAAAAATGATACCCAAGGAGGTCTTGGACAATTCCCTTTCTTTCTCTGGGCATCAGTTTAAAATGAAGATATTGTACTAAGTGACCCCTAAATTTAATTCCTTTTTTATCCGAGTTCTGTGATGGTATTTTTTTTTCTTGATTATCAAGCACTCGTTTTTTCTCCCTTTATATGTAAGGGAGTTGTGACCAAAGAAGGGATTTTTTGTCTGGAGATTCATAAGAATAATTAGTAGGGCGATAGGGTAGTCTTTAGTCATGCCCTTCTCCAGAAGTGATGGTAGAAATGATTTAAATTTTGTTTCCGTAGTAAGAGATGGAAAGTCTGTTTGAATGGAGGAGGATGGCAGAAAAGGGGGAGGAAGGTTTGTAGATATGGCCATGACTTCACTTGGAAACAGATCCATCCACTCGTGTCTACCAGCTATGGAATCTTGGGACATCTTACTCTAATGTTACCCATATACCCTCCTCCAGGTTGGATGAATCTGAAATATGTGACAAGAGGAAAATAGATATAATTATTTAGATTGGTTTGCTCTCACTCTCCAATCATGTTCACCCCCGTGGTGAATTTCCAAATTGAATCAATGAACACATCCAGAAAGGGAGGCTTGAATGGGATTATTATTATTATAGATAAAGAGGGGAGGGAGTAGCAAGGAATAAGGCAAGATGTCTGTAGTAAGTGGACATGGATAGATGAATTTGTTACAATATGCAGTTAAAATTTGTGCCATAGAGTGAAGATCACAACTTGGCCAATTTGTTATCTGTCCTTCATTCTTGAAGAGAAACAGTGGTGTCAGGAAGGTGATGTCTTGAGTTGCCAATTTATCAGTGAGTCAATAAATATTTATTAAGTACCTACCATGTGCCAGGAACTGTGCTAAGCATTAATCAAAGATTGAGTTGGGGTGGCTAGGTGGCGCAGTGAATAGAGCATGGGCCCTGGAGTCAGAAGGACCTGAGTTCAAATGTGGCCTCAGACACTTAACATTTACTAGCCACGTGACCTAGGTCAAGTCACTTAACCCCAATTGCCCTGCCCTTTCCCCTCCAAAAAGCAAAAAAAAAAAATTGTGATTTTTTTAAATGAGGGTTATATGACTTTTAAAAATGTGAAAATCATTTCATCTGATGGATTTCTTTTATATCATTTCTGTTGTATTAGTGCAAAAGATTTTTGTTTCTCTACTGGTGATTTCTTAACATGATAAAGAAATAAAGCAACTTTAATTTTTTATCATATGTTCAATATTTTTGTATTTGTTCCATTTTACCATGTATTATATTATAGGCTACAGATAATTAGCTCTGGGATGAATGATCATTTAATTAAACAGGAGAGAAAACTGAAGCCTAAGGAGGCTCCTGACCACTAGAACTCTGATGTTCTTACACCCTAGTTTAGCCTTAGTATTGCTGCATCTCTACTGTATATGTAGTCATTGCCAGGCTGAAAACTTACATTTGGAAGTTAGCAGAAGTGATATATAACCATAGAGTTACAAAGTCATAGACAGACTTGTGCTGCCTCATTTTAACACTAAAATCCCAGTTCTGTCACCTCTTTCTTTCTCCCTTATTCATAGCTCTTTGGGACCAAAATAAAATAAATCATTAAAAACAGTCCTTGTTGGAATAGAAGAAATGCCTTAGCTGACATAAATGGGCGTATTGCTCAAAGACTGTGTTGCTACATACTGCTCTGAATACTCAAGGTGGTACTAATAACCTCAATCTTTATGTAATCATAAATATACCTTGCATCTGAGTGTCACTTATATGCCGTTACATTTCTCAAAATAAATCTTCTGTCACATTCATCTGGCAATAAAGCATAGATGTATGATACAAGACAGGTGGAATTTCCAGTTGTTTAAATGTGTTGTATGTAAAAATGACCTTGATAAGAGTCTGCTACTTGGAGTTTATGCAGTATCTTTAAACCTAAAAGCTCCTTAGCATTATTAATAGTGATAACATTGTCTCTACAATGCAAGCAATGTTACTGTCCAAATTTAGCATCACCATTGGTGTCAATACATGAAGACATGTGTTAAAATATCTCGGCTCTGTTTCTTCAAGCTCAAGTCATTGGTTTAGATGTCAAATTAGGATAAGGGCAGGGAGGAGGGAAAGGAGTTGCTATTTTGGGTGATCACACTTGAAAAGACACTTGGAAACAGCCAGGGAAAAAAAGTGGGGAAAAATCTTATAAGTTAGTCATCAAGAGAAATGTATTCCAAATGGTATGGATTTATTTGCATTATTTTAGAATTTTCTAGGGCCTTGGAGAAATTTAGGAAACAGTAATGCATTTTGTTTTAAAACAGTTACAATTATCTTAAGGGAGAACACACATTAGTACTATTCCAAACGGACAGCATTAGTCTTTAAGTGGGAAGAAGTCCTCTGACAGGGCTAGAGAAAAATCCTTATTGTCCCAACTTCTCCCCTCATCAGTATACTGGGGGAAAACAAAATAAAAAAAAAACCCAAGCAACCAAAACATCATGGAGTATTATTGTCAATAATAATAAAGTTTAGCATAGGAGTAAGTTACAAGTTACAGGTGTGGTGCCCTACTAACAAGACTAGATCCTCAGAATGAAATAGAAATTCGGAATAGAGGAAAATATAAATATAATAAAGCTTTAACATTTTTTTTACTAGAACAATTTAGATGGTTCAGGCAATAATAATTGTGGAAGAGAGGGAGAAAAACTTATTTTTTTTTCTGGAGAAAGCTCTCAATTTGCCACTTTGCCTGTTTGGAGGCAACTAGGTGGTGTGGTAGATAGAACACTGGGACTGAAGTCAGGAAGACCTGAGTTCAAATCCTGCCTCAGTCACTTGCTAACTTTATGACCCTGTGTAAGTCACTTTAACCTCTGTTTGTCTAAGTGTGCTCAATTGTAAAATGGAGGTAATCATTGCACTTTATCTCCCAGGGTTATTCTGAGGACCAAATGAGAGAAGATATATAAAGCGCTTAGCATCATAGTGCCCGACACATAGTAGGAACTTAATAAGTTCTCCCTTCCTTCTTTCCTTCCCCCTATCAATTCCTTCTTGCCTTCCTTCCTCTTGGATATTTGGTCTAAATTCTCTGTGTCTTTAGGTATCATGAATGACCCAGCAGTATACAAACCTACTTTTCGCAGAAATGAAAATAAGAGTGCTTTGGTCTGAAATAAATATATTGATACTGATTGTAGTCACCAGAAAGTTGTTGAATTCTAAGTGTAGTAATATCAACAGTGTCCATTGAATAGATGAAACAGGACTTATGAAGGTAATTTCTTCTCCCCCACAACATCCCATGAGTTGGTTTTCACAATAAGACAGGTCCCACAAGGAAACCTGAGACAACATTGCAGCACTATTGCTCATAAAGTAGAATTTGGTATATTCTCCTGATTCATTCCTCTAACAGTAGCAATACTCTTTGAAAAAGTGAGTCAATCTCTGTCTTCCATTTACTGCACTTCTATCCTTCACCCATTTAGTTGATATTTGTACAACATAACTATTTCCCTAATATGCATTTTGGAAAATGTGCTGTGTAAAACCAATTAGCTCATATCTGTACTTAAGAATGTTGCAGATTTTTTTTCTGTTATTTTTCTATTCTCATATGCTAGATGCATGGGAATAAAATGTTACTTGTGAATAAAAAGAACTATTTAGTATTTTAGTTCTTCCCAACCTGCAGCACGAATGTATATGTGTATTTATGTGTGTATCTCTTTACTTCGCCTCAGTTTACTCAACAATGAACCAAGAATAAATTCTTTCTTGAGTTGTAGTTGAGTCATTCAACAGCTGAATATAGTTATAGAATATATAGATATATAGATAATATATAATGTATCTACATATAACATATATACACTATATATAGATATAGATAATATATAATGTAACTATATATAACACATATATACTATATATAAATAGATATATAGAATATATAGATACAGGTAATATATAATGTATCTATATATAAC
>NW_027185809.1:47346487-47492043 GCF_028583685.1 Petaurus breviceps papuanus
AGATAATATATAATGTATCTATATATAACATACATATACTATATATATAAATAGAATATAGATCATATTCTTCTTGATAGGCTCTTAAACAGCTGTCCAGCAGTTTTTGTTGTTGTCTGTCCTTCGTTCTCAAAGAACACCATGACATCAGGAAGGTGATGTCATGACTTGCAAGTGGACTGGATTCAAGTGAGGCAGCACTGTTAAAGTTAACAGCCTCACTCTCTTCTCTAGAACCATCTAGGTCCAGTGGCAAGATATAGATCAGGATGAGTGGAGATGGCCCCACATGCAATGGGAGACCTTGGCCCTTTTAATGTGTGCATGCATTAAATGTGTCTATGCAATAAGCATTTTTTATACTGGCCTATATGTTCTACACATATATGTGTATAAGTTTGTATACATATACACACATATTCCCCCTAAAAAACACAAAAGCAACATATCCTTTTATAAAGGCTTATTAAAAGTATACTTTCTTTCCTTGACATCACGACCACCATAGGACATGTGGGACCTTTAACTGGCTTATAGAAAACACAGACCACCTAAGAAAATCATTATTATTGTTTTATGGACACAGGGAAATGCCATTGAGAGTTTAAATAAAAAACAAAAACAGGAGACTTAGAATCTCCTTAAAACAAAAATACAAAAATTGCAGGGATAAATGTTGCGATGGTATTTTTGGTGTAAATCATCATAGGGTAGTTTTTACTTTGATAGTTGTTGGCTGACTTATCAGGGACCAGGGAGGTAGCAGGAGTCACCTCAGGTTAACCCTGGTGTTGGGGGGAAAGGAGTCTTAAGCTTAGACTAGGGAATTCAGTTAGTATGACCATCCTCCTAACCACTTCTTTGCCTATGTAGGTTCCATCACAACTGGCTCCCCTCCTCTCTGTTGGTGGTGATATGACAATGTCCTGTGTGTTGGTATCTGCATCATCATTACTGTGCCGGAGCTCTCAGAGAAAATGAAGTTTCCTATATACTCAGCTTGTCTCTTGTACCCTCTACCAGTCTAAGGCTACTCCAGGTGTCAAAAGCAACTGGTAGGATTTTTGCAGTGGGCAGGGTGGGGCTTTTTTTTTTTAGGTATCATATAGGTTGTAGTTACCCTGCCTATTGGTAAGACTTGACCCAAAATTCACTCTTCCAGGCTCCAGGTCCCCCTAGAAAGGGGTTTTCTTTCTTCTGTATATGGTGATAGTGGATTTTCCAAACTGGCATTCTAATGTAGATTGTTAGGTCACTTTTCTTGCTGTTCCCACATGCAGATTCTGATGTGAGGGAGAACACAGCAACTTAGCCCTAGCACTCCCTCTGCATGCACCTATAAATCAAGGGATTTCCCTAGGGGGAAACTCAACCCTATGGGAATCCACAGTAAGACACCCCCACAGACCATTTGCACTGATTCACAGTTGTGTGATTTTTACCTTTCATGCTCTGGATCACACCTCTACTGTCTGTATCAACTCCCTCACTCTGAAGATGTGTTAACTATTTGACTGTTCATACTCTATGCTTTCAAATTCCAAGGGAGTAATTATTAACAATTACAGGAAGCTGTGAACCTCCTTTGCCCTTCCACATATAGCTCTCTGCCTTTCAAGTGAGACATTTTGAGATACCGTCTAATATCTAAGAGAGAAGGACTCTGTACAGATTCATTAAAGTCCTGAACACGGGACTGCTAGGAAGTACAAAAAAATGAAATTCTCCCTTTGACTACCACTTCTGAATGTCCTCTGGATGGTGTAAAAAATGTGTTTAACCAAAATATGCCCAACAAGATTATAGGATCAAAGATTTAGAGCTGGAAGGAATCTTCGAGGTTGCCAGGCCCCTTGTTTTACAGATAATGTACCCTTCCTCCACCCCTATTTGTTGGATACTGTCTGGCAACCAGGCTTCTTTCCTTCCATCATGGGAAAGGGCTGGGATCCCAGTTCCTTTGCTGGCCCAGAAATATGTACTTTACCATCCCTCACTGGCATGCAGAAAAAGACATCATGACTCGGGCATTTTTTTTCTATTACATTGTCCTAAAGATAGGGCAAAGGGAACATGAGAAATCATTTTTGAGTGGGAAGTTCTACAATGTACATGTTATGTTCAGCCTTTAAAGATAAACATTAGAGACAGAAAACTATTAGAAGTGAGTACAGTGTAAGTAGGTTTTACAGTCCTAATAAAAATCAGAGGACAGTCAAAGTAAATATGGTGTTTTCGAATCTTCAGTCTTGGTTTATCTTGTTAGATGCTTGGTTGATGTCATTTGAGTCAATTCCATTATGACTGCTAAAGAAGCTAAATTCTACTTGTTAAATACAGTGATGGGGCAATGGCAAAACACCAATACTGCAATGATGTTTTCGAGGTATTTAGCCAAGCTCTCAGAGGGATTATGCATTGGCAGTAAAAATGAACCAAAGTGCTGTCATTAACAAGCCATTTTCCTTTAAAAGGTTTGGCCAGATTGAATTTTAGGATCATGCCAATTAATTGTGACAGTGAGCCTTAGTGGTATATTTATAATATGCTGGTATGTCCATTTCAGCCACCACACTATACTGCAGAACACCCCTTCCCAACTTGGGCATATCATCTTTCAACTTTAAGAAAAGTTCAAGAACAGAAAGTGACAAGCTTTCACACCAAATCAGACTGTGCATCCACATTGTCCTTTTTCCATGGCTTCTGATATTGACAGCCATTTCTGACAAGGGCGGAGCTGGCATTTTGACATAAAAATTATACCTTGTGTTCTTTGGCAGACATTTTCTTGTTCCTGTGTCAAATTGGCATCAAGTTTGAAAGGTAAAAGGCTAAGTTATGAAAAAGGTTTCCTTCTAACTCTGGAATATGGTACTTGTGTGATTGTTGCATATTACTCATTAAATAATGAGTACCAAACACATACAGAATGCATCTCCTGTTTTTCTCTTGACACATGGATTGAAAATTCAGTTTCCTTCACAAATCTAAGTACAGTACTAAGAGTAGCTAAATGAATCCTTGCATTTGGTGCCCATATAAATATTGTTAATACCACATAAGCGCAGTTTAATTAGTACATTTAAAGGCAAAATGGAGCATAGGGCATCTGGTTTTTATAGCAAATATATTTCCTTATGTTGTATTTATTCATAACTGTCCTATTACTTTTTTCAAATTATCATTGGCAGTTTTATATAATTCTACTAAAGTTTGTTTTCATAGCACAAGGGATAGAACAATAAAAAAAATTTAAACATCAAAATGTTCACTTTTTCAAGTGTTTGTAATACTTTTTTCTGTGAAATGAGCAAAATATTTCAGTTTTGATTCAGCTGAGTGTTATAATCAGGTGTTTTACAGTGGCAATATTCTATCTTGGGCTCTCATGACATCCTAAATATTCTAAACCAACAAAATGTTTGTCTGTTTTGCTCCAGGGTGAGATGATTTATAAATAGATATGATTTTCTTCAGTATAGGATGATGCTAGGTCATATGGTTTTATGTGCAGTATGTCACTTTAAGAATTGCTATAATGCGGGCTTGAAGACCTTTCTAGAATTACTCTCAGAATTGAAGTGGTCATATTTTTTTCCATCCAAGTTGGCCTCAATAAATTTGATCAGAAAAAGAGAGGAATTTATTCATGATTCTTCTCAAATTCTTTGGTGGCTGAAGAGTGCTTATTCTTAAATTTCTGTTTAACCCTTCATGGTTAGCAGCTTTGACCAATATAAATTAATATAAATGGTAGTAGACATATTGGAGGAAAGGAGGGGGAGGTTAGATAGTCTATACCTTATATACTGTATCTGACTCTTCCAATCTATGTTAGTTTTCTTCTTTAGAGTTTTTGAGGGATGGAAGAAAAGTTCAAGGAGCAAGTATTTGAAGATTGCTACAGAAGATAGTTTCTTGGATTTCATAAAAAGATAAATGTAGCAGTTAATATTTTTTGCCATCTATATTTGATAATGGGCTGATCCCAGCCATAATGAGACAGTCTGTGGAGGGATTGAAAGAATGTATGTTTCTCTTATTCCTTTTGTATTTATTGTCTAGACCTCACAATTAACACTTTATTGTCCTTATTTTTGAGTCTCTGAACTATACAATTTAGCATATCCTTTCCTGCTTTCAGAATTAAATTATTTTGCTATCTGATTCTTTTGAGAGGCGCCAGGACTACGTGAAGCCAGAAAGACTTGGGTTGAGTCTAACCTTACACTTATTTGGTTGTATTGCTTTTGTTTAGTCATTTTCAATCATGTCTGATTCTTCATGATCTCATGTGGTATTTTCTTACAAAGATACTGGAGTGGTTTGACATTTCCTTCTCCAGTTCATTTTACAGATGAGGAAATTGAGGCAGATAAGGTTAAGCAACTTGCGCAGGGTCACACAGTTAATAAGTGTCTAAGGACAGATTTGAACTCAGGAACATGAGTCTTCCTTACTCTGGGCCCAGAAGTCTTTATCTATTGTGACACCTAGCTACCCAATTGGCTGTATGACCCTGGACAAAATAACTTTACCCTTTCAATGCTCAAGGCAGCCCTCTAGGACTATAAATCTAGACACTGATCAGACTTGCATTGATTAAAAAAAAAAGCTCCATATAGATTCTCTATCCAGTGAAATCACAGGTTTGGCCCCTACTTAAATACCACTAATTGCTCCCAGATAATTATAAGCAGGATAAATAATAAACTACTTACCTTCCCAGAAAAGCCCCCAACCTATTTTAAAAAATTCAATTCAACATTTACTTTGTAACTACTATGTACAGTACATTGTATTAGATCCTGAAGATGTAGGATCCTTTACTGCAGACACCATGATGTTTTTAAGTCTCTTGATCAGACCTTAAGGTTTCTTACCCTCTTGCGTTGGCTTATACTCTCTTTTTCACTATTAAGCTATTGTTTCATGCAAGTAATACACTCTGAATTTTTTTCTTTGTCCCTTCCTATCATAACAATTTTCCAAGATCCAACTCAAGTCGGCCACCTTCCATGAAAAGCCCCATAGTCTTCCGATTCAGAGTGATTTTTTATTCCTCTGGATTCATAAGCACTCATGTACAACGCTGCATTTTTAGCATTCATGCATGCTCTGCCTTGTCATAACTCTTACATTCTTGTCATTTTTATTCCATTGTCTCTCCTCCTCTCCATTATTCTCCCGTTCCCCCTCCCTCTTTCTTTTCCCCCTCTCTCTTTTCTTTTCCTCCAACCTATCCATCTTCTTTTCTCCCTCTTCCTCTCCCCTCTTCCATCTCCCATCTCCCTTTCTCTCTCCTATGCCTCTTCTTTCCCTGTTTACATCTTCCCCTTCTCCCTTCCCTTTCCTTCTCCCTGCCCCCTCTCTTCTCCCTCTCCCCTCCCTTTCTGTCTTCTTCCTCGCCTCCTCTTTTTTCTCGTCTCCTTTTCATGTCTCTCTCCCTCTTTTTTAAAGGTGCCCAAGCAGTTATCTACTGATATAAAGAAAAGCATTGACAAGAGTTTTCCCTTTAGCTCAGGACAGAAAAACCTCTATGACTCCTTCTTGGGGCTCTGCTGAGAATCTCAGCAGCTGTTGGAGTAACAGAATGCAAGGGGGGATTGTTTGGTGGTTAGAGCATAGGGGAAAATTCAGGCATCAAGTGTCTTTAGTTCTATTCTTGGCTTTACCACTATCTTACTTATTTGGGGTAGTCCCCTTTACCTCCACTTCCTCATCTGGAACAATGACCATAAAGTATTAAATTTTCAGACGGTTTTGATGTGCAACAGGATAACTTTGCTGCATTTTAGCTTTTCACATTCTCAGACAAAAAAAATACATTGCAATTAGAAGTTGGGCCAGGCCTGAGTGCTCATTGGAATGAGTTAAGTTTATATTATTTCTATCAATGAACTATATTGTCTTTTGTCACTACAGATCCTTCATGTTCTCCTGAGGGAGGGGCTGGAATGGTACTGCTTTGAGTCTGTGGTTAATGAGGTTTCTGTAGGTGAGCCATAGGTTAGTTTCTGCTGGCATTAATACTTAGAACATGCCATTGCCACACTTTTGATCTTTCTGGCATGACATATTTTATTTAGGATTGCCAGATATCGCCTCTTTGTCATCCCAAAAAGAATAGGGCCAGGCTTTCCATCACTTTTGGCAGAGCTATGTTCTAGAGGTAGACGAAAGTGAATGTGACTAGGTGATCTTTGAAGTCTTTTGCCCCCACCAAAGGGGGCTGTGGATTTTCAAAACAATAGAGACCAGTGAGAGAGAAGGCCAGAATTGGCTTTGTTTTTGTCTCTGGAACCGCCTTGTATTCTGCCTGAACTGTTCTTTTTGAGTCCCTAAATAAGTTGAAGGCTTTTCTTTTTCAGTCTAGAGGAATTTAACCACATGGCTCCTATTAAGCCATTATTCTATGCAGAAAAATGTTCTAAAAATTTCTTGTGTGGGCACAGCCACCTTATCCTAAATAGCAATTCATCTTGGTTTAAAGACTGTAAGGATTCAGATAAACCTTTTCTAACTGTGCTCTCTAGTCAAGCAATAAACCTTTCAGATGAAATGTTGCTTAAAGGATGCTAGAAATTGTAAGGCACCTTAGAAATCTTCTAGCTTAACTCCCTTATAACTAAGAATTCAACTAAGGCCCCAGAAGACTCGACATAACTAACTTTTCCAGACCCATTATGCTTTTCTCCTATGTTCTCCCAAAATTTCAACAACTTCACATTCTTTTTGTTCTTGGTATATGACATCCCCATCTTCTGTTTTTCTCTTCCCTCAGTTCCTTCCTTATCTTCTCCATGAAGCCCTTCCTGATGTCCTCACTAGATAGTGCCTCCCTTCCCAAATTACTGTATATAATTCGACATTTAGCAATGACTTAAACCTTGTGGCCAGAAATTTAGCCCTTCTCCATAAAGGAGAAGAAAATAATAGGAGACTAGGGATGCCAGAGAGGAAATGGAAGCACACTGAAGGGTGGCAATGATAAACCCTGGTGAGCATGCTGCAACTGCAATGGAATGAAACCCACTAAAGTATAGGAAGGAAGTGGGGCTACCCTATTAGAATATGCAAACCATCACTAATAAATTCTGCTGCATGCATATCAAAGTAGCAGGCTATGGATAGGGGCTAAAGGACATTGAGTAGAGCTCATTATGGGGCTGTACCAGCTGAGAATAGAGATGATGGTCCTTATTCTTGACCTCTTTTATTCCTGTCCCTTCTTCCCTCCCAAGGAAGAGATAAATCTCCTCCTGCTTCTATCCTTACTTTTATTAAGAATTTGCTCACTTTCTGTACATGGCATGCATTCTCTTTCTTTTAAAAAATAATTAAATCCATTATTTTTCAATTAAATGACCATTTATTTATGTATCCCATTCCCCACAACTGAACATTAAAAAGAAAAACAAATCTCATAATAAATATATATTGTCTGATAAATTCCTGTGTTAGTCACATAAAAAAATGTATGTTTTATTCTGCATTTTAAATCTCTTGGAGGAGGTAACTAACAAGCATGTTTACTCCTCTGGAATATCATGGTTTATTACACTGATCAGAATTCTAAACTCACTTAGAGTTGATTTTCTTAATAATGTTACTATCACCGCACATACTCTCTTACTTCTCCTTGATAAACTCAACATCAGTTAATTTTTCTTAGTTTCCTTTGAACTTGTCCATTTTGTTGTTTCTTATACATAATAATATTTGGTTACATCCATATACCATGATATTTATATACTTATGAATCCTTTCCCCTTTTTTTGATGTATTTGGTGTAGTGGTACCACTGGGTAAAGACTATACACAGATCAGTACTTTTTTTGGGCATAATCCCAAATTGCTTTTCAGAATGGTTGAATGAGTTTACAAAACCAACAATACCTTAGATACCTTTCCCAAAACCCCTACAACATTTCTCATTTTCATTTTTTATGCATGCATATTCAAAAGAAAGTTTTCTCAAAGACATGGTTCAGAGTGTGTGTGTGTGTGTGCGTGTATGTATGTATGTATCTGTGTCTCTTGTTTGTGCTTGAGAATGGGTACTAAAAAGAGCAAACCTATGTTTGTGCTGGGACATAGAGAGGGGAAGACTCTCATTCTAAATTCCTGGGGTATCCTTGGCTAGGGGATTTTGAAATGAAACATATTTTTGAAAGCATTTGATTATGGTCCACCAAAGTAGAGAAGACCAAGTAAATCTGGACATATATTCAAAAAGCTAAACAGTAATATTCTGATAGGACAGGTAAAAAAATACCTGTATCATCTACTTCACAGAGTATTCTGAGGAGCAAAAGGAGCAATATACTTTGCAAAACTTTTAAGTTGTAAATATGACACTTTGTTGCTCTGAATGACATATAAAAGATATTATTGCTAATTATTATTATAATTCAGGGTGTCCCAAAGTCTTAGGACTATTTCAAGCCAACAGCTCTTCCTCTCTAAATCATCCCACTAGAGACAGAGTTCTCTCTAACTTGATTATCACACATTTACCCAAATCAGAATTCAACCAACCATTCCATTATCTAGTTGATATCTTACCATCCTGTTCACGGCATATAGTGAGAGATGTTGTCAAATGATTTGTTTAAATCCAGATATACTATGCCTAGCATCCCCTCCTCCACCTACCAGTCAGGAAGTGAGACTAAAATAAGTACGTTTTGTTTTGGGAGACATATGATGGCTCAGAATTCTGTTCACTATATCCATTTCTAAGGCCTCACGTCCTATTCAATGAATTTACAGAGTTTTGTTAGGAATCAAAGCCAAGGTCAGCAGCCTTTTCTCCTTTTGCACACGTACAAAAATGCAAACAAACAAAAACAACAAACTAAACAAAAAACCTCTGGGATAGAATCTGTTTGCATCCAGTTATGTTAATTTTGTTTAGGTAAAAGACATTAGGACATTGCTCATTTCTAGGTACTAGGTTGCATTCTTTTCTTCCTTCTACCTCTGAGAATCCCTAGCTTTCTTCAAAGCTGAAGTCAAACATCACCTCCACCATGAAGTATTTCCTGAACCCCCCAGCTGCCTGTGGCTTGCCTCCCCCCACAAATGACTATATTTATTTTGAAAAGATTTTGCATATACTTAGATGCACTTTCCAAACCCCCCCCCCCATGTAAGCTCCTTGAGGGCAGTGATTATTTCTTTTCCCTTATACCTTCAGAGTATCCCTACAATGTTTGATGCATAATAGGCACTTAATAAATGCGTGTTGATTACTTGATTCCTTGCTTAATAAGTGCTTCAATTAAGTTGCCAAAGAAACCTGTTATTAGCTGAGGAGTTACCCCAGTCTCCAAACCTTCCACAATAGGGCTTCACTGAGACCATGAAACCATCACTAGAATGTAAAAGAGTATATTTTCTGCCATCTCAGATCTTGGTGCATTGACACCATCTGCCTTCAAAACGGCAGCTGTCTGGGTTGTACAAGACTTGGTAAGGATACTTATGCTGGCAACCACAGATGATTTACAAACTTGCTTATTTGCTAACTTGCCTGTCTTTCCTCTGACTAGGCAATCCATTGATTTCACCAGTGACTAATAATCACTGCACAATGATCTTCAGTCACTCCCAATCTGTGTTGTTCTTGAAATGCTATCTGTTGGGGACAGCCTTTAAAAGCTGGTTGCCAAACTCACTGGGAGCAACTTGATTTTCATTCATATTCAGGAGTATTAGTATTCTGTGGGTTTGCTTGTCTTCTAAGAGGACAGGAACCTCTATCTTTTCCTTGCTTTCATCAGCTGACTTTTCAAACTCTTTGACTAGGATGATTCTAATTTTCACAATTCTGAGTCTTCAGTAAGAGGCAAAGGCATTACAATTAACCTAAAATTATCCACTTCTCAACAGTAGACAGATTTGCATTTATGAAGTGCTAAAATGTTGCTATTGTTAATGTTATTTTATTCATTGCTTGCAAACTAAAAACCTTTACACATTTTTAAAAGCTTTCAACACTTTTTGTCTTCAAAAAATAATAAGCATATTGTTTGCCTATAATGTCCTTTCAAGGAGAGCTGAAGCTTGTTTTCTGAAAATCTGATTACTAAAATCTGTCTAACCTTCGGCCTTGAAGCCCTGTTCAAATGGAGCACTGCACGTATGTTTGTGGGGTGGGGGTGGGGAGTAGGAGGCACTTACCCAGTCATCTGTCCTTTTGTTTCTATACCTTATTTCAGATTTCATTGCTCTCCCCATATTTAAAAGTAATTGCATGTTTGACACACTCTGTATAAATCATGCTCTCTATATTAAAACTGAGTGCATTGTTTTTGTTGCAGTGGTGAAAAGTCATTGCAGACACACCCTAAAAGTATTTTAGCTATGTTGCCCAGGAGTGTTTTCATCATGCCCACAAGAGGTTGGGTGGAAAGAAGGGATGATTATGCTCTCAGTGTATATTCATATTCTTAAATATTGTTATTCCTCTAAATATAGTTTAGGACATTTTTCCTAAATTATGAAGCACTGGTCAGTCACAGCACTTAGAAGGACAAAGCCTATCAGTTGACAGGAAAATCTATCTGATAATAGGTGTTTTCTTTCTCCTATCTGAGGCAAATGCACTTTAATTATAAATAGTCAGAAGCTGATAGTATAATTTTACTTTGAAATAAAAATGTTCATCAGATTCCCAGTTGACACAGTTTGGCCCTTGGAGATATTCTTAAATCCCAGTCTTTCTAGTGAATAACATAATAAAAATAAAATGGAAGCAATTCTCAAAAGAAATGAGGGGCTTTTGAAGTGCAGCGTTCTTTGAATTTTTCATTTGGGATCCACTAATCTTGAGAACTTCAGTAGTCTATCCCGCTGACCCTATTTAAATAATTATTCAGAGGTTATTGAACTGCATCATCCTGGTGGCTATTTTTTGCTTTGGGGTAGAAAACTACAAGGCTAAATTGATTTTTTTAATGTATTTTTATATGCTGTCAATGTGTATAAAAATGAGAGGAAAGGCAGTGAAATGATTCATTTTAAATGACATACTGATCTATCTCCTCCCCCCTTCTGATTCAGCTACAAAGCTCCTATTGACATTAGAGAGAGTTAAGTATATACATCAAGAGGAGAATTCCAGTTGCAAGCTCTTGTGATGCCGTTAGAGAGAATGCATAGATTTTCATTAATTCCCTGCAGCTGAGTTTCTCTTTAGCTATTCTGCTTTCTAGGCAGGATGCTCTGTTTCATTCTTTTTATTAGCCTCTGAGGACCATATCCTGCCCTCAATATGCATGTGCAACTTCCATTACTGTCAATAGGAGTTGAGCAAGACGATTGAGGAGAGACTCTGGCTCTTATTCAGCAAATGGCAAGGCAAGCAGTACCCTGAAAGAATTTTTCATTGTGCAATCAGAGAAAGGCCCAGATTTTTGTTTTGTTTTTTGTCCTAATTCCCAAGTGCCCTTTACATTGTAAGTTAGTGCATAAGGACACTAAATTGTGTTATTTTACACAAATAAATTTAACAATAGATGAGTTTATGATCATTCAAAATACTCAAATATTTCAGAGCAGGGTCTGTGATTTTTGCTGAAATAAAACCTCTGGCACTGCAGCCTCAACCAGGGGAACTTAAAACATCTTACAAAGGTTATTATCAGATGTGAGCATCTCATTTTGCGTAATAATAGTGGTGATAAAGAGGATGATAACTGATTGATGTTGAAATGAGAATGAATAGCTGAATGACAGTGGTCCTCATATCACCTTGTAAATCAGTGGCTGCTTACTGAGGAGAAGGCTTAGTCATGACTTCCTACTGTAACTCCAACCTCTTCTCTCAAAGCTAGGGACAATGTACAGAGAAAGTATGCTGTGCCCAGGCGGTGAAAACTGAGTTTCATGGAGGGCATATTTGATGAACTCTGGTACATTTGCTTACTGATGACCAAAAGATCACTTGGACTTTTTTTTCCAAAACAAGGGATAGAAGATAGGGATTCTTCAGAGGGTTCTCCATTCCTTAGGTCCCAAATGCATAAAAGCCTCAGCTTTATTTGAAAGTTAAATTCTGCCATCTAGCTATGTGAGATATTAATTGAATCTAAATGACAATTGATTGATAACACTGTGTTATATTATAGTGAAAAGGGCACTGAATTTGGATCAAGGAAAATCTAGGTTCAAACTCTACTAGAGATATTAATGATATAACACTGGGCAAGCCACTTAACTGCTCTCCTTTGTTGATCTATGAGAAGAGGAGGTGATACTAGTTGGCCTGTAAGGTCCCTTCTAGATCTAAATTTTTAATCCTGTGATCTTTTGGTATCTAATCTGGCCCCTAAAATTTCTGGATATATCCTCCATACTTTTGTAAATATCAGAGCAAGTTAAAAGCTATCGTTTCTAATTTGAGTCTTACACATTTTGATCAGACATATCTGTGCTAATAGAAAATAGCTTTTGGAGAGACAAGTTTTATTTTTTTTTGAGATGAACTGTCTTTGTAAGAGAATCTTAATTCCTCTTCAATAAAACAAATATTAATGAAATTCTCACAGCCCAGAAAACCTCATGTTCTTCTTCTAACACAAGAAAGTTCTCTTTGAAGTCAGTGGGAGATTTGCACTAGGGTGTGTGAGAATGTGGAATTGGTGGAAATCAGGCTGAAATTCATTAATGGGACCCATTTCCTGTGCCTGTCTTTCCATTGCAAAGCTACAAGGAGTAATAGGAAGTATCTGGTCAGTGAGTTACCTCATTTTGTAACTACAGGATGATAATATTGGTAATGTCTGTCTCAAGAGGCTGTTTAGGGGATCAAATAATATAACCCATTTGAGTATTATATAAATAATGACAATATCATACTTTTGTTAAATTACAAAAAGAAATAATTTTATTCACTTGTGTAATAGTTCGAAGAACATTGATTCTAAAAGAATAAAAGAAGGATCTCAATCTGTGCCTGGGTGATTTCTTTCTGAATTTCATTTTAAAATAGGAGAAAGATGAGATTATATAATAGTACTGATAGCTCTTTTACACTCATTCAGCTAGGTTTCAGCCTGGTCAGAACTCAATAGGACAGGCCTTCAAAGTAGAGAATTAACTTCTTAAGCAAATAAGCAGTTGCAAGGAATAAAGCCTGCTAAAAATGTGGATAAGAGGAAACTGGAGTAACATCCACTTAATATGTTGGGTAAGGCTATGTTTTAATGTCATTGTGTTTCAGCTATGGTCTGTAACATGATATATCTGAATCTACCCTAGAAAAGGCAATGATGCTCTTCTGTACTTGCCTGTAGACTGAGGGCAGAGATTTGCTGTCAAGGCCCAGAAGCAGCCCTGTGTGAGTATACATACACCATAGAGATGGTTGTGGGTAATTGTGCTTTCATTTTCTTCCAATTGCATTGGGATATTCTTCAACCTAGATATGAAAGTGATAGTTTCCAGAGAAGTTTATATATTTTTGCTCTCTGCAAACATTCATCCAGGAAGACTGTTTAAATCTGGCTACTCAGAAATGACTTAAATTTTGTTTTCCTTTCTGTTTTTAGGTTTTAGATATCTCCCCCTTTCCCCTTCCCTCCTCAGGTGTTTATGACTGGAATTCGCTTTGGACTCCAAGGCTGACATTCTACACAAGGTTTTGATTAGAATCCGTATAATGTCAAGGTGCCAGGCACATTCAACTAAATAGCAGGTGGGCGTCTGCCGAACAGAATGCCTGATGTTCTTAGCAGTAGTGAAATTTAGGCTGGAATTAATGAACCAGGGAAAGTCTGGGTCAATATTTGGGAGATTTTTTGTGGACTTTGCTCAATTTTTCTGTAAATAATTACTTCCCCCACTTTTATCTGAGATCATGATTTCTCAGTTTTATATATTTATGTCTATGTTTATAATATTTTGCTACTGTTGGAAAGCATATTCACATATTTTTAGGACAACCTGTTTCCCAAGCCTAAGGAGAGTTTAGTTTAAATTAATGGTGTGTCTGAATCTTTGTAATGTTTATTTATAAGAAACATTTATTCTGAACCAGTATGAATCACAGGAGCTTTTCTGCTTCCACCAATTAGAACATGTTCTTGATAGAGGCACACATTGGTAAAGTTAAAGATGGCATGAGGATTGAAATTCAAGGGTACATTTGTAAAGATGAGGAGTTCTATCCTTTTATTTTAATTCCTTGAATTTTTTTTCATAGGGATGTTGAAAAGAAATTATCACATAAATTGTCAAACTCTATATAAATGCAACTTATCATTATTCCTGCAATGGGATTTTTAAAAACTTCAAAGAACATTCTTCATAATCACCCTTAGTAAATAGTATAAATACTATTATTCCCATTTTCAAGGGTGAGCTGTCACCAGCTCTTATTGATTTAGGAGTCAAATTTTAAATTTTCAGTGTGAGCATTTATATTTTGGAAATCAGCAAATTATATAAATGGGGGCTTAATTAATTGTTTTGTTCATTGTCTAGACTTAAGAAAGTGATGAAGAAAATGCTAATAAAGCAGGTTAAATTTTTACAAGTGTGACATAATGGGGTTTTGGAAAGCCAATTGTTAAACATTTACCAGTACAACCTTGCTCATTTTTATCAAATGAGGAAACTGAGACTTAGTTTAATTAACCTGCTCCCCGTGGTTCTGTAGTTAATAAGTGCTAGAACTGGTATTCCATGTTTGGTCTTGGACTTTCTGGTCATTGCACTCCCCCCTTTTTTTTCTATATAGGTTGTATATGTGTAGTCATGCAAAACATATCCGTAATAGTCATGTTGTGAAAGAAAACAGATAAAAAACACCTCAAGAAAAATAAAGAAAATGAAAAAAGCAAACAAAAATTGTTTCAATCTGTGTTCAGACACCGTCAGTTCTTTCTCTGGGGATGGATAGTATTTTTCATCCTAAGTCCTTCAGAGTTGCCATGGATTGTTGTATTACTGAGAATAGCTAAGTCATTCGCAACTGATCGTCCTACAATAATACTCTTTACACATTACATTTCACTTTGCATCAACCCATGTAAGTCTTTCTAGGTTTTTCTGAGAGAGTCCTGCTCATTATTTCTTATAGCACAATAGCATTTCATCACAGTTACATACCACAGCTAATTCAGTGCATCCATTGCACTAACGTTAGTGAACATGGTATTAAAAGAAGAAACACTGAATTTAGTCAGAGGACCTTGGTTTGACTTCTGAAGACTATTTACCAGCAGTATAATCTTCGGTAAATTCATTCACTCATTTAATAAACATTTATTAAGCACCCACTATGAGCCAGGAACTGTGCTAAGTGTTGGGAATACAAAAAGAGACAAAAGTCCCTTCCCCCAAGGAGCTTACCTTTAGGTTTCTAGTTTTACTAATTCATAAAATGAGGGAATTTAGAGTAGATGACTTAAAAGCTCCCCTGCCCCCCCCAAGTCTGTGGGGTACCTAGTGGAAGAAGCCTGGAATCAGGAAGCCCTGAGTTAAAATCTGGTGTCTGATACTTCCTAACTCTCTGACTCTGGGCAAGTCACTTAACCCTGTTTGCCTCAGTTTCCTCATCTGTAAAATGAACTAGAGAAGGAAATGGCAAATCATTCCAGTATTTTTGCCAAGAAAATCTTAAATGGGGTCACAAAAAGTCGTCCATGATTGAATGGATTAAATCCAATATCCTTTTTTATACCCTTTACTTTGTTAGACAATACAGGTATTTTATCTTTTTAGAATTAAGCCCTCGCTGTTAATTTAAACTCTGGAAGCCATGCCTTTGTTTTAACTACTTTCAAGTACTGCCACCTAGTGCAACAGTAAGATATTAAGATGTGGGCACTAGATTTGGATACAAAATGAATTGAAATAAAACCTTTGAAAACGAATGTCGGACAGTTTACAATCCATCTAGAGGCAACATAAGCCACGGGATTCTATACTCTGTATTTCTGTGCTGAAAGAAGAGCCAGGTGCTATTATCCAGGACTGGTACCAGTTGCCTCTAGACAAGAATATATTGCACACTTAGTGAGTAGAGAAAGGAAAGCAATAAACTCCTTTTTGAAAAATGGAATTTTCTCTACCTTTTACCTAGATGTATAGCTTTCCCCTTTTTGCTTCATGGTCATTCATATTCATCAGTAACCTAATTATGTTAGTATTGGAAATTTGTTCCAAGATGGAATTTGTTTTTTCCATTCCATCCAAGAAAGGAAGTTTTCTCATATAAAATGGAGAAATGATATGGTCATATGCAAATATACACTCATGACCTTAACACTTGGCAAACATCAGGTGTTTTTTTTTCTTCTCCCAAACATACAAAAACAAAAATGATTTTGTAGAAAAATAGCCATTTTCATTGAGTGACTTTCTCTCTTTCCTTCCTTTTTTTCCTTTTCTTTGCTTTTATTTTTTTCTTCCTTTCTTTATTTCTCTTTCCTTCTTTGCTTCCTTATTAACTATTTCATTGATATATATTTTACTCAAAGAGGAAGGAGGAGGAAGCAGGATAGCAAACCAAATGGACAGTCCAGGAAGAACTTTTCCTCAATCCAGTTGAGTAGAGAGTGAAAGTTGGTATATTTTTCTTCTATACATTTGCAGTTAGATTCCCTCTCCCCACCTTCCCCCCAGGCTTTGACAGATATGATCATCCTTTTCTATCAGCTGTTTTCCTTACTAACCAGAAAAAAAGCAACTATTCTCCAAGTTACACTTAAAAAAAAAAAGCATGTACACATAAAAATGGATGGCAGGATAAGAAAGAGAATTTGATGAATATTGATTCTCAGATCTATGTTCTCCATTTTGCCATAGGTTCTGGAACAAGAAGGAAGTCTTGGCTATCAGTGACAGCTGAATGTTATTAGTGAACTGTAGAATTATCTAACTAGGACAAATTAGTGGATCACTAGTTACCTTTCCTAGGAGGAAGAAAATGGAATTCTACATAAGGAAACTGGTCCTAGAGCCCTATCTTTGTTAAATTGTATGACTTTGGGTAAGTTATATAGCCTCTTATCACTTCCTCCTCTGGTGCTTTGTTTGCTCTGAGATATCATTAATATGGCTACTCTGAATCACAGAATTTGAGAATTGGAAGGGATCTCCTTGGTCATTTTTTCTTGTTGGGTCACTTCAATCGTCTCTGACTTTTCATGATCCCATTTGGCATTTTCTTTGCAAAGATACTGGGGTGGTTTTCAATTGCCTTCTCCAGGTCATTTTATAGATGAAGGAACTGACACAAATAGGGTTAACTGACTTGCCCCAGATCACAAAGGTAGTAAGTGTCTGAGACCAGATTTGAACCCAGGAAGGAGAGTCTTCTGACTCCAGGCCAGGCACTCCATCCACTGCACCACCTAGATACCTCTAGTCCACTCCATACATGAAAGGAATGGCCAGTCCAGCCAGCCCAACAAGTCCAGCATCTGCTTAAAGACTTCCAAAAAGAGTAAACCTATCATCTCTTGAAATGGACTATTCCACTTTTGAGCAGCTTTAAGTATTAGGAAGTATTTTTCTGACATTTAGCAAGAATCTACATCTTTGTAACATTTACCGATGACCCAGTTTCTCTTAGGGCATAAACTTAAAGCTTTACCATCCTGGTTACTCTCTTGAGGCAGCTTTTCAGGATTCTTCTTAAACGGTGGCAGCACATGCATATATATATGTGAATGTGTATGTATATATACACATTAGTATATATAAATTTTAGATTATATTTTATTAAAATATATTTATATTAAATATATATTAAATGTAAATATTAAAATATATTTTAAAATATATTTAATTTTTATATCTGTATTCTTGTTTGGGGAAACTTAAAAGTCCCATGTGGTTTTCAAAGTCCCATTTTAAATAATGACTGTTTTACTGATGATACAAATATCATCATTGCCTATATTCAAGTTTTGTATAAGCCTAATGGGTATGTGTACAGGAGTAGTGAATTAGGTAAACATTTGCCCTGAATTCAGACTAATGTGTCATATATTTGCATTATTTTTCCAACCTGTTGTTCTACTTCTCAACCTCTAGGGTTTTGAAACATTCTAGTTCCTCTTGCACCTAAGAGAAGAAATAAACACAAAGGAAACAAATTTTTGTGAAAAATGAAATTCTGCATAGAAAAGGACTCAACTTGCGAAACAGCATGCAGCAGAGTTATTAGAATGTAAATATGTTAGAAATGGAGTCACCTTTGAAGGTTAAACTTTTGCTCCAGGGGTAGCTAGGTGGTGCAGTGAATAGAGTACCCAACCTGGAGTCAGGAGGACCTGAGTTCAAATGTGACCTCAGACACTTAACACTTAGCTGTGTGACCTTGGGCAAGTCACTTAACCCCAATTGCCCTGCCTTCCCCCCTCCAAAATAAATACAACCCCCCCAACTTTTGCTCCTAATACTCCTCTAATTATAGCTATAACATTGATATTTGGTCCTTAAAAGGTTTCTAAATTCCTAATGCCTACAATAGCTTTTTCTTTTTCACCTTTTTTTTAAGCAATTATGGTTAAGTAACTTGCTGAAGGTTATATGGCCAGTTATTTCTGGGTGTGGTGCTAAGTATCTGAGCCTGGATTCGATCCCAGGTCATCCTGACTCTGGGGCCAGTGCCCTTACTAACTGTGCCACCTGGCTGCCCCTAAGCAATTGGGGTTAAGTAACTTGCTCAAGGTTACATGGCCAGTTGTTTCTGGGTGTGGTGCTAAGTATCTGAGCCCGGATTTGATCCCAGGTCATCCTGACTCTGGGGCCAGTACTCTTACTAACTGTGCCACCTGGCTTCCCCTAAGCAATTGGGGTTAAGTAGCTTGCTCAAGGTTACATGGCCAGTTATTTCTGGGTGGGTGCTAAGTGTCTGAGCCCGTATTTGATCACAGGTCATCCTGACTCTGGGGCCGGTGCTCTTACTCATTGTGCTACCTGGCCACTCCTCACCTTTTTTTTTTAAAGGTGAACTTTATACATTATCTTTAGTGCCTATAAGAGGCATGATTAAATAGGGAGGGGTCAGAGAGGAAATACACATATTTTACTAAGATAAAAAATTAACTGAAGAATCAATCTCATTGAAAATTGTTGCTTCTAGTGAGTTATAGTCACTAGCATTATTGACCAATAGGGAAAATCCATCTAGCTCTAGGGCCCTGAGTGCTTCAGGCCCAAAAACAAAATTTAGATGTATTTCCAGGAATGACCTTTAAGAAAGATAACTCTTTCACACTTGAATCTCTAGGTGTTCCCTAGATTGGATTGACATTCTATGTATTGTGGGGATGATTGCCCAGAGCATGTCCCAGGATACACATAGCTTGAATTCAGGGTCACAGTTTTTAGTTATTTTCTTTTTAGCTACAGTAGGAAGAAGACAATCTGAAGTTCCCTGGAGATTATAGACAGTAGAGAGAGAAAAGTGCTGTACGTTGATTGGAACATCCCAGAGAGAGAGAGGAAGCAGAGAACTTATAGGGAGCCAGGGGGAGAGAAGGAAAAATGATTCTTTATTCAGGCTAATCAGAATCTGACAGTGGCTATATGGATGTTTCAAGAATGAGTGGTGATTGGAGTTAGTTCTTTGCTATTGATTGGATCCTGTAGAGTGACGGACTGTCATTATCTATGCAGTGTGATTTATTTATTTATCCCTCCGAGAATATGGTCATTTATTTCCCAAGGAGCATTATAGCAGGAGAACCTTGGTTACTGTTAGAAATTGGTTATCAGGACTAACAAGGCCCCATCAGGCTAGACAATTAAAGTGCTCTGTTGTGTTTACCTCTTTATTTAACCAATGGTATAGCTGTTGATATAGCTATAGCTCATTTTCTACTTATCTCATCAGTTTAAAAATAGGTTGAAGAGTGTTTATAAAATACTTGGAGATGCCTCTCTGAATTGGGGATGGAGAATATGAAAGTACAAGATCTTAAGGTTTTGGAAGGTTTTAAGCAATGTCTTAAACACTTTGAGAGGCCTATTAAAAAAAACAGTTCATCATTGGCAGGGTGAAATTATTGAGAACAAAATGGAAATTTGCTTAAGTATATCTAAGATGTCAGGATGGAATAATAGCTATGAGCTATTTTTTTATATATTAACTTTATAATTTGTATTAACTTGATGATTTTTAAAGCTATAATTGTTTGGGGATGGGGGGAGTTGGTTAATGCATGCAGTTAAGCTTTTCGGTACATTCTTATAAAATATAACATTCTTCTTTCTTCTCTTGCAGCTTTGCAGGGTATAACAATATGCCCTCCAGAGCTGCAGAAGGGAGAAATTCTTCTTTCGGCACCTCTCCCAGATTCTCTGTTCAAACTGGGCTTCTGCCTGGTTTAAGCAGAGAATTACTTACTATGCAGTAGCTAGTGGCCTCTGCAGCTGCCAGCTAACACAGGCTCTGAAAGCAGCTTTATGAACCTTGTCAGAGTTGATGTGTTTGGTCTGCAGCTGCATATCCCAGGGAATTCTGGAGTATAGGAACTACTATTGGCCCCACCCTAGTTACACCCTTGACATGGGGCTCTCTGCTGATGTTTGTCCTCCAGTTTAAACACTGCTGCACTGTATCTTTGCCCTGGGAACATGCAAGGTAAGGGAAGGCTTGCCTTTTTTCCTTTCGAAGCCTGTGGAGAACTTCCCTTCTCAGGTCTGTGTAAGCTCAGGCTCCTTCTGACCTTCGGGTTAGGGAGATGGGTTTGTTCTCCACTCATCTTAATGCCATCTTCTCCCTCTGGCTTTTTCGATGGAAGACTGCAATCTCTTTGGGCAGGATCTCTATTAATGCTTTGTTTCTCCTGCCTCTTTTAGACAATGAGTACTCAGTAAACTGTTAACTACGAATGGGGATCTAAACTATTCCTAAGTATTTTATAGTGGGAACACAGGCCATAGCTTCCCCACCCGTATTCCTCCTTTAAAACAGAACAAAACAAAACAAAAACTTTTGAAATTGTTGGGCAAGTGAATGTGCTATGAGTTACAAAACAAGTTGAAGGCATGCTGGTATATGACAAGAGCGTGCAAAATGGAACAATTAGTTATAATGAAATACATTCCTCTAGTATTTGGGATTCTTGCTTTGGCAAATTAATTTGTTTAAAGAGCTGCTGACTGATAGGACTGATTCCTCACAGGCCCTAAACCAGGATGGTTTTACTTTGATATTTGGAAGGCTCTGTGATTGAATAAGGTTGGGTATTCTCCCTCCCCTGACCAGTACCAATCTTAACTGCAGTTTCCATATAAATTATAAGATTAGAGCTGGAACAGCCCTCAAAGGTCTTCTATTCTAACTTTTCTCATTTCATTCCCATTTAGGCAGGTCCAGGTCATACAGGTAGGGAAAGTGGGAGAGCTGGTTTTCAAGCCCTGGTCCTGGGACTGGAAATTCATTATATTTTCCACTGCATCCCACTGGTTCTCCGAATCTAACAGAGGGCCTCTGCAAAAGATTAGAGATCTTCCACTCATTCTTTTAGTGTTTTGGGAGTGCTTGTAGTGTCCATCGGTTTGATTTCATTTTTGCTATAAGACTAACAAACGTCTTTTTGATGATGGTAGAAATAGAGCTGTAAAGGATCTCTGATGATGATCCTGTCCAATCTCCTGCTTTTATTCACACAAATGACTTACTTATCAATGTCAAATAATTATGTGCTACTTCCTTAAAGTCTTCTTCTATCATGCCCAGGAAAACTTTAAAAGCTTCTCAATGAAATCTACATTAAATATAACAGGGACTTTTTTATTAAACGCAAAAGGGAGTTGATTAAAAAAGATAAACCCTACAGATAATTAATTATCCAGATATCAAGTTAGTTTCTGTATGTAATACATACACATATGTGCTCATACAAGTGTGTGTCTAAGTTGGAGCACTGTAGACAGTGAGGTTGTATGGAAGGCCCAGATTTGATCTGCATAATATTTGGAAAATTATGCAGTGTCTTTTGAGATCATAGATCACAGATTGCTTAAAGCTAGGAAAAGACCATTTTGGGAAAAAAAAGTTTTTTCATAAAAGTGCTAAAAGTCCATCTCTGGTAGAGGGAGAAGTATTCTGTTTGAATGTTTATGCCCATGGAGCATAAGTTTAGCTCAGAGGTTGGAGAGGGGTGGTGTTGACTCGAAGTTAACCATACATCTTCTCTGTTACTTCAACCAAAGTCATTGAATTCTTCAATTAATTTTTGTGTGTTTCAGTGATCAAGACAATTGACCAGGAACTTCAGGGACATCTGTTACAGTCCTAGCTAGGCTAAAGTGCTGCTATCTGAAAATGGTTAAGTTTTAGTTAGAAGATTCCATTTTACTGCCTTTAAAATGGTTATTCAAAGGTGGCTACCCAAAAGTTTGGGCAATATCTGACTTCTTAGATGAGTTGAGAGTTAATCAACTGCCACCGAAAGAAGAATCTCTGAATTTTTGAAACTGAGCCATGTGATTCTAGTAAGAAATAGATGAATAACCAGGTCCCTACCCCACACATATTAGTGTTTTTACTCAGAGGATAAGTATAAAATGCAAATTTCCAGTTTCTTGACTTTATTTAGGGAAGAAGTACCAAAATGTTTCATAAAACTAAGTTTTGGTTGTTAAGATTCTATGAAAAGATGGAGGTAGAATCATATTATGTCCTGATTTTCTTCAGCTTAATCCTTTCTTGAGATTACAGGACTGTGAAAGTCTATACAACATTCAAACTAGATACTGAATAGTTTAGGAGAACTTTCTACCTTTATCTGCATATTTGAAAACAAGGCGAACTTGGAATTTTTGATATTTTTTGTAGTTCTTCCGTCATACTATCACGGTAAACTCATGGGTTCATATTATTCATGTTACCATCTTTACCAGTTGATTCTCTTTGCTTCTTGGCTCTCTTCCACTTCTTGGGCTGAGTCACCATCCAACTTTTTGTTTTTATTCTGGACCTGTGATTTCCCTACTGTGGAAAATTCCTGGTGAAGGATTTCCTGCCCTGAGATGCCCGTCAGTGAGACAGATATTCATATTAATCAAATTTTACAGATGAGGAAGCTCAGGCAGAGGTTAAGGGACTTGTCCAGTTTCACCCCAGCCAGTAAGTATCTGAGATCACATTTGAACTCAGGTCATCCTGACACCTGGTCTGGTGCTTTATCCACTGTGCCAACTGGCTGTCAGTTAACTTTCCAGATTAAGTGACTTGTTGACATACAGCCAGTATGTATCCGAGGGGGCACTTGAATCTTTTTTTTTTCTGAATCTAGACAAGTTCTATGTTTGCTACACAGTGATCCTCTCTGTATTAAATTTGCTTATTTTATCACCAAATCAGGAAGTTCACTGTTAGAATTTGGTTTTTAAATGATATTGAAAAAAGTCCTAGGTCACATTCCCTCTGCGTGTCAGGAAATGGGCACATGCAGATTTCGGGCAGAAAATCTGCTTTGTCATCCAATTTCTGGCTGACTGAAAAAAAAAAAAAGTAGAACTTATCTTGGTCACTCTAATTGGCACTTAGAACAGACACTGATGTGCAGGCATTTCCAAAAATGGCTTTTGCAAAGATACTGCAGCTGTCAGAGGTTTTCCTGATTAGTTTTGTTTGCTCACTGGACCATAGCTTTGCCAACTTTTAGCCTATCCTTACCATCCACTAACCAGGAAGATTTTGTGTGTAAATCTCTCTCTTTTTTCTGTCCCCTCTGTTTCATCAAATGAAAGCAGCTTAGCAGTGGTTTTATGCAGGTTCGATTTCTTTCTGTGACTGCAGCCTCACCATACTAAAGTTAGGACCCTGTGTTAAGGCATGGAACTCTTGTAAAGACCTGTCTTGTTTCACTGTTGCAACATCAGACAGATGAACATGCCAAAAGAACCAAGATGAAAACTTTAAATGAGAAACTGGACATGGATACCGGGGTGATAAAAGATTCCCTTTTAGCCTGAGCTTCATCTGACTGAACACTATCCAAAAAGGTTACTTTTGTCTTGTCCAATGGTTTTTAGCATTGCCATAAGGAAGTAATTGGGAATGACTGGTCTGGCATAGTAATGAGGCAAAGGGTGTGGCCTCATGTTTTGTTCTAATCTGATGTGCTGGGGTTACTTTAAATATTCTAAGACTGACCCACTTCTGGCTCCTGGGATCATCCTTTTATTTAATGTTCCCATGGCCTCCCAAAGAAAATGCTTACTGACTATGTAAAATGAAGTCCATGAGCCCTCTTGTTCCTTTTGCTCTTGTGTTAATAGGTGACCTGGGGAAGAAGACATGTTTATGTAGTCTGTAGCAACAAATATGAGCCAGCCCCACCTTTTCCTCTGCCCTTTCCTTCTAAAAACAGAGTTTGTCATTTCATCGGGTGACTCACCAACTGCTATTTACTCATCTTTAGCATCACCTATGTAGCATTGGTATATACTTTCCTGTTTTCTTTGTGGGGAAGATCAATTTAATGATCATGTAAGAATCCATTCATTATGCAGACCATAGTATAGGTATAGCTGAATGTGTGAATAGTCGTCTCTCTGTATTGCTTAAATTCTTTTGGATTGTGAAATGGGTCAGTGACAGATCACCACTAAGTCACACTTGTCTAATGCCTGCCGTGCCAGGAAATTGCTGAATGACTTTTAGTGAGCCAATTGGCATTTTTGTTCCTTAGTTTTCTTGTATGGGAAAATAATGTTGTCCTTTTCATTGAAAAGTGAACATGTCCTACAAGTAGCTTTTCCCCTATACCTAATTCTCGATGTTATCCTGTGGAAGGACAATTTGTAAGTATTGCAAAAATAGCTCAGCTTTTGGAATCATTTGCATTTTTGATGCTGTCTAGGAGAACTGTAAATGTACATACTAATTAGTGTCTTTTTGATACTGACACCACCCATCTGGTTCCCAAAATTACAGTAGAAGGTAGGTTTTAAAATATTATCTAGTGGGATTTTATTCTCACCTAAACTTAAAAAATTAGAATTTGTGAGCCATCTTGACAGTGTTAACCACATAAAAGGAAAAATAAAATGCGTTCAATGGATTTTACCCAACAGGGCAGGATCTGGAGTTAGATGACCTGGATTGAATTCTGCTTGCACTGTGTCGTCCAGCCCAGCATTTTACTACTCTGGGCCTCAATATCTTCAATGGTAAAATGGGAGTGGGAGGTGATGTTTGGATTAAGGGACCTGTAAGGATCTTTCACATTTAATTTTCCCTCATAAGTTGCTTGATGAAATAGTTACTGTGATTTTTACATGTGAGCACAAAATTATTTTGTATTAGAAAATATATATGTTGGATGTGCATAAATATTTTGATTCTTCAGTTACATTAACAAGGAAGTGATTGTGTCCAAGTAAAGTAATTATATTATAAGATTTGTTAAGGTGAAGATATTGTCTTTAATTTCTTTCCTATTTCCCAAAGTACGTATTACTTATCACAAGTGCTCAGAGAACATGAGGCACTAGATTTGGAGGACCTGGGTTCAGATGCTTCCTCTGCTACTTACTATGTGAGTAAACATGAGCAAGTTTCTCTCTCAGAGTCTTAAAATGAGCTTTTACTAGATGTGACTCAAGTCTCCACAACTCTTAAATCTGTGATTCTAAATGCTTGCTAATTACTTAATTGGGTTCCTCTGGTGATGTAATTGGTCTTGCCAATTAGTGTCTAGACTTTTCTTGCCTAGCTTCCCTGTAGGAGGTCTGTTGTTAGTGTGGCTGGCACAAATAATCATGTGTCCTGAGTACTGGACAAACAATTAACTATTACATTCTTATTCGATGCTTTGGGTTCAGTGAGTAATGGGGAGTATGACTGCACTAGGTTTGTAAACTAAGTTGTCATTTCTTCCAGAGCAATATACAGGTGTTGAACTTGTTTTATAAAGAGGGATGATTTAAGGGTGAAAAAAAAGAAGGAAAGAATCAGCTTCATATGTTGTTTAATTTCACATTTGCATTCAAGTTTCTATTAACATGTGCCTTACAGCTCAAGATATGGCTCTTTTCCCGAAACTGAAATAAGTGTCTGTATAAAGAGACCAAAATTATCTGGTGCAAAATATACTTTCACTTAAGTGACCAGATTCACTCTGCCTGTCATTAACCATATTGTGATGAAGAATAGGAATTGAATGGGGACTGCATCTGTGATTTCTCTGGTATTGGGAGCTCCTGGATTTAAAAAAAAATCCTCTATCAATGGAGATTAGTACTTTGCCTGCAATGTAAAGTCACACAAGAAGATACGCTGTAACTAAGATTTAAACCTAAGTTTTCATGGCTTTGAGGAGTGAGCTCCTTCTGCTTTTCCATGATACCTCCCTATTTGTGATAATGACAACAATGAAGAAGGAGGAGAAAAAGAGGAAGACGTAGATGAAGAAAAAGGAGAGGGAAAATAGGGAGAAGAAGAGTTGTTTCTCAGCGACAGATTATAGAAAGCAGAAATGAAGTTGAAATGGTAGCATATTTGAAATCAGAAGACATGTACTGCCACCATTGCTCAGCTACTCTGATCTTAGGCAAACTATTTAGCCTCTCTGTACCTGTTTGTTCATCTTAAAAATGGGGATGATGTAATTGCAATACCTACTTCACAGAGTAATCAGGAGATTTAATTAAGATGGTTTTGCTTAGGAGAGGCAGCTTGGTATAGTGAAGAGAGAGTTGTTGGAATCTGGAAGACATTGGTTCAGATCTGAATTCTGGCATATACTGTCAGTGTGACCCTGGGCAAGTTGCCTAATCTCTCAATGCTTCAAGGTGCTGACCTGAATTGATAGAATTTCCTCATCTGGAAACTTCCTATATTAATGAAATTATAGATCCAATCCCTATCATTAATGTAGGTAAGATACTTGTTAATGAGTGAATAGGACTTACTCCTATGTGTAAAGCTGTTACTGAAAGTACATTAAAATATCTTTGATTTTTATCCCTGTGGGATAAATTCTCTCTACCTATGCATATCATAACCCTTCCTTCCATGTCTAAGTAAACAGTTTTGTGATTTTCTATGGTTAATAATTGTATTATCTAGTGCCAAACTTCTAGTCATGAATTTCTCTGAATTTAGCTGGACTGTTTTTCTGACAGAACCTATATGTAGTCTGGCCTGGAACCATTTTTAGGTTGGGAGGAACTCTAGAACTTGTGTTCTCTTTGACATCTTTTTCAAGAAATCCATGCCACAATGAAACATCGTAGTAGGATTTCAGTTGACATGTAGCCATAAAATGATATAATGTAAGCTATTATTTATTAGTAAGCAAGGGTGTGGAAGGGTTAAAATCTGCCCTAGTGGAGAGAGTTCTCACAGTGATGTTATTAAAATATTATACCATGCTATATATTTGTGAGTCCACATTAAAAAAGAACTTTTTTGTAGCAAACGGTAATGATATTGCCCTAATATAGTTCAGGATAGAATACTTTATAACCCCTAAAGACTCATAAGAATGCCGGTAATTAAAGCAAAGGCAAAAAGAATGCTGCAGAAATGAAGTTGGGGAAGTAAAAGAGTTATCATCCATAGTCCCATTGCTTATACTTACATTATCACAATATCTTTGCTTTCTTTACCAATGTTGCTGGTAATAAAGGGGCAAATGATGGATGACTTCTTAACTCTCTATACATATCCCTATGTCATCTTTTGTAATAGATGTTATTGATACCACAGTTTACCTTAGGTGATTAAAAAAAGTAAAGGTAATATTATTTGGCAAGAGAAGTAGAGTGCAGAGGAGAAAAGGAAGAAATGATTGATGTAATTATTGACCTTGGAGGAAATGATTTTTTATACTGATAAAGCATTAATGTAAAAAAAAAATTAGTATTAGGCCTCTTGTACTCTTTACCAGACAACAAGGAATGTGATTTCCAGCTCCTTTTTACATATACTTTTATTAGCATTGAAAAGGCTATCTTACAAGATGAATTTTTGACCTGTCCTCAAGTCAGTGTAAGCATGAGACATATACTGCTCAGCCTTCAATCTGTGTATCAATGGGTGGGAAGGGATGACCTATTATTGAGTATTTTGCCCTTTTGCTCCTGGTAGTAGCAACAAAGGTACTATGGAACAAGGACAATTAATGGAATTCATTCAGTGCAGGTAATATCAGCACTTTCTATTCCCTGAACCCCCAGTGTTTCCTCATAGGAATGAGACTGCCAATAGTAACTGATATTTCTATATTTTCAAATAGGTCAAGTACTTTAAAGACATTATCTCATTTAACCCTCACAACACCCTCCTGGGAGTAACTGCAGCTGTTACTAGAGGCTTTACCTTCTTTGCTGTTGCACCCTAAGAACCATGGATCTTTCCATCTAAGTTACATCTGAAACCTTCCAAACTTGATTTCCTTAATAGAATGGAAGCTCCTTGAGAGCAGGGACCATCTTCATTGATTTAGCACAATGCTTTCACATAGTAAACACTTAAATAAAGACTTTATCCATGTATTTGTTTATTATTATCCTTTCCATTTTACAGATGAGGAAACTAAGACCCTTAAAAGTTTGTGACTTAGGATCTTTCTACAACTAATAAAAGGGGGAGGCAGGATTCAAAGCCTAGTTGTCTTGGCTCTGAAGACCAGTCATTTTGTCTCCTATATCAGAGATTCTAGAGATGAATCAAAGGAAGAATGACTTAGAGATCAGTGGGGATTTGAGAAAGTGAGAGTGGGAACCCATCAGTTAGATGGGAAACAGGTAGTAGTAGCCAAAATTGTGCTAAACTGGACATTGGAAACCTTGTGTCCCAGCTTTAGCTCTGCTTATTAATTAGCTGTGGGATCTCTTATCAAGTCACTTAACAACTCTTGGCCTCTGTTTCCACTTCCAGAGAGTGGTAGAATTTCATTTAAACTAAATGATCTCTAAAGTCCAGGAATGAGTGGTTTTTAAAGTAGAAACTCAGAATTCCTCTCAAAAGCTTTTTGCATTCATACCCAGGTCATAATAACACACTTCAGGTCTTATGTTAATGACATAAAATTGGTGGGGGTGATCCTTGTTTCATTTTAGAATAAGGCAAGTTAATTTGCAGAGGAGAAGAAAAGAGCTTTTGGCTCCAAGTACATTTGCCCCTTTACATTTTTGAAAATTTCTCTAAAATCAACTTCCAATTGTCTAATGATTTCTTTTTCCTTCCAGATTATTCCTCCTTCAATTTTTAAAAATTTTTTCTCTTCTCTCTGCCCTTTCCTACTTTACTGAAACTGAAGACTATAGATTTCCAAAAAGCATCTTGAATTTGCAGATTGTCCCATCTCATTTTTAGGGTAGTTAAGCCTACAAGGTGAGGTTGCCTATTTTAAGATAACCTATACATTTAATGTGACATTAGCTAAGACTCTATGATGGAAACATGATCAGTGTGATGGAAACATAGAAACAGTAGGTACTCTGAGCATGTCAGTAATTTTATGTGATGTCAGAGGCTTAGAACCAGGAATCCAGATGAAAGGTTTCAGTTCAGTTCAATGAATATGGATTAAGTACCTCCTATAAAAGTCACTTTACGAAGTGTAAAAGATACAAAAAGAAATTACACAGGTATCAATGAGGTTATAATCAAATGTGGGGAGGTAGGAATACCTATATACAGATAATTATGATTAACCTATATTCACCAGTTTAACAAACATTTATTAATTACTTATTAATTATATTCTCCAATCATTCTTCAGTGTATAGTGTTGACCTGGGTTCTAACACTTATTAGCTCTTGGACTGCAGCAACAGTCAACCTCAGTGTGCCTTAGGAAACTACTTAGAACCTAATCTACTGAGTCATAGATGGGTTGCATGAAATCCACATACAGAATTCCCATTGTTGATGAAATTACAAGGAGGTGTGTGTGTGTGTGTGTGTGTGTGTGTGTGTGTGTGTGTGTGTGTGTGTGTATATATTGGTGTGAGTGCACACATATGTGTCTTGTTAAATGCTAGGGGGTACAAAGATGAAAAAAAAAGACAGCTCCCTCAAGGAACTTAAAAGCAAATGGAGAGGGAAGATAGCATATGCACATAAGTAAGCATGATAACAGCAGCTAGGTGGTACAGTGGATAGAGTGCAGGGTTTGGAGTCATGAAGACTCACCTTCCTGAATGCAAATTTGGCTTCAGACACTTACTAGCTGTGTGACCCTGGGCAATTCACTTAACCCTGATTGCCTCAGTTCCTCACCTGTAAAATGAGCCAGAGAAGGAAATGGCAAACCACTCCAGGATCTCTGCCAAGAAAATCCTGAAGGGGATCCCAAAAAGTTGAACAGAACTGAAACAGCTGGACAACAAAAAGCATGATGAAAGGTATAATGTGATAAGGGCTAAGGTGGGCACTAAGGATCTTATTTTGTTAATCAGTCAGTAAGTATGCATGAAAGCCTACTTTGTACAAGGCTCTGTAAAAATAGTCACCACCCTCAATGAGTTTACATTCTATCTGGGAAGACTATATTATACACATGTGTACATTATATCCATATATATATAACAAAACATATATATCTATATAGTAAACTTTTTTTATAAATTACACATATGAGCTCTTTTTGTGGTGGTTAAGAATTGGAAATTGAGGGTATAACCATCAGTTGGGGAATGACTAAACATGTTTTGGTATGTGATTTTAATTAATATTATTGTGCTATAAGAAATGATGAGCAGGATGATTTGAGAAAAACCTAGAAAGACTTACATGAACTGATATAGAATGAAGTGAAGAGAACAGGAGAACATTGTACACAGCATTCTATGATGATCAGCTGTGAATGACAACTATTCTCAGTGGTACAATGATCTAAGGAAATCCCAAAGGACTCATGATGAAAAATGTTCTCTGCATCCAGAGAATTGATGGCATCTGAATATAGACTGAAGCATACTATTTTCCTTCCTTCCTTCCTTTTATTTCAAGTTTTCTTCCACAAAATAATTAATATGGAAATAAGTTTTACATTTGCACATGTATTACTTATATCAATTTCCTTATTGTCTCAGGAACGGAGGGGAGGATAAAATTTGGAACTCAAGACTTAAAAAAAAAGAAATGCTAAAGATTGTTTTTGCATGTAATTGGGGAAAAATAAAATATTGTTAAGGATGCCTTCATATGTACATATGTACATACATATTCATATATACAAACATAAATACATATTTATTTCTTTTAGTGCTAGTAATTTGGGAATAAGCAGAGTTTATGTATAGAAGGTGATACTTTTCTACCACAAACCACAATTAAGGCTCATAAATCCAGTAGGTAACCCAAGAGAGAATTGTATTTCTAGTTTCTGGAATTAAATTGAAACATTTAAGAAATTTAGGAAGCAGTGGAATTCATCTCTGAATAACCAAATAAAATTTTCTTGAATGACTTAGAATATTATACATCCGAGCTTAGACTGGGCTTATGATCAGGTTCCTATCTACATGTCATGAATTGGTACTTAAACCTGCAACTTTTTGATTCAGTCAGTAGGTAGTAAGCACCTATACTATGTGTCAGGTACTATGATAGATTTCGAGGATACAGATATAAAAATAAGACTGTTCTTGCCCCCACACAATCAGAACTATTAATTAAGACCTCACTATGTACCAGGTACTATGCTTACAGAAAATGAAACAAACTAAAATCCCAAGGAACTTGCATCCTACTGGGAGGGTTCATCATACTAATGGATAAGCAAATATAGCATATTTACACATTAAATACAAAGTCATATTTTTCAAAGGTGGGACTAACAACTTGGGGAATGAAGAAAAGACTTTTAAAGGGACCTGTATGAGTTGGACCTTGAAAAGAATTGGGGACTCTAAGAGATAGCAGAGCTTTCCATATTCAAGAGGCTATTTGAATAATGCACATAGTGGGTGGGGAATATTTCATCTGTTTTGCTGGTAAAACCTGATAGTTACTGGACAGCCTGTTGATTTTAAAAATTTAACTTGGTAATGTAGATAAGCAGAGGGCTTTGATGGTAGGAAAGTGGAATGTGTAAAGGAACTGGAGGAGGGAGATTTCAAAAACAAATTTCACCTACTTAATAGGTTTGCCTAGGCCTAACCTTGCTCCCAAAATCTAAACCAGTCTTAAAAGACAGAAGAGTTTGAGTTATGTGAAAGAATCTGACAAAGTGTGAAATATAGGCCATCCCAGTTTAATAGTACAAACCAAGGAGAGAACATGAATTGTAATCAGGACCTATCACCATCCCTGCTTTACATTCAAAGCAGGAGAGAAGTTGGCAATGTGAGTACAGACTGTGACCAGTTGGGCAGAGATGCCAGTTAATGTGTATGTCAGGAAATGAGCCATACCAAGAGAACAAGTGGAATGGGAACTTTCTCCAAAGAGCTCTCGGGGACCCTAAAATAGGGGGGATTATCTAGGGGTGGGTTTGGGGATTTCTCTGCCTAGTGTTACCTGATGTTAGTATTTGGAACTTTTTCTCAAGAAATTAAATATTTTCTCCCTTCAAATTCCTGCATGCTTCCCAGAAGCCTTTAAGTTTCTCAGAATTTTTACAAAGAATGCCAGATACTCCCATAATAATTTTCAGACACCATAAATTCCATTAATAGAGGGCTAGTTTGGTCTCTTATGAAAAGATGTGGGAAGAGACCTTTTGAAACCCATGGGAAAAGGGCTTTGGAATTTATATTGCTATAGCAGTCTCCCAAATGGTTTCACTGTTTCTAGCTTCTGCTATCTCCAATCCATCTTCCATGTAGCTGCCAAATCGATATTCCTAATGCATAGGTCATCTCCATTCTCTCAAATATTATATGATTTCCTATTGCTTCTAGGATAAAATATAAAATTGTCCATCTTTCCACAATGTGGCTCCCCACCTATCTTTCCAGACAGTTTGTATTCCTTCCTTGACCCTATTCTAGTACATTCTAGCTTAATAACTATTGCTTATATGCTACATTTTGTCATTTGCTTTGTCTTTGGTCAAGACCCCCCACCCTAATGGCTGGAATGAATGTCCTCCTAACTTCCACCTGTGAAATCCCAGCTTGTTTTCAAAACCAGAGTGAAGGCTGGGGATGGTGGTACGGTACATTCCTGTATTCCCAGCTACCAGGGAAGTGGAAGTTAATAGATCTCTTGAGCACCAGAGTAGTAAGCATTAATTCAGCATTAACATGGGAAACTTCTGAAATCCGGGGAGGATGGGGAAAAGGGCACCATGTTGTCTAAGTAATGGTGAATCTGTCCAAGTTGAAAACAAAGCCCAAGTTTCTTTGTCCATCAGTAGTGTGATCAACCAGAGAGTAGTCCCTGAATTTCCAGCTTGGGCAAGTGTAGCAGCAAGCACCCCAAGCATCCTCAGGGTGGCTGCCCATACAGGTTCTTGGATCTGCTTTGTTAAAGGAAAGCAACTCAAAATGGGTTAACAAGCTTACTTTAATCAGTCAAACATATATCATTTACCTCATTCAGGGGAAAAAGGTCAGCACCCCGGACTTCAAAGTATACAGGCAGAAGTATCAAGACAGAAACAGATCAAGTAGACAGCTTTCCAAATTGTCCAACCATTACATACATACCAAATCAACATCTGGGTTTTTCAAAGCCGGGGGGCTCTGGACAACGGCTTCCCAGAATCCATATCAAATCACAGAACACTTCTCAAAGTAAGCCCCAAAACAAAGCCTCACATCAGGGCTTATATAGCCTTCTCCTGGCTCAGAGAATGTAACAACCTTTTGGACCCACTGGCCAATCAAAAAGTATCTACTGAAAAACAAGCCTCCCACCCCAGGTTCCAGGTGCACTTTAGCCTAGGGGCAGGGAAGATCTTTAAATTTGCATTTCCATTACAGCAAGGCCAAAAGACAGACAGACACACACACACACACAGACAGACAGACAGACACACACACACATACAAGCATACATACCTCTGGTGCCATCTTTTATTTGAGGGCTTTCTGGGTACCCCCTCCAATTATTAAAGCTCACTTTATTTTGAATTTACTTTCTATTTCTTTGTCTTACCTAACTTGTAGACATGTCATATTTCCCCAAGAGAATGTAGATTCTTGGAGGGCACAGATGATTTCATTTTTTCTTGATGTCCCTAGTACTTAACAATGCCTGGCACATTAGTATTTACTAAATGGTTGTTAATTGACTCATTAAATGATCAAGCTTCTAATCCCCTCACCCCCTTTATTAATCATCTTTTCTCTAAAAGATCTTTTAACCACTTTTAGCCTCAAATTCCTCATGTGTAAAATGAGGAGATTAATACCTGCCTTATGTACCTCAAAGGGTTGTTGTGTTGATAAAATGAGGTCCCTCTATGTAAAGAACCTTTTTAAGCATCATAGAGATACTGGTTTTCTTCAGATCTGTCAGTGTTTGGCTAGTAATACAATGGGCACTATGAAAATTACCATTGGGGAGGTTCTTTAATAAAAGGGAAACAAATGTGAGATCCATGACACCCCAGCAGAAAGCTGAAATGCAAAATGGTCACATCTTAGATAAATCTAGAGGGAGAAAAAGACTGCTTTTCCAAATGTTTAGGTTATTTCCTGTTGTTGGGATGTGAGTGTGTGTATATATTTTTTTGAATATATGAAATTAATTAAAATGAGAATACCTAACATAATAATTTGATGAACTACTAATAGTTGCCTGTGCTCTTCTTAAGAATAAGACAAGACTATTTCCTCTTTGGAGACAGGATCTTGATTTCCCTTGGGGCATTCTTAGAGAAGAAAGCCTTTAAAGATGACTACATTTAGGGCTGGGCTCACTTCTGTTTGTATTTGGACTGTTGGACAGTATGTCTCAGGAAACATATTGTTTGGGGTAGTTTGTTTTGTTTTGTTTTTGACTGAAAAGACCTGAAAAGTATTTTCAAATAATAATATACAATAAACAAATAGTATCCTATTGCACTAGGCAGAGCTAAATCTCACTCCAGGGGTCCAGGAAACTTGCTGCTCTGAACATATGCAGTTGCTTATTTTTCACACCTTATCTTATGTTCCAGGTTTAGAAATTGTAACTTACAAGAGGGTACTTAGGAAAGGCCAATTAAATTACTACCAGCCCCAAACTTGACTGCAAAGTCACCATTAACATGAACTTTGCATTTTTTTTTCCTAAGTACTAAAAAGCTGGAACTCAGGCTCTTAATAAGAATTTAAAACATACATTCACACCTTCAGGTAAATTTCCCTTTGGTATTTTTGACTTTTCTGAGTTTTATAACTAATACCAAGATTAAAAAAAAAATAGTAACAAACCAACCAATCAAAACCTTTTTTTTCTTTTAAAGTAAGTGGAAATGAGAAATTGATGAGATTTCATATAAAAGTATGTTTTTATAACATAGTTAATACAGATTTATAGATGCAAGAATTTTAGTTTACAGATCCTAAGAAATAACAATGGTTAGTGACTTTGCTAAAGAATTTATATGCTTTGTATTTTCCTGAGGTGTCTATCACCATGGTCCTTAGACTCTTTCATTGGTAAGACAGATGGGATACCCAATCCATTTAACTTACATTTACTTTTAAATAATAATGAAATTTAAATAATAATGAAAATCCCTGCCCCTTTCCTCTCCCTATAAATCTCTTCTCCAAAAGATTTCTTACCCACTTTTAGCCTGTTTCCTCATTTGTAAAATGAGGATACTAATCTCTTCATTGCCTACTCCACATTGTTGTTGCACTGATAAAATGAGAAGCCCATATAGAAAGAACTTTGTTAAACATTATGTAGATATTGGCCATTATCAGATCGGTCAGTATTTGGTTATTACAATGGGTACTATGAAAATTACTATTGGTGAGGCTCTTTGAGGTTTTTTAATAAAAGTATGTGATCCATTGACAGCCCTGCAGAAAGTTGAAATGCAAAGAGGTGAGATCTTAGATAAGAGGGTTTTATTATTTCTTTTACAGTCTGAGCCTAAGAAAGGTAAGCAAACATTTAAAAGTCTCCTGAGTTTCTGCAGTAAGAAACCAGATGAATTCTAGAAGATAGGATTAGCTGTAACTTTTTTAGATGCACTTGGATGGATCCATGATTTTAACAATGTGGTTCTTCTTCCTCTGGTCACTCCTCATCAGTGTAGATTGTAATTTATTCCTGTGCACTCTCTTATTTTGTTCCATTCTGTTGCATAGATTTTCACAAGAGGGGTCTGCTCAGTGTGTTAAATACCTCTCTCCAGTTTGTTTAATATTTTATAGGTACCAGAGAAAGACTCAGGTTACCCACCAACTTCCTTCCTTTCCTGGTAATAAAGTTCTCAATGACGTTATTTAGGCTACTTCTTATACACAAATTGTCACTGGTAGCAGGCTATATACCTACTATGTTTTATTCTTCATTATCATTGAAACTTGACTCTAGCATAGTGATGTCATTTTGGTCCTCTTCGAGAATATTTAATAAATTTAATAAGTAAAAAATAAAATTTAATAAATAAATGAACAATAAATTTAATAAATAAAATTTTAATAAAAGTATTTTAATATATTAAGAACAACCAACCAATCAATTTTTCGTTGTTGCTATTATGAACAAGAAAGAAAAATCCTAACTTGTATTTATTTCTAATTTGGATTAAATTAAACGTTACATAAAAAAGATATTCAATAGTTATGAATCAGTTGGAACTCCTGAAGTCAAAGTATGCTTTAATGCAGCATTCAATCTGAAGAGTTCAAACAGAAGAAAAATATTCAAGGAATAGGAGAAGAAAAGAACGTGTGTGAGGATGAGAAGAAAAAGAAAAATATCAACCATTTAGAAGTAAATATTTATTGAGGCTGGAAGAGGAGGAGATATTTAATAGGCTCTATACCCGTGCCCTCTACCATCTTTTAATAGGTCCCATAGTGTGCCCTATCTCTTGGTCTAGTGCTCTTGGAATCTTTTAGACATGGGGCAATAGGAAGTCTAGGGAGCTTAACTCCATAAAATCAAGGTGCAGTTTTGCTCAAAAGAAAGTATTTAATCGGGAGGATATGAAATTGAAACTCATGAATTTTAAAGGAAATTCTGAACTCAATAACAGAGAAACACAGTGTAAGTAGAAATGTACCAATACCAAAGACTATCAGAAAATTCCTGGATTTGTACAATCTACAGATCTGTGAGAAATGACTTCTTAATCACAAATAGAAAAATGCTAAACCTACAAAAGCGTGCAATTTTTTTTCTGAAAAAAGAAATGGCAGTATATTTTTAAGTGACACCTGATTTAGGACCAGAGGGGCCTCTTGTGGTCACCTGAGAAGGGTGATAGTAGAGCTGACAAGTGTCTAGTGGTCCACCAGGAAAAGAATAGAAGCAGAATACAGAGATGTTTGATGGATGGCAAATGAGTAAGCATGAGAACAGAACCAAACTTTTGTTTCCTTGCTAAATAGGAGGAAAGAGATTGAATGAAGGTGACTTCAGAAGACTTTGTCCTTCCACATACCATTTGTCTCATGTCCCTAGTTCAGGTCTGTTTTTGCTAGAAAACAGGCCTGCCAGCTTTGTTTTCTAAGAAGGGTTAGAAGCCAGGTCAGCATTATCTTTTCCTCAATCCATTAGAAATCTGAAAATCGGTGGAGGTTTCTCCAGTGCCAAAGAAGAACTCAGTCTTGTGTAAGAGATGTTTGGCCCTATTTGTACTAGAAATTTGTTAGGAACAACTCTTTCCTTAGAACTGTTATATTTGCTGGAGGGTAAGATATTCTGTCCTGTCATTCCAAATAGCCAAGAGGCAAATTGTGAAAATTGACACCAGATTGGCAAAGAGGCAGAGTTTAACTGGCTACCTCCAATAGCCCAGTGTAACTATCATTATGCCCACCATATTAAGGTTATGTAGGAAAGCTCCTAAAAGAACATAATTTGAGTGTATATAGTACTAGTTACTATCCCCTGTGCTGAGAGAGGCATGTTTGTGAATAAATGATTTATTTCTTTTAGAGGTTTTTGAACTTCTCATGAGAGATATATTATTGAGATGCCTTCAAGATAAAGCTTTTTCAAATTGACTTCACTTTTCAAGATTTAGTTTCTTTATTCACACTGGGAAAGATCTAAGCACTAGAATATCAACATTAAAAAGCTTGAAATCACACCTGGAGATCACAGACAATGCTTAGTTTTTGAAGGTCAGTTTATGCATTTAGTGGCCTATGACAAGAACACCTTCTTCCCCAATGCATATCAGCAGTTAAGTACTCTGAGTTAAATAGCAATCAAAAGGTCTGTGGTAATGAAACCACAGGCAAAAAACTGTGCTTAACAATTATGCAATCTTATCATACTATAGACCAGGGGATCTTAACCTTTTTTTTACTTAATGCACCCTTTTGGTAAGCTGGTGAAACCTTTGTATCCCATTAGAATAATGTTTTTAAATGCTTAAATTACAAAGGTTTACAAAGAAATTCAATTCTTTTGAAATGCAGTTATAATCATATAGTAATAATAAATTCACGGACCTTAGTTTAGTCCTGCAATAGATAGATCAGTCCCCTTATTTTACACATTAGGCAACCGAGGCATAGAGAGTTCAGTGACTAGCCTAAATTAATTTACCATGGTAAAGCCAGGATTAGAACCTAAATCCCCAGACCCTAGGCTATGTCTAAACACAGTGCTGATTGACTCATCATTATTATTACAGTTATATTCTGTAGTCAAAGTCTGAGGTCCCGGAATTGCCTATTTCTTTATACTAGATGCCTTTGTAGTGAATTCTCAAATCACCCTCTGAATAGTGGAATTAATACTGTCACTATGAGATTCCTATAATGACAGGGTAGATTGAGAAAAGCAGTGCCCATGTGATCTTTGCGGAAAGTCATTTACAGAAATCAGGGAAGAAAATCAAGACCTCTCTATTGTACTCAACAGTATTGTAAAGCATTAGGACTCTATCAGCCCTGTGGGATCTCACAATGACTAGATTGCATTGAGAGATTTTCCATAGACTTTTCCATGATTTATGACTTTCATGACTTGTTTCTCTCTCTAAGATTGTGAGGAATTATTTGGATAGTCTTGTAGGTATGAGTTAGAAAGAAAAAAATTATAGTCTTAAAATGATATCAAATGTTGTTGGCTTCAGTTCCTATTAAAAACAACAATAGCAACAAACTTTCCTTTTGTGACTCAAATGTTTACGGATTTAGTATTGAAGTACTGAAGAGCTTAGAAGCCATGAAATAACCTCTGAGCTCCTAAGGTCTCTTCTAACTATTAATATTTAATGATACTAAGATTAATACTTTTATGAGTACCTGTTAGTGTCATGATTTCAGAAGAGGGAGAGATCACTAAGATAGAATTCTTAGAATCATGGATCTAGAACTGGTAGGGACCTCAGAGACATATAGTTCAATCGTTCATTTTACATGTGAAGAAACTGAGATCTAGTGAAATTATGCGACTTGTCTAAAGTTACACAGGTCTTATCAGAGGGAAGATTAAATCTAGTCCTTCAGACTTGAGCCAGCATTTTTTAGGTAGTTAGGTGGGACTTGTACAAAGTGCTGGACTTGGAAGTCAGGAAGAGTGCAAATACTGCCTCAGACATTTATTAATTATGTGACCCTGGGCTGGTCCTTGAACCTATCTCAGCCTCAGTTTCCTTATCTATAAAATGGCAATAATAATAGCACCTCCCTTCCAGGGTTGTTTTGAGGATCAAATGAGATAACAGAAAATTTTAAAATCTTAAAGCACCATATTTTATTATTGTTATTATTTTTTACTTTACCATGCTGAAGACTTCATGAAGGACAGACACATTTAAGTGGACCTTGAAGAGTATGTAAAATTTAACAGAGAGGGAAGAGTTTCTTTATTTGTTTTGGTGGGGTAAAATATCATGAACAAAGACACAAAATTGGCAAAGCACAAAGCATTTCTGCTTGGTTTGTTTCTGGGAGTAGCTTGGGTCCAGAATGCAGGGAAATTGTAGATGCAAGACTAAGTAAGATATTTGAACTTCATCCTTCAGGCATTAAAGAGCCATTACAATTTTTTGAGGGGCAGAGAGTGGTAGCAGTAGTATTTTTTTTTTTCATTTCCTTCTCCAATAGATTAAGGCAAACAGAAGTTAAGCAACTTTCCTGGGGGGATCACACAGCTAGTATCTGAGGCTAAATTTGAACTCAGGTCTTTCTGACTCTAGGCCTAGTGTTCTATCTATCATGCCACCTAGCAGTTTCTAGGTGATAAATTAGACCTATTTTTTACCCTTACTCCCATACCTGAAGCATAATGTAGTAGCCAGAGAGCTGACTTTGGAATTAGGAAGACCCTGGCAAAAATCCCCCCTCTGAAATATCCTAGCTTTGTGAGCTTGAGGAAGTCACTCAGCTTTTCTTTGCTCTAGGCTAGAGGGCCCTCTAGGTAATAGTAATGCCAAGTGAGGCCAGAACCTGATTAAAATGTAATTGGGGAATAGTTAACAAAATAAATAAAAAATATAATGGAACATAGATAATGTTAATATGTGGTTTTCTAAATCAATATATGGCCATCAGTGATCCTTATGTATGGTTTAGTGGACCTGTTTCTATTTGAGTTTGACACCATTGCTATGGACAACTCTTAGGCTATAAGAAGAGAGAAGGTGTTGATTTACACAAATCTAGGGAATTTCCTTATTGGGGAGTTTATTGTATCAGTGAAATGGATGGAATCCTAAAAAAGCGGCACCCAGCCTCCATATTCTAACTTCATTATAGGCCTGGCCATACTGAACAGCAGGCCCACTGCACCTACCCAGGTCTCCCCCCCCCCCCCCCACAATGTCCTAACTTCATATATGCTTCACGGCTCATTGGAACAAAAGGTGTGTCCCTGAACTCTTAGTTCCCACAGAAGCAGCAGGTGTGTCCATGTGATGGCAACCCAGCTACTGCCTCTGCTTAGTTACTGCCCCCAGACCCATTGCCACAAGAAGCAGGAGTGTTCTCATACTCAATCAGAATCACATCATCCATCTAGCCCAAGACAGGACCACAGTAGCTAACCAACTGGAAGGTAGCATGACCAGAATGTTTGACCCCTCCCCCATTACCTAATCCTTTAACAAACTCCTCTTGATTTTTTTTAATATTAATGATATTCATCTATTCTATGTAAGTTTTTGTTACGTAATTGCATCTTTTCCCTATAAAAATTCTTCTTGCTTTCTCTTGGAACTCAGCCCGCTTCGTGAGAGGCGCCAATCTCAATAAATGCCTATACTTGGATTAGAGGTGGTCTAACTCTGAATTCTTTGAGATGGTTCTACCACAACACATCATGAAACCCCAACAGTTTTTGGGTGGGCAGAGCCCTCACCCCAACAGTTTTTGGCATCCCTGGGTTTGAACTGCAACAAAATCATAGATTCTATCTTTATCCCTGTTCTCACTCTTGAGAGGGTTTAAATTCTGGTAAAGAAATTTTATTGAAATATGTCAAGAGTCATAAGAGTGGTACAAGTCAAATTCCATAGAAATTTGGTACAAGGAAAAATCACTTCTGGCTAGAAAGAGAGATCAAGATATTTTGAAGGAAGTGAATTTTTAATTGCACCTTGAAGAATAAATGAGATTTCAGTATGGTTCTGTATGTAATGATGAGGGGCTAGGTGCAGTGAGATTAAACTGGAGATTTTGCAGTTGTTGAGATGAGATTTAATGAGAGTTTAGACTAGGAAGTCAGAGATAGAGATAGATTGGTATAATGGATAAGACTTCTGGTCTTGGAGTCAGATGACCTGATGTCAAATCCTAACTCTTTTGCCACTGATTAGTTGTTCGACTCTTGGAGATTTCTGTAACTTCTCTGGACCTCAGTTTCCTCATCTTTAGAAGGAAGATTTTGTTTGTTTTCTAAGCTCCCTTTTATCTCTAACTTTTAATGGCAGTTTCTCTGAAAGGGTACATATGAGAGACCTTGGAAAAGAAGAATCAAAATAATAAGCATCTAGACTGATTGGATGAGTCTGGGAGAGTGAAAACAGAGAGGAAGGAGACAAAGATGACTGAGGTTTTAAGATCTTAGGCATGAATAGCTATGACAATGTGCTTTGATAAGAAAAAATAAAGAAGTCAAAGAAAGGTGTGTTCTTAGTTTGTTTTCAGGATGGGGAGTGGAGATAGAAAGCATGATGAGTTTTGTATGAGTTCCTAGGATCAAGAGTGAGAAGGAACAGGAGCTATCTAGTCCAACCTCCTCATTTTTTCATATATGGAAAATGAGGCACAGAAAAGGTGATTTGCCCTAGAACACAAAGATAGTAAGCCTAAAAGGATAACTCCAGATCCTTTAACATAGGAGGTAGTAATTTTTTCCACCGAATCGTTAGAGAATCACCTGCCTAGGGAAGAAGAGTGAGCAATTGTAAATTAAAGACTCTGATATGGGAGAAAACTCAGAGTTGGAGATAGAAATTTGGGAATTATTTGTATAAAGGTGAAAATTATCGCCTTAGGTGCACATGGGATTACTGAGGAGGAATGTGCAGAGAGACAATTTAGGATAGAACCTAGTAGGATGTCCACATTTAAAAGATTAAAAAGAAGATAAACCAGTAAAAGAAACAGATGTGGTATGAGAACCAGGAGAGTGTGGTACAACTAGTAGGCATTACTGTCTGGCAAGGTTGAAAAGTTTGTGGGTCAGAGCTGGTTCCCCTCTTCCCACCTGGTAGAGAGCAGGTAAAACCATTTCTTTCTAAATCATACTTTCCTTCTCCCACTAGATAGCCCCAGATGTGGGACTTTCCTTTGATCTACTCCAGCTTTACTCCTCTTTTCATCAGAATCTGGAGTTTCCCTTGAGTCCCTTGTTCTCTGAGCCACATCTGGCTATGGTTACAGTGACTCGTTTTACTGCAAGGTGAAATGCCCTTCACATCTCTCTTGGTTCTTTATGAGCTTGTAAAATTATTAATAATCAAAACTAAAAGATTCTCTCCCCAGTTGGATCAGCCACCAAGATAAAATGAATTATTGGTTACCTAAAAAGAAGACTATGACCTGTTTTTATTCAGTATATACCAAGCTGATCACTGGCATCCTTCACTAACCTCTTACTTCTATGTAATTGATATGTATACATGCATTACAAAGCAAATACATCAATGGAAAGGCATTTTGCAATACATAAATTGATTTGGGTGTTATAAACAGAGTTAAAGAATGGAGGAACATTGTAGTAATTGCCTGTCAGTGCAAATGGAAAAGGATTCAGAGGAGAGCAGTGGGAATTGAAGTACATCATCAGATTTTCCCTAGTCTCTTAGGAAAAAAAAGCAATTCAGCCACTTTTCTCAGTAGGAAAGCTTGAAATATGTAGAGGTGATTTGACTCTTTAGACCTTGATACTCTAGTCTCAACTGCTATGCAAAATGCATATGCTCTGCCCATCTAGCTCACTGATTTTTTCCATTCCCTATCTGTCTTTTGTTCATCTCTTAAATTGAAAGCAATAGCCTTCAACCTCTCATTGCTCATATTATTGCTGTTTTACTCAGCCCCTCTTTCTGGAATCCTAGTGTTCATTCTCAGGATCATACTACAAGAGTTTCCTCTCTCACAACTTAAGTTTTCATCATATATTTCTGTGTCACTCATAGTCACTTGGGTAACAGAGGTAAGAGAATCAAAAGGAAGCATATTTCAAGGAGAGTGTAGTCCCCAGAAACACATGACCTTTCTTTCTGATTTATTATATCCCAAAATACACGTTCATAATTGATGGCTCACTAACAACCAGTGCCCTGACAGATCCAAGACATGAGTTATTTTGGCTCAAAACTCTTATTGAGAGGAAGCCCTTGCTTCTCTTTCTAGATTGCTTCTGGAATGGATGACTTGATGGCACTGCTGATTTCATTAAAGCACCCCTTAGCTCATGGAACAAAGTGGAAAAATCAAGATTGATTGCCTTCTTTCTTCACTTTTGTCTACTTCAGAATATGTTCAGAGCCAAAACTTTGCTTTCAGAGTCAGAGAAATATAATGGAGCTCTATACTTCATCCAGAGAATAATGATTTGGCCAAAGTCTTAGTTATGAGTGTAATGAAAAATTGGGAGTAATGTTGCTATTGGAAATGTACGTTCATAGTACTGTTTTTATTTGCTATATAATTAAATCCAAAGCCTTATTAGGGAAACTAGTTACTAGGTTATCATAAATTGATGCTATTGTTCCTTGATATAGAGGGGTTTTGAGTTCTCTGGTCATGTTTACAAAGAAACTAGGACCATATTGGTGAATATACTTAAAGTGGAACTCTAATAACCTCAGAATAACAATCATCTCTGTTTTTTACTTTCATTCATTCATTTATTAATTCCTGTGGGTCAGAGATAGTTCCTTTCTTTTCTATTAGGTAGAGATGGGTGTGCGTGTGTGTGTGTATGAGAGTGTGTGTGTGTGTGTGTGTGTGTGTGTGTGTGTATGTGTGTGTGGTCAGTATGACAGGGGTGGATGAGCTCTGGGGAAAAAAACAAAAAAAAATTTAAACTATGTCAATCCACTGGTTGTATCTGTATAAGCAGAGTGGAGGAGTTAGTTGAGGCAGTGGGTGAGGGAGGATGACAATTATATTCAGAAACACTGATTCTTGGTGGGAAAATGAGAGGGAGGGAGGAAGGAAGGGTTGGGGAGAGAGAGAGAGAGAGAGAGAGAGAGAGAGAGAGAGAGAGAGAGAGAGAGAGAGAGACAGAGAGAGAGACAGAGAGACAGAGAGACAGAGAGAGAGAGACAGAGAGAGAGACAGAGAGAAGAGAGACAAGATAGAGTTTTAGAGTGAGAGTGTTTATTGACCTGAATCATAATGCTTTCTATAATCATGGAATTCACTGGATAGTTGCTTAGTTCCCCATTTCTTTTTACTAATAACAATGAACAAAATGTAGCCTGGCCTACTTCTTATTGACATGTAGTGGTTAGTAGAGTTAAATAGCTAGCATTTAAGTAGATTTTTAAGGCTTAGAAAGCATTTTAAAAATAGGTAGGTGTTATTTATTTTCTTAATTTTACAGATGGAGAAACTGAGACAAGCAGAGGTTAAGTGACATTTGAGGTCACCCAGCTAGTAAGTTTCGGAGGCCGATTTAAATTCAGGACTTCCTGATTCCAAGTCCAGCAATCACTGTGCCACTTAGCTACCTGAGCACCTGGTAAGCATAAGGAAATGAGTACACTGAGAGCCAAACAGGATTAAAATGAAGAGGGTCATTTTTTTAAAAACCTCTTTTGTGACTTCATAGAAGCTAGACCCTGTATACAGAAAAGAAGACTAAAAATATTAGACAAGTCAGTGGTGTAGGAGCAGGTACTAGGTTCTTTTTGTGGGTTTTAAGAAGGAAAATACTATGTCACGTTCATGATTTTGGCTTTTTGTCCACCTTGGATATAGTAAGAACATTTTACTTTCCTTATTTCATAGAAACAGAGTCTCAGAATTAGAAGAGGCCTCAAAGATTACCTTCTTCAGTTCATACTAATTAGAGACCTAAAATCTTTAGTTCCTACCTCTAGAGGCAATCAATTCAACATTAGAATGACTGTGCCATACAACTTAGAAACAACACTGACCTGAAGCAAAATGATCTGGGGTCTAGTCTCAACTATTCCATTCGTGTTACCTTGGACAGTTGGCTTAACTTCTTGATGCATTGTTTTCATATCTTTTAAAAGAAGGAAGTTGAGACTAGTTGTTGCTGTTGTAGAGTTTTGAATTTGTAGTTGGAAGACCTAAGCTTGTCCCTAGCTTTCTTTGTGACTTTAGGCAAATCAATTAATATCCCTTACCCTGATTTTCCTCATCATTTTATTTATGTTTTGTAAATGCCTATATATGTGTATGTTGTCTCCCCTGTTTGAATATAAGTTTTTTGAGGCCAGGAACTGTTTAGATTTTTGTCTCCCAGCACAATGTCAGGTATGTAATATGTATTTAATAAGTGTCTTACTTGCTTGATTGATATAGCAAATTAAAAAATAAAATAAAATTGTTGGAGACAGCATTTTTACTTATCATTCTTCCAGCCCAATTTCATTACTTCTTTCAAAGTCTAATTCAAAATTTGCTATTTCAAGAAACTGTTCCAAACTCATAAAGCCCCTTAGATTCATTAAGATTTAAAGCTAGAAAAGACATTAAAATTCATGTTGCCTATACCCTACATTTTATTGATGATAAGTCTGAGATCTAGAGAAATTGAATGATTTTCTGAAGGTTACACAAATGTCATGGATTCCATCCCAAGGCATTTTCTGTCAGAAACTAAGTATCTTGTAGTTACATATATGCTGCCTTGAATTCCATCTTATTGTTCCATACATGTGCTTTCTCTCTTCAGCAAGATGGCAGACCCCAAGTGGAAGTAACCTGGGTGCTACACATTAGAAGGGGAATTTATAAACTGGACCATATCCAGAGAGAAGCAACCAGGTTCATGAGAGACCATGCCAAATGAGAGATCAATTGAAGAAACTAGGGACACATCATAGAAAGAGTCATGGGGTACATAAAAACCTTTGATTATTTTGAAAGTTTGTTTTGTGCAATAATTTTAGATTATTTAGAATTGCAGAATTTGCAAGTTGGAATGGAATTCAGGGGAGAACTAGAACAGAAAAAGAATAAAACATACCCATTATACCATGACTGACAATTGGTCATCCAGTCTTTTTTTTTTTTTTGCCTTTTTTTAGGGGGCAATTAGGATTAAATGACTTGCCCAAGGTCACACAGCAAGTTTTTGTGTTAAGCGTCTGACTCTGAATTTGAACTCAGGTCCTCCTGACTCCAGGGCCAGTACTCTATTCACTGCGCCACCTAGCTGCCCCTACATCCATCTAGTCTTTTCTTAAGACCTTCCAAAAATGGTAACCCATCATTAAAGTTGGGGCAACTCTAATTGTTAGGAAGTTTTTCCTAACACCACGCCTCAATTTATCCCTTTCCAGTGTTTACCCCTTGCTCCCAGTTCTTTTGGAACCAAGCAGAACAAATCTAATTTTTCTCCACGAGAGCCCTTCAGATACCCAGAGAGTGTTAAGTCCCCGCAAAATCTCCTCAAAGTTAAGATGTCTAGTTTCTTTAATGAATTTTCATCTATTATGGAATCAAGTATTTGCATTATCCTGATTGACCATCTCTGGATTCTCAAATGAGATTTTAATTGTTAAGTATTTAGCACAGTTCATGACACATAGTAAGTGCTATATAAATATTATTATTTTTCTCCAGCTTATCAGTATCTTATTAAATATTACCACCCAGAATGGAACATGGCATTGCACTTGAAGCCTGAAAAGGACAGAGTAATTATCACTCAAATTATCACATCCTTATCTTGTAAGTTATATGCCTCTTACTGTTGCCCCAAATAACATTAACTACTCCACTCACTGGGGCTAGTTCTCTTGACTTTCTTGAGAGATTGCTAAAATTTTTAGTATGAGCATTTGCACCTCAGAAATCAGGAATTGCTATGAATCCAGGTTAGATTTATGGTTTTGTTGATTGTCTAGACTTAAAAATTGTTAATAATGCAGATTAAATTTAAAAGTGTGTGTGTACATACTTTTAAAAATTCCTTCTAAAGAGCTCAGTTGTTAAACGTTTATCACTACACACCCTTGTCATGCTTTATAAACATCTCTGGAGCTCTGCAGGAGGGCAATAGAATGCCCATATTCAGATTGTAGGCTTGATTACTGTAGACCACCACCAACAGTAATAAGGCTTGTAACATATTTCACATCCATTACCTCATTTGCATCTCACAGCACCTGTGATGTCATGTCACACTTCTGATTCATATTTCTCAGAACAGCTGCTGAGGGAACATCTAGATTTAATGGATGGAAGTAACAGAGGTAGATTAAGGTTTGGCATAAGGGGGAAATATATTAACAATTAGATCTGTCTAAAAGTGAATTGAGCTGCCTTGAAAGGCTTCCATCCACTGAAGATTTTCGAGTGTAAGCTTCATGAAAAGAATGTCACTGGCTCCTCATTGCCTAATGGAAAAAAATGCCAGTTGATATAGCAGATAAAATGTTGGCCTTGTAGTAAAGGACATCTGATTTTGAATCATGTTTCAGACACAAGTTGTATGACCCTGAACAAGTACACCTTGTGCCTCAGTTTTCTTATGTGTAAAATGAAGGAGTGACCTTCAGTGACTTCTGAAGTGCCTTCTAGCTTTAATGTACATCCCTGTAATTCTTTCTGTTCAAGTTTTCTCATCTATAAAACGAGGATAATAGATATACCTACTTGAAAGAATTGTGAGGCTCAAATGAGAAAATATACATAAAAGCACTTTGTAAACCTTAAAATACTATAGAAATATTAGCTATTATTGTATTAGTATTGTTAAAAAGAATCTCCACAGTCAGGTGCCAACCTGCCTTTCTAGTCTTATCTAGATCTAAGATCCCCCACATACTGTATCCTTCAGCTAATCCATAATATTTACCATCCCTTCAAATGATGCCCCTATGTACTTTTGATTGTATTTCTCTCTTCCTGCTTTCTGCATCTCTCCCCCCACCCATCTAGTTCTTCCCATATTTATTGTTGTTCATTTTTTAAAGTTATTTCTAACTCTTTATGATCCTATTTGAGATTTTCTTGACAAAGATACTGTAGTGGTTTGCCATTTGCTTCTCCATCTCAATTTTCAGATGAGAAAACTGAGGCAAACAGGGTTGTGACTTGCCTAAGCTCACACAGTAAGTGTCTGAGGCCTGATTTGAACCCAGGAAGATGAGTCTTCCTGATTCCAGGGCCAGCCCTCTATGCTCTATGGTGCCACCTAGTCCCCGTTTCTAATATTATTATTTTTTTTTTTTGGAGGGGAAAAGGCAAGGCAATTGGGGTTAAGTGACTTGCCGAAGTTCACACAGCTAGTTAAGTGTCAAGCATCTGAAGTTGGATTTGAACTCAGGTCCTCCTAATTCCCAGGGCCAGTGCTCTATACCACTTAGCTGCCCCAATATTACCAATTCTTAAAAGACTCAAATATTTCTTCCTCCCTAAAATCTTCCTTTATCCTTCTCACCCAGATCTGGGCTTTCCTTCTTACCAAGTCATATATCACATTGTATTTCTCTCATCGTCTTCTATTTTGTATTGTAATTATGTGTATACATGCTTCATTTCCCCTACAGCTTAGTAATAAGTAGTTCCTTTTACATAGTAGGCATTTAATATCTCTTTGAATGAATGAATGCATGTATGCATGAATGCTGTTCTATGAGTAGTCCTTCTACCGCAAAATACAAAGATGCCTCCAAAGAAATTCATGAAAACAACCCAAAGCAAGATGAGCAAATGTAATACATGGTGTCCAGCCCTGAGAAGCTTCAACTTGAGTGCCAAAACAATCTATGCCACAAAAGAATGCAGAGCACCCTGATTCAGGTGTGTCATTCTTCACCTTGGTCTCATTACTTGACAAGCCCCGATTCTTTCTTGATCATATTTTCTTCACTGACTAGCTCCAGATTATTATTTGCATTGATCTACCCAGGACACATTTTCTCATCTGCCTTGCCATCACATAGGTTTTTCTCATTCAGTTGTTTTTCAGTGGTGTCCAACTGTTAGTGACCACATTTGGGATTTTCTTGGCAAAGATACTGGAGTAGTTTGCCATTACCTTTTCCATCTATTTTACAGATGAGGAAACAGAGGCAAACAGGGTTAAGTGACTTGCCTAGAGTCACACAGCTAGTAAGTATCTTAGACCAGATTTGAACTCAGGAAGATGAGTCTTGCTAACTCCAGGACCAGCCCTCCATCTACTATGACACATAGCTGCCCCTATCAAACCTAACACATTGTAATTAATCTCCCTACCATCCCTCTGCTGTGCTTTCTGCCTCTTGCTCTGGGAACACTAATCAAAATGATATTATTATTGCTTCTCTAAAGGGCATGGCAATCAACTGTTACATGATACCACCCACCATTACTGTGACTTCCTCTACAAACCCACCTTTCCAGGTCACAATATCCTATATATGTTTGTTCCAAAGCATATTAGCTCCTTGAAGTCGGGACTATTTCATTTTTGCATCTGTATCTTCCCAATTTAACTGTCTTGGGCACATAGTACCTATTAAGTGCTTTTTTCACTCATTCATTGTCCTGTGGGACACCTATACTTTTATTTCTCCTGAGTTTGTGGTATTTCATGATTCACAGCCATACAGTGTCACTAGAAGAAAGTTAGTTATAAATCAGTTTGTTTTAGTGAGAAGGTATAGTTTGAGGTTGTTGAAAGGGCTGCATTGTTTACTAAATGGGATCCTACCAACTTTCTTTTTCTTAGTCAATTTTAGGCACAACACACTAAGCACAGGTAGCATGCTTTTGGACTAACATGCGAATAAGCTAAAATTGATTTAAATTGCAATTATATAAAACAATTGTAGTCAAACAAATACTATCAAGATGGAGGTAAAGGGAGGAAGGAAGTCTTTAAGCTTAGACTGTGCATAGCTGTTCATGGTTTGCTGTTGGAGGAATTAATTAGAGGGAATGCTCAAAGACTACTATGATGCCCAAGCCCCTTCTTTTGATGGCTGTGCTGGAGTTGATATTTCTATTTTGAACGTGAAACTTCAGAATTATTGAAATGTTGCAAGAAAAAGCTAAATTAAGTATTAGCAGTCACGTTGGTGCCAAATTACTGTGAGTGCATCTGATAAATAATTCAGTTAGTCAGAGGTGAGTGGATATTACAGACTTAACTGCTCATTTTTCATCTATCCCTTTAATATCTTTCCACAACCTTCCCATATGATCTGATTAAAACCTCTATTTCTTTTAACAGTGTTACATTTAGGTAGTCCAGAGGCTATGTTTTGTGAGATCAACCTAGATTTTTGGGTCAGAAACTGTGGAGCTATAGTGGCCAGTTTACAAAAGAAAATCAAAGCATAAATAGTATTTTTAGTTTACTAAAGTAATTAGAGCTTAGGGAACATTACTTTTAATAATCTACGTGTGGTCTTTCTGACATATGGGACAGTATTAAAGCTGAAAAAATGATGATTTTTAAAAATACTTGTATCAGTCAATCAATGAGATTTTATTAATAGCTTTCCAGGCACTGAGCACTGTGTTAGGCACTGGAGATAAAAATACAAAACTGAAACAGTCCCTGAACTCAAGGAGCTTATGTTCTATTGGGGAGACATCTGTGACTTGAGTAAATCCCTGATGATCCACCAATTCAGCCACCTTCAGATGAGCATCGTGTCTATAATTTTAAAGACTGAGAGGATTGACTGGGGCACTGAGAGATTTAAATGATTTACCCTTTAGTCACATAGTTAGTAAATTTCATAGGAAAGACTTGAGCCCAGGTCTTCCTGAGTCTAAAGTGGGCCTTGTATCTATTACTTCATGCATGATTGCTTAGTGATAGGAAAAGATAATAGTTGGGGGGTGGGGAGGGCGGGAGCAGTAGAGTTCTTGGAAAGTCCTAGTAACAAAAGATAGGATTTGGACCTCAAATTGTAGTTGCACCTAGGTATGTGTGACCTCAGGCATACAGTTCATAACATCATTCTCTTCCTCATTTTTTGCATTTTTTCAAAGTGAGAAAATTAGAATGGTGTTTTCTAAGGTCCTGACAACTCTAATATATTTTGCTGTGATAAGTACTTCTCACTTGGGTAAAATGATTCAATTTAGATTAAAATTTTTTTTTTTGGAGAATGGGTCCAGAGAATTTGCCCTGGGTAGAAATTTAGCATCCGCTCATAGCCTGATCACACTTCTGATTGGCATAGAAGTCTATCTGCTCTGTTTCTCACCTGGATTATTTTCTCAAATCCCAACCTTTAGGCTACTTAGTGTCTCTCCCCCAACCTTGTCCCCAAGGCCTCACCATTTTGATACTGAATTTACTGCATATAACTTAACCCCACTGCAGCTCAGAACTCCTAAACTCATGTAATCTACCAGCCTCAACCTTTCCCTCAATGAGGATTACAGGTGTGTATCTCACCACAGTCCAGATCTCAGCCAAACATCTCATCTGATAGATAGCCTTGCTATGAGCCTTGTCTTGAACTCTGCATATATGTATATTTGAATGCATGTATGTATACATATGTATGTGTATATATGTATGCATATATATGTAGTTGTGTATATACACGTCTTTGCCTAAAATTACCCCATACTAAGCTATGTGAGGTTGCTTTTATATACACATACACATATGTGTTTATGTGTGAATATATAACATAATTTATAACATAAATAATATGTACATATTTATAACATGAATATATTGACCATCTCACAGGTCTGCTTGGGAGGGGAATTTTATATGTGTACACAGATATACTCAAATACATATAAGAATTCAGAGTTAAGAGAATTCAGCTGGCCTTTTGAGTTCTGATTTTTTCCAATGCTGGAGAGACTTTAGGTTGTCCTATTTGGCATATTTATTTGCTTTCTTTGAGAAGCCATGGGTTCTTTGTCTTTGCCTTCTTGGAAACAGCCTAATTTATATAACATAACAAATGCTATTAGTGAAGGGAATGGTTGGTCATCTTAGGAGCTTTGAAATTCTTCATTCACTCTTAATGTCCTTCAAGCCAGCCCTCAAAAGCACCAGGATCAGGTCTTGAACATCTGAAGTGGTACACAGTTGCTCTTCCCATGGAATGTCCCAGGATAGCTTTCCTGCCTTAACCACCCATCAATTGCCACCCCACACCCCTTCTGCACCTAGGGTTGCTTTCTAGGCTCCTCAATATTTGACACAGACTTAGCTCAGAAACAGTGGATTCGTCTGCTGTATTGAAAATTTGAATAAAAGCAGTAGTCACTAAAAACTAGCACAGTTTTATCAAGAACAAACCATGACAGATTAACCTCATTTCCTTTTCCGACTTGGTAACTACTAGGGAAATGCTAGAGGCATACTTAGCAAAGTGTTTGCCAGACTTTCTCATGCTATTCCAATGCAGAACATGGAAAGATTACTGGGTACATTTGGAGCTAGTTAGATAACAGAACTCAAAAATAATCACTAATGGGTCCCTAATGAAGTGCCCTAGGGATCTGTCCTTGCCCTGTAATGTTTGTCATTTTTTTTTTTTAAGCAATCGGGGTAAGGTTACACGGCCAGTTATTTCTGGGTGTGGTGCTGAGTATCGGAACCCGGATTTGATCCAGGTCATCCCAACACTGGAGCCGGTGCTCTTACTCACTGAGCCACCTGGCCGCCCCATGTTTGTCATTTCTATTAATGTTGAAGGAATAGATGGTGTGCTGGTTAAATATACAGAAAGCAAAAAGTTGGGAGGGATAACCAATAGGGTGAATGACAAAATCGGGGTGCAAAAAATAGGATCTCAACAGACTAGAGTTGTAGACTAAATCTAAGATAAAGTTTCCTAAAGATAAAAGTAAACTCCTATACTTTGGGTTCAAAAGATCAATTTCACAAGTACAAATTTGAACAGAAGTGGCCTAGTAGGGAGGGAAAGGATTGAAGATGTTAATAAACTAAGTTCCTCATGAATCATCAGGGCAAGGTGGCTCCCAAAAATGCTAATGCTGACTTAAGCTGCATTAAGAGAGTTAGAGTGCCCAGAACAGGAGAGGATATAGTTCCATTATACTCTGCTCTCAACAAAGAGCATAGATCAGCCAGACCTATATCTACAAAGAGAGTTATCAAGAATGTAAGAGGACTGGAGAAAACATGCTATATAAGGAAAAGTTGAAGGAATTGGAAATAATTATATTAAAGAAGAAAAGACTTAGGGCAAGAATCATGTGGGAACATTATTAGAAATTTTTCTTTTTTACTTTTTCATCCCATAAAGTAGAACTAGGAGCTGCAGACTTAGAAGGCACAGAGAAGTAGTTTTTTATCCTAGATGTAAGGAAAAACTTCACAACAATTTAAGCTATCAAAATAAAAGGGAGAGGAGGTTGTTCTTGGAAGTAGTAGGTTTAATCCTTACTTATTTTCCTCTAAAACCTAGAATCTAGATTTAGGTTCCACCTTTTGACTGAGTCCAACTTTCACAGAACAAATATTTTTATTAAGGGGATTTGTTCTGTGAAGTTTGGAGTCATTCAGAGGCTGCACTTGAGAACCTAGAGGACATGTGGCCTCGAGGAGTCAGGTTCCTTCCCACTGGCCTAGATTTGTTGGGTATGCTGTGGAAGGCTCAAGTATAAGGACTAGATGGCTTCTGAGGTCCTTTCCAAAAGGGCATGACACTCTCTCCAGGAGGGTGTTCCTCTTCTCCTGACTGTCGGATTTCTACAGCCCCTTCTCCCTCCCTCATCTACTCTGATCCCATTACCATATCTATATGCAGTATCCTTAAGGCAAAGTCTTCTTCCTTCTTCATCCACAATGACTTTGCCCCTTCATCAGAAATCTCTATTTGGCCTACTGTGCTCCAAGCCCTGGAGAATTCAGTGGGAGCAATACCTCCCCTCTGTTGATGTGACAAGGCACAGCATCTCATCAATGATGTAAGGCCCTGTAAGATGACTAGATGTGTCAAACTGTGGTCTCCAGTAACAACTCTGTTGCTGTTTGGGTCACTAAAAGCCACTTTTCCAAATTATCTATGGATATTTTGCCAGGCTGCCCACATCTCTTCAGATAAAAGGGAGCTGTTTTCTTCACCATGTCGAATAATTTATAGGTAGGGACCAATTTACTAGCTAAAAAACAGCAGGTAGTCTTCTCTTTTCGCAGTAGAAAGTACATTATGCTAAACATAGCATAGGACAGTGACGTTCATGGGTGGAGAGGAAAAGCACCTTTTTAATTAATTAGGTAGGGTTTTTTTTTTTTTTGAACACAGCCTGGGTACCATACTCTGTCATCAAAGTTCATGTTTGTTTGTTTTATAAAGAGGTATTGAATTCTTTATGACTTTTTTTTTTGCCAATTCAACAAAGCCTACCCAAGACAAATCTGTGAGATAAGTGAAGTTTAAATTTTATTTTGGGTGTATTTAGTATCTCCTTAAGGAACCTTTTGTCCCTTCCATACTGCCCTTTCCCTTCCCTGCTCCCTTCCCCCATGACTCTCAAGCCTTCTTCACCCTACTTTTACTAGCTGATAAAGTCTTTCACAAGTAAGAGGTAGAATGACTGAATACCATTGCTTTGACCTAAACTTTTGTCTTTGGTTAAAATACAGATGTTCCTGGGATGGATTCCACATAATGGTATTTCAGGCACATAAGAGTGATTGAAAATAGAAAACTCTCTTGGTAGCCATGAAGTCATAGCATATAGTTGAGAGCTTATTGCTAAGGCCATACTTGCTATTAAAGGCATATTTCTCAGTCTTCTTACTGTACCTACTCATGTATTTCTTGTGATGATATTTTTGGTAAGTTTTGGGATTTTTCACTCCATAGTCATTTTTGTATATGCTTCCCTTCATTGAACCCTATCTTTTAACAGAGACAGTTCAACAAAACTCATTGACAAAATGAACATAGGTGCTAGCTTATTCAACATTTTGGACCTATTCTACCAGTCTGCAACAGGGAAAGATATATGCTACATCACTTGTTCTCTGGGCCTGGTCCCTAAGTTTGTCTGTCTTTTAATGTTATTTTTGTTGATATCATCGTAGGCATTATTGTGTTGCTATCTTGGTTCTACTTAATCCCGTTTATGTAAGTTGACAAAAATTTTCCTATGTTCTTCCGAATTCTTCTATTTTTTCTTATGATAATGATTGCATTACATAAATAGACCATAAATTATTGAACTATTCTTTTCGACTTAACACCCATTTTTTTCAGGTTCTTTTTGCTCCTTAACCACGTTAATAATTATTAAATAGGAAAACAATGTTATTATCTCTTAGATCCAGGCCAACTTAAATTTTGTGAGAATCGCTGACATTATTAAGAGGGAGCACAGTCTCAACTTAAATAATGTGTCCTCTTATAAATAAAGAGTGAGAGGATCAATGAATCTAACTTGCTTCTAGTTAATGAAGATTTTTGAAAGAGAATCTAAATTCAAATGTAATTGCTTACCCTTTGATTTTCCTGGTCTATTTTACACTGTCTCTGTCTTCTCAGACCTCACATTATGCTTTGAGGTTCGACTTCTTTTCAGTAAGGAGACTAGCACAGTGACATATTCAAGAGAGCACTAAATTTGGAGTCAGTGAACCTTTGAATTCTGCCTCTGACAACTTACTACCTATGTGTCCTTGGGCAAATCACTTAACCTTCAGTTTCTCTATCTGTAAATAATGAGAAAGTTGAACTATATGGTCTTCAAGGCCCCATCTAGCACAGAATCTTATGATCATCCTATAAGCAAATCAACTTTCTGGATAACTTGGGATCAGTAGGAAAACAGATTGAAAACCAAAGACACTATAAATAATGATTTCTTATTTTACATGCATATTTAGTGTCCTATAAAGCTGATTTCCTCTGTCTCTCTTTTCAGTGTCAGTCTCATTTATAATGTTGTTTGTTTTTGTTATCTTTTTTTCTATTTTCTTTTAATTGATTGGGATAATTTTGCAGCTATATTATCACCCTCTAGTGGTACTTCAGAGTAAAATCAATCTGGTTTTCAAGAATGGACTCACAGTGTTTTAATCATTTGTTATAGTGTATTAATAAAATAATAACTAAAGCATGATAATTAAGGTAAGAGTTTCCTGAGCTTTTTCACATGTGAATCTTTTCTTTTTAGATAACTGACAAGGAAAGAGTTGATTAACAACTACTAAACGAAAAAATAAAGCATATTTTTGTGTGGGAAGAGATACAATAACTACATTAAAGCTCTGGTGTCCATATTTTTTCCTTCTTTCAAATAAAAATGGTTCCCAGATCTACTTGATCCTTCTAGGAGCTCTGTGAAGCTGGCATTATCAAACTTACTACTGTTGGCTCACTCTACTAGGACCATCAAAGTAGATGTGATAGAGATATTTTTTATATTAAAAAAAAAACTAACAAGCATATATTAAGTTCTTACTCAGTAGCAGGCACTCTGCTAGACCCTGGGGATACAAAGGCAAAAATTAAACATTCCTCACCTTCAAGGAGATTACCTTCTATTAGAATTAGTATCCAGACTATGAAAAAAAGGACTTAAAAGATTTCTTTTCCAGTCTGCTAAGTCACTTTAATCATTAAAATCTTGAAATGATTTAATTGCTTAGCCCCTTTTATTCCTTTAACTGTTGCCTTACCTGAGCTCTAAAGATGTTATGCTGAACATTTTGAAAATGTTTTCTATTTTGCTTTTACCTATATCTTAGTCACACTCTTAGGGGAAAAACCATTTAGGAAAGTAGTAGATTAAGGCCAAAGCATAATAATAATTCTCTTTCTTCCTATCGTTTCACCCTCTCTTTCCCAAATCCAGATATACATACCCACCCATAACCCAGGACTGCAGTATGACAGTTGTTCACAAAAATGAGAAGTGTTATAAAAGCATATTTATTCAGAGAGGAAATTTCATACCATTTAAATTCAGATCCATCCCTATGATACTGAAATAGGCTAAAGCAATGAATTTTTCATTTTTTTTTTAGAATCAGAACCAGATAACTCACCTGGAAATACACACCAAATAATTTCATTTCATGGTCCTAATCAATATAACAGAAACCAATCTATATTCTAACTATGGAGACTCAGCATTTTGTTTCTATATATATATATGTGTGTGTGTGTGTGTGTGTATGTATATACACATATGTGTGTGGGATTTTCTGATAGTGTATATATACATGCACACATTTATACATGTGTGTTTGGTGTGTGTATACACAGGTGTATATATTTATGTGTATATGTATATAATATATACACATAGGAGTATGTGTGTATATATAGGTACAGACATAGATGATAGATATAAGATGATGAATTTCCATAGGTAGATTGGTTTCTGTTCTATTGATTAGGACCACATAATGAAATTACTTTGTGTGTGTGTACATGCATGCACACACATGTATAGTTGTTTAGTTGTTTCAGTCATGTCCAACTCTTTATGGCCTCCCTTTGGCATTTTCTCGTCAGAGATACCAGAGTGGTTTGCCATTTCCTTCTTCCACTCATTTTATAGCTGAGGAAACTTAGGCAAACTGGGTTAAGCAACTTGCCCAGGAATCATAGTGCTTGTAAGCATCTGAGGCAAGATTGGAGCTCAGTTTTTCCTTACTCCAGGCCCAGCACTCATCCACTCCACCACCTAGGTGTCCCTACACATAAATACATGCACATGTATACTCATAAATGTACATACATATATGTATTTTTAAATGATCTCCATACATGGAGTAGTGTTTATGTGAAAAACATAGCATGTTTATATTTCTAGATTCAATATAATTTTTCTTTGGAACTTTATTTCACAATATGATAATTGCAGACCTATTTTCTTCAGATTTTGATCGAATTGAAGCATTAGATGATTAGACCTTGGTGGAATAGTCACAGTGAATTTAGGTTAACTTTCAGGGGTGGTGGAAGTTATTCATATTATATGATCAAAACCACTCACAGGTCTTTAGTAGACCATTTAGACTCACCTGAATCCAGGTCAAAACAAGGCAGAATTGGGAAGCTTTACCTTGCTTTCTGTTTGTTCAGACTTTTTAACACTCAACACAGGATTGGAATCCTGGGCCTAAATGGCCCCAATTTGAGCTTTGAAGCTCAACAGGGAACTTGAACTTTGACTATAGGTTGCAATACCATTTTGGCTCCTGAGATAATGGAAGGTGGTTCCTCCCCTCCCCCAATTTTTTCCATGAGTTCTAGGTCTGTTATATGGGTGAACAAAGCACAGGTATCTTTATGGGCAAGGATTTTATTTTATTTTTTTGTTAAAGCAGAGCAAGTTAGAGTAGAGTACATAAGAAGACAAACTGAAAACACATACACACTCATATACATGTATGTGTATATATATATATATATATACACTCATATATTATATATAAGATTCTTATATAGATAAAATGTAATCACATATATAACATGTAACCATATATATGTGTATATATGTATGTATATATGTGTATATGTATGGAGGGAGAGAGAGAGGGGGGGTTCTTTTTATTGATTCCTTCAAGGCACCTAAATCCAATAGGTGGTGAAAGAATGTCAAACATATTTCACAGTATCTTAGATTTAGAAATAGAAGAGACCTCTTAGAGGTCATTTACATCCAGTGCTCTCATTTTTACCCATGAGCTTGCTGAGGCCCAAAGGGGGATAAGCAACTTAATCAAGCTCACAAAGGCAGAATGTGACAGAATCAGGAATCCGATTCATTACCTCTGAATCCAAAGAACCATACATTAAAAAGGAACAAAAATGTTAATCACACATAATCACTTGGGGGCCTCACTTGGAACACTACAACATATTTGAGCCCTTTTTTTTTTTTTTTTCCTTTCAGGTCAGCATCTCCTATTAGTGAGAAAAGATTCCCTATGTATTTAAGTCCTGTGGGCACCAGCAGAATCTATACATTAGAGCATTCACTAAAGGCAAAGAAGTAGAATTGAGCATCATCTGTTAGAAGTGAGTATAGATTCAAACAGTTGAGTACAGACATAGGCCTCTGGAGAGAATGACAAGGTTTAATGCATTGAATGGTTGTGATTACTAAGTGTTGGCTGCTCAGCCTTTCACTCAGTACCCTTTTGACTTGAGGAAGCATATAATGTGGATGTAGGTGGTGCCATGCCGGGAATGAGGTGATTTGGGTTTAATTCTGCAGGCTTTTAACTTTTAGGAGGCCAGTGCAATTTGTAGGTAGGCAACAACTTGCAGAAGCAACTGGTAGGAGGAAAAGGAGGTGGCACTATCAGTACCAAAATATATCTGAAGATTCTATATTGGCTTCGTTGCTTTTCTTCACACATGACATTCCAAGTCCAATATCCTTGCCTATCACCCACACCTGAAATGCCCTCCCATCTCAACTCACTGTCTTTAAGAATCTATCCCTTTCAGAGTTCAGCTCAAATGCCACTTTCTCCATGAGGCTTTTTTTGCTTCCTGAACTTTTTGTTCTTTTCAGTAAGAACCAAAAAAAGTTACCTTGTATTTATTTTATATATTGTTAGATATATACATATGGATTATCTTGATGATTCATGACTCCTCAAGGGCAAAGATTTTATGTATTTGTTTCTTTTTTTTGTATCTAAAGCACAGAACCAGGCATATAGTTAAATGCTTAGTGATCGAAATTCACACAATCAGTCCATGAATTTCCTGTCTCATTTAGAACCTCTTTCTGCAAGGCAAATTAATGCCCACAGTTACTCCCTTTAGCTAAGGCTCCTTTGAATATTCATCTCAGTCAGTCAATAAATACTTATTTAGTGCCTATATGGACCAAGTACAGTGCTGAGTGCTGGCGATACAAATATGAAAAATAAAAAGACATCCACAAAGAGTTTACAATCTAAGGAAGGAAGGCTACATACAAAAGGAAATTAGAAAGCAGGGACAGAGTGGGATCATCAGGGAAGATACCTGATTGGGGGAGGGGCATGGTATGGGGAGAGGGAGGTTGGGCCTGTGGTGGAAAAGTCCAAGAAATTCCAAAATAATGCAGTTAGGTGGGAGATAAGGAGATGTTCTGATCTAAGCTAAGCTCCCTAGGGACCAAGAGATTAAGGAATTCATGGCTCCACCCTCCACCTAGAGGAACAAAGGGTAGTGAATGAGGTAGAGTTTCAAGTCTTAGGGAATCTTGCTGGGTGTAGAAAAATGAGTTTCCTGGGGCAGGATAGAAAATATTCATTTAAATATAACAGTTTAAAACTATGACCCTTGGCTAGGAGAGGGGGTAGTGAAATTGTCCTTGGTGCTTCTCCATCCATCCATCCTGCCTTGGAAGTCTTCCTGATTCTTTTCTATTACCATTCCCTACCAACCCCAAAGCCCATTTATGTACCTATAAGCTTGGGATAGTAACATCTACTCCACAGTATTGTAATTTCAAGTGTGATTTTATGAGTAAGTGTTTAATAGACCTTAAGAGCTGTCTAAATATGAGCTAACTTCCGTCTTCCAATGTCCTTCTTAATGGCATGCCTAGAACTAAAAGCAATGTTCCTTGACCCAGTTTACAATTCATAGTGCTTTGAGACAAACTTCAAGGAGTCACACAAGTGCTAGGAATTCTGGTAGACTGGTCATATTGGGGAAGGGCTAGAAATATTTGAGGTCAGAGACACCTCTTGGATTGGATTCCGTACCTTACCAAAACTTACATATGGCCTATGTAAGTCATTTCCTCCTTCATAAAGGTGCATCTCATCCCCTTTCAAATTCTATGTATTAAAGAACCCAAACTCTGAAAATCTCTCTCACAAACGCACATGCACATACACACACACACACACACACACGTGCACATGCGCACAGAGTTTAGTTGATTGAACTAGCTGGCAGATCCGTCAAATGGCAATTCTTTCATCAAAGGCTTTGATAGCTCATCAGGGGAAAATGTTCCTAAGGTCATTGACTGAACCACAAGTTTACTATGAGCTAAAACTGTGATGTGTTTTCTAATAAAGCTTACTGTGGTCTTAATAAAAGTTTAAAATCCAGATCACAAGATGTAACCACCACACAGCACCCAACACTGGTCAAACCACATCTAAGGTTTTGTGTTTGATTCTGGTATCATGTTTTTAAGAAGAACATTTAAAAATTAGCACATTCAGAGACTGTTGGCTGGAATAGTTAGGAATCAGAAAACTGTCTCATGAAAAATTATTAGGGAAACTGCTTGAGGTGGTTAGCCTGGAGAAGATGAGACTAAAGGTAGGGGGAGTAGAGTATGATACTAGTTTTCAAGTATTTCAGGGACCATCATATGGCATAGGGAATTCATTAGTTTTGTGTATTTTCAGAGGGTAGAACATTGTAACTAAAGTGTACCCAGATCTGTGCCTCACACAAAAATTTATAGTTGGTTAATGTTTGTTAGACTAAAGTGAAGTTTTGTGGGAGATTTCATCTCAAAAGATAAAAATAACATGGTAACTGGAGCAACCTAAAGATGAACCAAGGCTGCTGCACTAGGTAGATTGTTAACGGAGGTACTCAGAGAATTAATGCTTATCTTTTAAGGATATGTTAGCAGAGATGGGTGAGAGTTTTGATTAGATGTCAGAGGATCCTTCCAACTCCTAAAATTCCAAGACGTTCCCTTCATTGAACCACTTGTTCCCGCCCATCTCAAAAGGAGGTAAATATTTGTTAGCAGTTTGCTGCCATGGAAAGAGTCAGAGGGTCTGAGCTGAAATCCTAGCTCCCTCACTTAGTACCTGTGTGACCTTGGGCAAGTTACTAAACTTCTTTAGCCCTCACATTCCTCATCTATAAAATGAGAAGCTTGGAAGGAGTGATCTCTCAGGTCCTGGATTCTAAGCTCTGTAATGCTGTGGTAAAAGCATTGAATTTAGTGTTTATTCCTACTTGTATAACGTTGGGCAAGTTATTTTTTTTTAGTTTCTTTTTTTTCTTTTTTGGAGGGGGTAAGGCAGGGCAGTTGGGGTTAAGTGACTTGCCCAAGGTCACACGTATAGTTTTGTGTTAAGTGTCTGAGGCCAGATTTGAAGTCAGGTCCTCCTGACTCCAGGGCTGGTGTTCTATTCACTGTGCCACCTAGCTGCCCCGCTTGGACAAGTTATTTAACCTCAATAGGCCTGAGTTTTCCCATTTATAAAATGAGGGTATTGACCTAAATGATGCTATACTCTCTCCTTTCTCTAAATCTGTGATTCTGTGATTTGGACTATGTAACCATAGGTAAGTCATTTACTATTTAGCCTTATAGACTCATTGATTCAGAACCTGGGAAGGGACGTCAAAGGCCATCTAGTCTAACTCTTTCTACGTTTAATTGCTTTTATTTTGTTCAGTATTTTCCAATTATATTTTCATCTAGTTCAGGTTGGGAGTGTTGAGCCCCATGTGGCCCTCAGTATTCATATTCATCAAGTCTATTCTAAAGTCCTTTATAAACCTTCAAGTACTGAATAAATGGATGCTAATGATGATGATGGTGATTCATGTTCATGGTGATAATTATGATAAGGCAGCTAGGTGGCAGTGGATAGAGAATCAAACTTGGAGTCAGAAAGACCTGAATTTGATTTTAGATGCTTATCAGTAGTGCTACACTGGGCAAGTTACTTAACTTGTTAGTAACTGTTAGTCTGTTAGTCTCATTTTTCTTCATCTTTAAAATGGGGATTATAAAAACACCCATTTCCCTGAGTTCTTAGAAGGAGGAAATAAAATAATATATGTGAAGCCTTTTGCCAATCTCAAAATGCCATGCAAATATTGGCTATTATTATTGTATGCTATAATTAATAATAATAGCTATTATCATCATCTGTTAGACCTTGCCTTTTGGGGGGCTGGTCCCCTTGATTCAACAAAGCATTTCTTCCTAAAATTCTTCACTATAATTTTGTATTCAGTTCTGAAATTAAACAGTTAAGCACCATACATACTTAGTATCATAGACTGTACTTAAGTTTTGCATGGGATTATGAATTTTCAATGGGACCTCTATGTACCAACTGTGGACAATATGTGGTACTATCAAGTGGGCCCTCAGAGGTGAGGAGTTTAGATTTATTTGCTCATGGCTTTAATATTTGGTTACTGTCCCAAACTTAAACCACGTTATCTGAACTAACTGGGTTAGAAACCACAAGAGGATTCCTCTTTAAATAAGATCAGCGTTTTCTACTTGCCAGGAGAATGGTCCTTTTGGTGGCATTTTAATGTTTCCAAATCTAGACTGGCTGGAGCCAGGAAGTTCTGAGGTGTTAAAAAATGTTCTTAGGAAAATAAACATCTAATCAGAATTTTCCAGAAATTTGGTTCAGATTCTTCTATAAAGGAATCATTTCAACTTAGAGGCTAGTGGGTGGGTTTTTTTTGTTGTTGTTGTTGTTTTTGCTTTGCTAATGGGAGTTTGGTGCGTGTGCAGACCCCAAGTAACAGCCTTGTGTCCTCCACACTAGCTACTGGGATCTGCACATATACCAGACGCCCATTACATTTTTTTTTCAAATCATTTTTCTGATTCTTCCTTAGTGACTGGCTAACTATAAATTGTATGTATCCCTAACTCATCTTTGGGGATATGCAGAAGTTTGATCTACAAGTCACTTTTGGTGCTTACAAATTTATAAAAATGCTATCATGGTGTATTTACTGCTACCCTTTTATACCTTCATGTTATAAAGAATATAGTATCCTCAACTTTCCTCAGTCTGTTTTAAGACATATCTCTTGATGGAACCAAATGATTACAAGATTCTAGAATCAGTGAGATCTTGTCATGCTGGGAAGACTTTTCAAGTCAGCTTTTATGTGTACCCTTTGACACACTCTGCTGTCCTCTCCAATCACAACCAAAGCCAAAGCCATTAAGATTTGCCTTGTATTTTTGTGTAATGCAGTCAGTAGCATTTGTGGACAATTCCTGTTTTCTTTACCATGTATTTTATGATCTTAGTTTATTAAACACTTCTGGAATATTATCTCCTGAAATTAATCAAATCCCTCAACTAACCCAACAGTACTAACAGAGAGTCTTTGCAGAAAGCTTTTAAAAGATTTATGCACTTGTATGCCAGAATCTCTGAAAATAGTTAAATTAAAGCAGCTTCTCTGCTTTACAGTCATCTGTAAGAGGCTGGCATGGAGTCACCAAAGAACATCTGTTGCGTGGTGGTTTACCCCCAGGCTTTTGAGGTTGTATTGCCTCCTATAAAAGCAAACTCCTGTATTTATCCAATGCCTTCCATTCAATAATTCTCAATAAACTCCAAAGTTTCCTTGAAGAGAGGGTGGGGAAGAACTTGCTTAATGTTTAAATAGACAAAGAAAAGCTTACTCTCCACATATTTGGGGGGAAGATATTTGTATTCCTGACAAAAAAAAATGCGACTTTATAACAGCTAATAATTGAAAAAACAAAACAAAACATGGATTTGCTTATTGTCATCAGGGTGGGCTAATATCATGATGAGAATGAGGCCAAGTAGGGATAATCACTGTACAGTAGAATCTTTATTCATCCACAAGCTGTCTTTCTGTGTATCTTACTGCATCAGCTGCATAGGCAATGCTTATTCTACCGTTGATATTGATTGTTTAGCTAGTATTCTACTATGTAAACTTGATCTAGTCCATTTTCTCTGACAAGAAGTGATTGTCAGTTCTTTCTTAGAAGTTCATTTGATACAAGAAATTGACATAGATGGTTTGAACACAATTTGACTTTCCTCTTTGCATTTAATATTGACATTGAGGTATAAGGCATTTTCTGTCCTCAGAATGGGAGTCAGCAAGAGCTGTTTTTGAGAAAATGGACTAGCAATTATCCTATTTGACTTTTTTTTTTTGATGGGGTTGGTGGGAAAATGATTCTTTCTGAGGTGCTCTCAGAATTTAAAGAGTTCATTTTATTTTAACAGAAATACTGCATGATGTCAGGTACATTCAGACTTTCTTATCATTGCATCATATCTGATCTGAACTGTTTAGAAGTATAATTTTGTGGAGATTCCCAACAGCAATCCAAACATTCCTTTATTGAAAATTGAACTTGTCATGACCAATCAACTCGATGTGATCTAGATAGGACTTTTCTCATATGAAAGAGGATAAACAGTGACAGTTTGAACCATGCAATCCTGTTAGGGGCTTTCTTCAGTATCACGTCATCAAGCATAATTATAAAAGAGCCAGTCATGAGTGAAATAGGCCTGCAAGAGAGCAAGGCCTTCAGCCCTGGGTTGGCTGATGGGGCTTTTTCTATAGTTACAGAAGACACAGCCCAGCAAGTGGAAAATTTACTATTTGGTTGCATAATGATAGGCTTCAGGAATAGTTCAGAGTTCTTTGTGAATTTCCAACTATGTTAGCCTCAGGGTCTGATACCTGATGAGCTTTCTAAGTAAGTACAGTAATCTTTAGGCATAGAGTTTGCTCTTTTTAGGCTATAATATCTTGGCTCATAAACACAGTTATGGAACATCCATTTTTTTTTAAACCTACCTACTTTGGAGTCCCCAGGGTAGCCTTTTAGAAAACACTGCACATAAGCTGTGCTACTACTGGCATGCATGACAAATCTTTCTACATTGCTTAGAATGTGCTTTGAACCTGCCTTTCCAATCTTGCTGACGGCTGAATGCAAACAGAACCAGAATTTTTTTTTTTTTTTGAGGAGAGCTGTTGGCAGGGGTGGGGGAGGTGAGGTGTCATTTTATTAAAAACTAGAATCTCTTGAATGCAACTAACATTTCTTTATAAGGTAACTTTTACAAACATTTCCTTAGTCCCATTGAATCTCTTGATAAATTTCTTCTATTATTGCCAAAGCTGTATAAAACTTGACCTGCGATTTCATTGTAGGAAATTCCCAGAGTTGTAATGGTGTAACTCCTTTGTGACTAAGAGTCAGTCAGGCCCCTTAAGAGTTTCTTGCCTTACCCCAGTAAGTACTTTGATGCCACACACCTTTGGTTTGGTGGGGGAATAATATTAGTAATAATTTAATATTATGAATAATGAAAGATCTTTATGAAATAATGCAAAGTGGAAAACAGAACAAAAAGAAAGGAGCACATGCTAGTCATAATCAATTAATAAGCATTTATTATGCATCTCCTACATGCCAGACACTGTGATAAGCACAGAGGATACAAAAAAAGAGGTAAAAGACAGTCCCTGCTCCCAAGGAGCTTACAGTCTAATGAATCATAATCATGAAGGAAAATGAATGGGAATGAATGGACCAAAGGAATTTTGGGGAGGCATAGAAAGGACTGAAAAGGTATTATTTTATGCAATGAAATTTATGTAAATTGTTACTATGCACATCTTATTATTTCCATTTATATTTCATACTGTTCCTAATGAAATATTAAATTTTAAAAATGAAAAAAAAAGTTTCTGTGCCTTGACCACATGGCCACATATCTAGTATGAGCCAGAGGTTGAATTTGAAGCCCAAACTTCTTGACTTTACTGAACTATTTATTCTACCTCTGGTTAACTCTTAGGAGCAGGGGTTGGGAAAAATAGCTTATAACTCTTTTCTCAAATGACTACTCCACACACTATTAGATTCTCTTTAAACTTAATACATTAGAATATTGGAATAAATGAAGTGGTCAGCCATTGTCTATGAAGGAACTCTTGAAATACCTTGAGACATAAGTTAGTGATCGTTTATTGATAAAATAAAAAAAATGCATCTATCAAAGGCACTTCAAATTTTTTGCTGTGTTTCCCTTTACTGATTCACTCTTTCTTTGATGCTGTTCTGTATGACCTTGGGCAAGTCAATCTTCCTTGCCCTTGGTATCCTTATCTGTAAAATTAGGGGGAGGAACTATATGACCTTTGAGATTCATTGCACTTCTAGATCTATGATCCTATGATTGGCCTTTTCTCCTGGAGGGTAGGGGATATTATAGTTCAGTGACATAGCACTTGCTTGTGTGCAAATCACAGTTTTTCTAATGCTGTTTTTTTCTTTGCTGTGATTCTAAAACAAGATCCTTTAAAAAATGTATACATGTATACATACATGTGTGTACACATGTGCCTATGCATGTGTATGTATATTATAAAGTAGAAATATATGCATGCATAAAAATAGAAAGCAGAAATAAATATCTACTTTCTAAAGTGGAATTTCTATATAGCTCCTCTGGCATTAAAATTATAGGATGTTCATATCATATTTTGCTGGTTGTTTTTTCTTTTCTTTTTTAATAGAGTTTCTTCAGGTTGTTAAAATAACTGTCTCAAATAATTCTTTTGTGCTTTTAGGTTTCAATTTCTTTATATTGGTGAGAATTAAGAGACACACAGCTTACCATGTCCTGACATGTTGGTTTTATAGGGAAATCAAAACTGGTACCTTTCAATTAACTCCTTTATTTCTTTCATCTCAAAATTGATGGCTTGAAATTGTGTGTAAGAAAGAATAATTGGTTTCTTAAAAGTACCTTAATTCCTCCAAATATTCCTTCAACCATAACAAAATGATCTGAGAACATTTTTCCTTTGGGGACATAAGGGAACCAGCTAATTCAGTGGGGGGTTCATGCCTGGGCCTGGATTCCACAACTCTGTCTGGTAACATCATGCATATAGATCACTTGAGGGGGGGGTTATTTGACTTGCAGGTGTCAGGGCCTGGAGTTTACTCTACCCAGGAACTGGGGTGTTGAAGGATAAGTATGGGGTATGGTGGGGAAGTGGAAAAGAATGAGTAGTTATTTCCCTGTCGCCTTTCATAAAAATGGAAGGAGACATTTTATATGCTCATGAGATAGTTTGTAGAATGGAATTAGGGGAAGAATTAAGCAGTTTCAACTGAACTGCTTGTTATTTCACATTTTTTTTGTGTGTTATGATAACTCTTAAGAAGGAATTATTTGATTTTTGATCAAATGTGGTACATTATTATTCATACCTTGCTGTTATTTAAGTCTGACATGTGCTTTTGTCTACTACCTTCTTAAAATAAAACATAAATAAAACAAAAAAATTTAAACAGCCAATAAAAATTTCAAATAGATTTATTTTCAGTAATTTTATATAAAGTAATTTGGCATGTGAATAGAGGTTACAGGGAGCTATGTGAAGAGGCAGAGAAGTCTTCAGGTCAAAGACTCGGTGCTGCTTGTTGAAAGTATAAATATGGTTTTTATTTTGCATTTCATCCATGCAGTCATTAAGTCCCTGCTGTATATCCATATTTTTAAGCACAATTTAGAGTCATTATCCAACATGTGTCCTTGATTAAGGGTAGATTTTCATGGCAATTATAGCTATTTAACTCTAATCTTTTTTTCTTTTTTTTGCAAAAAAAAAAAAGGTTGAGGGAAGAATTATGATTACTATTCCTCTTGTCTCCAGTTTTACTGACATCTCTTTCTTTTTGTTCTACAACAGATCAAGAATTGAGCTGAATTGCGATGCTCACAGGCTGAACAACACTGACCTGAATTACAACAGAAGACAGAAGCCTTGCCAGTACATTGTGGTTCCTGTTGGTAGTGAGCACAGTTGGCATCACCTATCACCTGTTAGGGGAAAAAAAATCATCTACTGCATTTTAGTGCACATGGAGGAAGGCAGTAAAGAAGGCAATTCAAGAAGGATAATGAGACTGGGGCTTTCCTAGCTGATACCAGAAAACAACCGCAAGAGGATTGTTTTACTCTCCTCCTTTAGGACTTTACTCTTGTTTGAGTGTTGGACTCTAACAGAACTGATTTTCTGCCTTTTCAGTTTTGCCACCTGCCTTTATTATTTCCCATCCCCCAGCCTCTCTGTATTTTTTTTTCTTTACTTCAGAGATGGGCCTAAAGACTACGAAGTGGCCTAGCCACAGGGCTTTGCTTCTGAAATCTTGGGTTATCATTTCCCTGGGGCTCTACATGCAGGTTTCTAAAAACATGGCATGCCCTAGTGTGTGCCGCTGTGACCGGAACTTTGTCTACTGTAATGAGCGAAGCTTGACCTCAGTGCCTCTTGGGATACCGGAGGGCGTAACCGTACTCTACCTCCACAATAACCAAATTAATAATGCCGGATTTCCTGCAGAACTGCACAATGTACAGTCGGTGCACACAGTCTACCTGTATGGTAACCAACTGGATGAATTCCCCATGAACCTACCCAAGAATGTCAAGGTTCTGCACCTGCAGGAAAACAACATTCAGACCATATCGCGGGCAGCTCTTGCTCAGCTTTTGAAGTTGGAAGAGCTACACCTGGATGACAACTCCATCTCTACAGTAGGTGTGGAAGATGGGGCATTCCGAGAAGCTATAAGTCTCAAGCTGTTGTTTCTGTCTAAGAACCATCTGAGCAGTGTGCCTGTTGGCCTCCCTGTGGATTTGCAAGAACTGAGGGTAGATGAAAATCGAATTGCTGTTATATCAGACATGGCCTTTCAGAATCTCACAAGTTTGGAGCGTCTGATTGTGGATGGCAATCTCCTTACCAATAAGGGCATTGCTGAGGGGACTTTCAGCCATCTCTCAAAGCTCAAGGAATTTTCTATAGTGCGGAATTCACTGTCCCACCCTCCGCCCGATCTTCCAGGTACTCATCTGGTCAAGCTTTACTTACAGGATAACCAGATAAACCATATCCCTTTGACAGCATTTTCCAATCTTCACAAGTTGGAACGGCTGGATATTTCCAACAATCAGCTGCGGATGCTGGCTCAAGGGGTCTTTGATAATCTTTCCAACCTGAAGCAACTCACTGCACGGAATAATCCTTGGTTTTGTGACTGCGGTATTAAATGGGTCACAGAGTGGCTCAAATTCATCCCTTCATCTCTTAATGTACGTGGTTTTATGTGCCAGGGACCAGAACAGGTCAGGGGCATGGCTGTCAGGGAGTTGAATATGAATCTGTTGTCATGCCCTACCACTACACCTGGATTATCTCTCATTACCCCACCCCCAAGTATTGTTCCTCCAACCACACAGATTCCCACTCAGACTGCAGCCACCCCTAGCAGAAATTATACTCCTCTGACACCCACTGTATCTAAACTCCTCCCCACTGTGCCTGACTGGGATGACCGAGAAAGGGTGACCCCTCCCATTTCTGAACGAATCCAACTCTCAGTCCATGCTGTGAATGACACTTCCATTCAAGTCAGTTGGCTTTCTCTCTTTACTGTGATGGCATACAAACTCACCTGGGTGAAAATGGGCCACAGCCTGGTAGGGGGCATCGTTCAAGAACGGATAGTTGGTGGTGAAAAGCAACGTCTAAGTCTGATCAATTTAGAGCCCAAATCTACCTATAGGGTTTGCTTAGTGCCACTGGATGCTTTTAATTACCGAGCTGGAGAAGACACCATTTGTTCTGAGGCTACCACTCATGCCTCCCTTTTAAACAATGGCAGCAACACAGCTTCCAGCCATGAGCAGACAACTTCTCACAACATGGGTTCCCCCTTTCTTCTGGCAGGTTTGATTGGGGGTGCAGTGATATTTGTGCTGGTGGTTTTGCTCAGCATTTTTTGCTGGCACATGCACAAAAAGGGACGCTACACCTCCCAGAAGTGGAAATATAATAGGGGCCGGCGGAAAGATGACTACTGTGAGGCAGGCACCAAAAAGGACAACTCCATCCTGGAGATGACAGAAACCAGCTTTCAGATTGTCTCCTTAAATAATGATCAGCTCCTTAAAGGAGATTTCAGACTGCAGCCCATTTACACCCCAAATGGGGGCATTAATTACACAGACTGCCACATTCCCAACAACATGAGATACTGCAACAGCAGCGTTCCAGACTTGGAGCACTGTCACACGTGATATCGAGGGGGGCAGGGAGACACCAAGCGGACAGTGAAACTCTTAAGAACACACACGAAAACACACACATGTGCGAGCATACAGACACACACAAATTACATTTGATAAATGTTACACAGATGCATTTGTGCATTTGAATACTCTGTAATTTATACGGTGTACTATATAATGGGATTTAAAAAAAAGTGCTATCTTTTCTATTTCAAGTTAATTGCAAACAGTTTTGTAACTCTTTGCTTTTTAAATCTTTAAAAAAAAAAGTTGCTGAAGTACTGTACAGGGTTGTACAATGAGAACCCAATGCCATGGCAAAGGAAAGAGTGATTCTTCTGTACAATGTACATTAACCATTTTGCTGTCGAAGCTGTCAAAAGAGATTTCCTTTTTCAGAGCCACTGGTCAAGGTCCAAGTACAAATTAGAGTGGATTCATTAGGACAGGATAATTTAATTTTTATTTTTTTAAAAATTTAACCAAGCAATTCCATTCTATTTCTGCACTTCCCAGGGACTTTTTTTTTGGGGGGGGGGTGTGAAAGTAGAAATTACAAAATAAGGGATGGGCAAATTGTATAAAATTCTGGTTTGACCCAGTGTAGGAGATAACTGCCGAATCACAAGGAAAGAACTTCATTCTCGTGAGATAATTTGGTCCACTTGGCAAAGCCCAAGAGGATTAATTAAAATTTCAAAAAGCCTGAAAACTTTGGAGGTAGCTGGGCAAATGGTTTTAAAAAAAAATCATCATAGTGTCCCAACCCTATGTAATTTGACAGAGTTAGAGACCAGAGTTATATTTAATTCAGGCATATCGAGGAGCTGAAAATCCAAACAGAAAATCAACTCCCTTTAAAAGTGTTTATGTTCAAATTAAGCATAAGGCTAAACCAAATTCAACTGAAAAGTTTTCAGTACATTGTTTTAAGAGAGAGACTAACAAACTAGGGTAAAATAAATACTGAATTAAATTATTTTTGATAAAGAAGATTATTTTGGGAAATTCAGTATGGCTGTGTCTACATGACTGACCAAGCAACTGAGTGGAGAAAAAAAAAATCATTCAAGGTAGACTTTTGGTTTTTGTTGTTGTGTAGTTTTAAAAAATCTTGAAGTAGTTATTTTACTTAATCTTTTACTTTTTTTAAGTCAATTGTGTTGGTCTCATGTAGACAGAGCCCAAACTTATGCCTTTCCTTCTCTCAATTTCTTGTCTTCCATTGAGACATTTTGTTGGGGGAAAACCCACATAATTCTGTTAATCATACTCCATTTGGTTCTCATCTTTCCTCAGTTTTTCAGGAAAAGTTATTTATGACACTCTGGGATGCACAAAGACTCACCCAAGTGCACCTATAGCTTATGAAACTCGTGTCCGTTATCACAGCTAATAGTAGATCATAGATGCTAGAGTTAGTTAGGAGGGACCTTAGAGGTCACTATTAAGGCCTACCAGTGCTGGCCCAAAACATTATATGTATTTATATATCCTTCCCCCACCTGCCCAAGCAATCCCTGGGTTCAACAAATACATCGACTTTCTTTCCATTTTGCAGTTTACATTTAATTGATAGGAAAATGAGCAAACTGGATGTTTTATAAATTTTTCTGCCTAATCCTGTCAGAGCATGGGATAGAGCAAAAGGGGGATTGGGAGAGAAGTAGTCTTAAGTATGATAGGCTATGTTTTTGCAGCTCTGTCCCTTCTTCACAGAATTCATGTGATCCTTGGGAAGGCTAAAATCATTTTCTCCTTTTTATCCCCAAGATGTAGAAGGGCTGTGGATGGAGATGGTAGGCATTATCTGAAAGTTTGCATCCTTTTGAAGTTCTAGTTAAAAAAATCAGATTTAGAAATCTCACTCTATACTATGTGTTGTTTATTTCTCTTGCTATAACAGGTATTTTAGGGAGCCATGTGGCAAGGGTCACAGAGTTGTCTTTGTTTTTGTTTTGTTTTTAAAGGAAAAAAAGCTGTGATGTGTCTTCTTTGTATAACCTTAGGTATAAAATGCTATGCAAGTTTTTTTTTCTTTATAGTAAAAGCCTTATTTGCTCAATACTTTCTCTTTCCCCAATATGTTTTAACTCCTTTGGCCCTTTGGGATAAACAAGAAAAAATGTAACTAGCTATATATTGTTATAGGCATCTGTGTACCAGTGTGCATTCAGCCAAGGTGAAATTTCAGGCTTTATATGAATTCTGGAGTGGCTGAGATTTCCAGGGTAGTCTAGCAGCTCAATTGTTGGGTTGCTTCCTTAACACTCTCTCTACAATAAGAGTGAAAGGGGTTAGGTTGAGCAATGAAAGAGCCTAGTCTGGAAAATTCACCTGAATACCCAGGGGGATCTCACTTAATTACCTAATCACTTCAAGTCTCCAACATACTTAGACTTCATAGACAACAGTATATTTTTCTGGAAGGATGTTTTGGCTTCTTATTAAATATAGATTCACAATATTACTCATTTATCCTCATGTGACTTCACTCCCAAAGGGCCTCTGGCCATTGAGCCTTCAAACTCAAGATGGATGGGTTTCCCGTTTTTCTAAATTTTCCTGTGGCCTATACAGTCTGTGGGATTATTTGACACTAGCAGGTACAACAGAGTTCTTGGCCTAGAGAATGAGTTACAGTTGCCTGAATGGGGGTACCAAGCCCATCATGCTAGAAAGATGAGTTGTAAAAGTTCCATTTACCATTAACCTTGCTCATTTTGATTTTCTGTATGACATAGCAAATGCTCTGTTGAAAACAGGATCCTTTCTGAATATGGTATTTGGGAATCTCACCTCATGCTAAATGCTGTCATGTAATAGTTTTCTGTTCTATAATGGGCCCATGTTGCTGCTGCCTCACCACAGGACTTCTGTTTGAAATTGTTTCAGGTGTGGCCATATTTGCAAACCTGTCTGCATCCTAACTTGGTCCCTCCTGTGGTCGATGTACACTGAGAGATAGGTGGTCAGGATTAAGGGTGAAGTCAAATCCATAAAGCAGAAGGATGTTCACTGGTTCATACATAAAGACAGACCTATGGTCTTGACTTCCATGCCATGGTGTTTTAGCCAACTGAGTTAATTTGATTCATAGTGTATACATTCAGAAGTAAATGACTCTCTCCTGGCAAAGAAGAAATACTAAAAAAGACCAGAAATAAATGAATATCTAATGACAGTCCTTATCCATACCCATGGGTGCCATTTAATACTGATGGTGTTTGGAAAAGAGATTTGATGATGGAGATGCTGCAACCTTCCCTCCCAGTGTCAATGACATTTGTCTATTGAATTTGCAAGTTTGTTGTATGTGTTAGCAGGAAGGGACACCTGGCGTTTCCCTGCCTTTACTTTCCCAGGGCTTCTGAACAATAGTACTGCAAGTGAAATTAATTCTCCTTGTGAGCACTATTATATTTCCTAATTATCTGAATGTTTGTGGAAGATATATTAGGAGTTTCCCCCAAGGTAAAAAATATACAATATGACTGGTCTGAGGGGAAAAAAAATTTAAAAAGTCTAATGAAGGAGCTAATATTACAGCTCCATTTTCTACTAGAGCAGATCATAATCTTTTTAGTCATTTCATGGGCGTTAGAAAATACCTCCCCACTGGGAGAAAACCTCTTCATGTTGTGAGCAAAGCATCCTTACAAATCACAAGGCAATAATGTTGTAACCCACAGGGAGAACAAATGATGAATTTTATCTGCCAATCTTAGCAGTGGGTTCAGCCACAGCTATTGACAGCGAAGTGGTTAATTTCCATTTAATCCTTTGTTCATAGCATTTCTTTATTCTAATTTATGATGAGGAGACATTAAAGTTTTACTTTAGAACATGAGAGTAATGGTTTTCCTCATGACTTATCTTCCAGCCATACAAAAAAGCAAAACATAAGTGAGTTCCCCAAAGAGAAAACAAAAATAACTTGAGTGCTAAGCCTCATGCGGCCTTGCCTAATGCTTCTTTTCACACAAGGAAGCTGGAGTTTTCATCCTTCCCTAGTGGTACAACAGGAGTCACTTTGGTCCCTGTAGTTGCAAGGGGAAACTGATTGAATAAAATTGGACAAAACGGTGATGCTGTGTATATAATGGAATCTAAAGGCTTGGTTGTTATTATTTCCCTAGTAGCACACCCACCAGACTAGCACAAAGAAGGGCTGTAGAGGTCATAGATTTTCCTGGTATTTAAAAACTTCCCTGGGGTATTGGAAAACTATTCCCTAGGATGTAAAATGTGTATCAGTTTAGAGGCAAAATGAGGCATTAGGCCAATGTGTGTCCCTGATATAAGCAGAGTGGCATAAAGTATACTCATTAAAAGTTTATCATGATGATTTGTCATTGATTGAGCCATATGTTGATTTGGTTCTCGTTTGCCTTGACATGGGACTTCAAGGGGCTGGAAAACCTGCATTACACATCTTCTGAGACCTACCATGTTGCACATGTTAACTTCAAGACTTCACTCTACACTATACAGTACCTTGTTGATATATTAAGTAAAGACTTATTTTAAAAAAATATATATTGTGTTTATTTGAGCCGGTTCATTGAAATGCAGTAATCATAGTTGTTTTGAATAGAAGAAATGAAAAATGGTCCTGGGTGATATGGGAGGATGATAGGAATAAATTGGCTGATAGGATTTTCATTTTCTTGTGTCCATGATATATACCTTTATTTTAAAGGCCAATTCATATTTGGTTTTGAGGTGCTTTTTCATTTCCTGACAAGGGCATATGTGCTCCTATGTGTATCTCTCCAATATCACTGATATATCCTTTTATATCCTCTTATAGGGGGATAAAGTAATCTCATACAAATATCTTTATACATCAGAGCTAGAACACTCCTTTTCCAGATGCCAAATGTCACATACACCATTTGTTAGTAGCTCACTTGTCTATGACACTTTATGGTTTCCAAAGTATTTTCCTCACAACATCTCTATACAGCAGTACAGGCAGATGAAGAAACTGGTTCAATGTCTAAGCTATTTTAAGTTTTGGAGCTGCTACACAAACCTCTATCTTCTAACTATTGTTCTTTATAGTATACCATCCTTTCATAGCTCTAAGCACATCCTTCCTTGAAATGCTTTATATTGAGGTTCAACTTTCTATACTCAATGCATTAAATTGTACCTATCCCTATACACATATAATGTATGAATGACATATAATTATATGTGTGTGTCTATATGTTGCATACATGCACATACACACAACACAGATATATTAGATTTACATTGCTTATCTATTAACTATTTTTCAGAAACTAATTCTCTACTTGATGGATAATTCACATTTCCTTTTTCTGGCCATTGGTCTACTCCATGACTTTGGACTATTTTGACTCATAGGTAATAAAGAGATGAATTTGTGATTTAATTCATAAAGTATTTATGAAATGTCTAGATGACAGGTACTGTATTAGATCTTGAGAATGCAATTCCTGTCCTAAAGTAGTCTGGGAGGGAGGAGAAATATAAGCTGAGATAAGTAACAACTTTTTAAAAAGTGATTTCAAGAAGAGATTAGGAAACAACACTCAACCTGGTAGGATCAGGAAACATTTTAATTCTTGTCAAAATCTATTGAAAGGTTTTGCTGTAGGAGACAGTAATGTCTAGTGACTAAAATTAGTTTTGGGGAATAGGATACCATATGACTGGTCTTAAAGGGAATATGGGGGCCAACTACACCATTCTATTTTCGGGAAGAACTAAGATTCTGTGATTCTAACTTCCCCGAGCCTGCTCAGTATAGCCATCTATTGAGTACTACCCTTGGAAATAACAATAGGTACCATTTATATAGCACTTTTGAGGTTTGCAAAAAACTTTTCAAATGCTATCTCAATTGCTTTTCACAATTCTGTGAGACAGGTGCTGTTATCTCCACTTCATAAATGGAAAAACACACACAAAACAGGTTTAGGTTCAGTAATTTGCCCAGGGTCACACAGGTAGTGTAAGGATTTGAACTTGGATCTTCCTGAGTCTGAATCTAGCCCTCCACAAGAGACAGAGACAGGTTTTAGAACCACTCTTACTGTTCTGACTTCTCACTAACCACACATGATTGAACAAGCCAGCATAAAGGGTTCTTAGAAAACCATGAAGTTTACCTGCTTCTCCCCCACCCTCACCCCTCTCTAAAGATGTGAATACATTTTTCAGAACAGACTATCCTTTTCTTAAAAGAATTTTAGAATAATAGCCCAAAATCTCTGGGAAGTTTATTTTATTATATGTTATGATTATGTTCGTGGAATACATTGCTTAGGGAAATACTTCCTCCATTTTTTAATTAATTCTTTAATTTATTAATTTGTTTGTTTCCTTTTAATTTACAGGATTCAATTCCACAATTCCTTGAATTTCACATTTTGTTCCCCTCCCTCCCCTCCCCCCCCCCATGGCGTCTTATAATCAAGTATAGGATCTGTAGATACTTTCACATTATACAATGGTCAGGTTATAAGGATGGATTGTACCAGCTGGGATGAAAAATGGTATAGAGGACATAAAATCAAATAAGAGAACAAAAAAGATCAGTTTTGCTTCCACCTGGATATAAATTTAGTTCTTTCTAGTTCTTTCTCTGGATGCATGTTTTTCTCTCCATCATGCGTCTTTTGGGATTGACTTATATCCCTGCATTGTTGAGAAGAGTCCAGTCTATCAAAGTTGGTCATCACACATTTTTTTGATCCTTACCTGTGATTTCATTATCTAGAGAACTCAGCATCTCCAAAGTGAACTATTTTTTTCCCCAAAACCCTTTTCTTTTTCCCAACTTTCCTACTTCCCTGTTACTGGCAAGGTTTTTCCAATGGCACAGCTAGGTATCATCTGTAACTCTATGTTCTCCCTTGAATCCCCATATAATCTATTGTCAAGCTCTGTCAATTTTAACGTTCTTGAAGTTTCTCACATATGTCTACTGTTCTCTGACACTTTGCCCACCGTGGTGATGATTCTCTTTGCTTCATGCCTGAACTATTCTAATAGCATGCTTGTTGGTCTCCCTCTCACAAGTCTCTCCCCAATCTGGTCCATCATCCAATCACAGTTGTCAAAATAATCTTCCTAAAGTGCAGGAGTGGCTGTCACAACTCCTACACCCCACTCCATACAATCCAGTTGCTCTGTATTACCTCTAGGAGAAAATAATAAAATCCTTTGGTAATCAAAACCATTCACAATGTGCCCCCACTTACTTTTCCCATCTTACATGCTTCCCCACTTACCTCAAGATCCATTAACTGGCCTCACTGTCCCTCATAACAAAATACTCCATTACCCACTCTACACATTTTTACTCTCTGTCCCCTGCTTGGAATGCTTTCTCATTTCCACTTCCTTCCCTAGATTCCTTCAAATCCCACTTTCTACAGGAAGTCTTTACTGATCCCTCTTAATTCTGGTGTCTTCCCTAGGTTATTTCCAGTTTAGCTTGTTTGTACATAGTTGTTATATGTTGTTTCCTCCATTAGACTGGGATCTACTTGAGACTAGGGATTATTTACTTTTTTTGTCCTTCTTTGTGTCCCCTACACTTAGCACAGTATACTTAATAATATTTATTGATTTGAGAAAAATTCCCACTACAAAGATTGGCATCATTTCTGCAACTTGTGACTTCCCATGCTTAGACAGTCAATATATATTTCAGAGATAGGACTTAAACCAAGCTCTTCCGAATACCATCGATGGTTGTTTCTGTTGGGGGCTGAGGGAGCACCTTAATCATGGTCTTATTCTTGATAACTGAGCCAGTGGAAGTTGATTTTAACTACACCTATGACCATCATACTTTTATCCTACTTGAAACATAATGTTTCAATTTAAATGAAATTATTAAATATACTTGTATTTGGGTGGCCTAGAAGTCATGAGAGGAACTTCAGTCCACTTCAGTAGTTAATTTGCTTTATATGCACTAAGGATTCACAAATTTTGAAATAAATTAGGACCATGTCAAATTGACTTTCATTATCATGGACTTTACGATTTATGCTCACTATTCTCCCTGAATAAAGATAATATATGTTATCTTTATGAGATGTTATTAAGTTTTGAGTATCTCAAACTTTATAAAGAGGTTAACATTGATAAAACTAGAAATAATTTCATCAAGTACAACCACCTACCATCCTAGTTGTTAATCATTGTGGATCTTGTTTCAAAGAAAATACAAAAGATGAAATTCTCCATGTCTTTTTAAAGGACTGCTAAAATAATAATAATAGCTTCAAATTGTATACCATAAAAACCATCAACATTGGTCCAAAATCTTCCCTGTTTATGAATAAGTATGCTGGCACTGTTCTGTTGAGCCCTAGAATCAAACCACTAAATTCAATGCAATGATCTATTTCTTGTTCTGGCAACTGAAAATATATGTATATATGTGTATATACACACACGCATATATATGTATATATACACACATGTGTGCATATATATATATATTTTAGTAATAAAGGCTAACTAATATAGTGCTACTATCTGCTCTGCACTGGCTAAGTGCTTTGCAAATATCTCAAATAATTCTCCAAACAGCCCTGGGAAGTAGATGCTATTATTCTTATTTCACAGATAAGGAAACTGAGGTAAATGGGTTAAGTGACTTGCCCAGTATCACATAGCTAATAAGTATCTGAATCCAGATTTGAATTCAGTTCTTCCTGATTCCAGGACTGTCTCTCTATCCATTGAGCCACCGAATTGCCCTTATCATATGGTGCCTTTTCTTCAAGACCTCAACCTTGGTAGAGCCAGCATGGAGGCTGGCAACTCAGGCTTTAATTTTCACCCCTGGCATACACTGTCTGTGTTTCTTTGGGTAAGTCACTTAATTTTTCAATGTCCCAAGCAACACTAAGATTCTGAGATTACAGAGTGCAGAACAGGTGCCAAAATGACGTGGTAAGAGTTTCCTTATTAAAAGTTCTCTATACAGATGAAATGGTAGTTCCAGCACAAAAAAATAGGAATAGCATAAAAACACCACATTTTGTCGTATCCCTCTCATTTGTTTTGTTTTGTTTGTTTTGTTTTGCTGGGATAGGGTGATCACAGGATTTTGATCTGGAAAAGACCTTAAAAAATTATCTTCTTCAACTATCTTGTTTTATAAGTGAGAAAACTAGTGCTAGATAGGTTAAGTAATTGGCCCAAGGTAGCATAAATAATAAATAAACAACCAAAATTCAATTCAAAGCCAAGGGTTTCTGACTCTAAATTATTCCAATAGCTAACCAGAAACATAACTTGCCTTTGTCTCTCCCCCTTGTTAAATATTTGGATGAGCAAGGCTATGTAGAGATTTATGAAGTTTTCTTTGTAGCATATAGGACCCTTAACATATATTTAAGGCATATACATCAAAAAGATACATTAAAATTATGTACCTATAAGAAGTAAATTTTCCCAGATGATATATAAACTGTTCATAAATAATGCCAACAAAAGCAATTAAAAGGGGAAATTTTGGTGATTTTTTTCCCCTTCATTTCCCTAAGGCCACATTTCTTATTTCTTTATTTTTACTTACCTGGTAAGGTAAGATCCTAGATTTAAAACTAGAAAAAAACCTTCAATGTCCCATTCATGTTAGAGTTGAAGATACAGGCCTAGAGCAATTAAATTACTTACCTGAGGTCACAAAAGTATTAAGTAGCAGAGGCTATATTTGGAACCTGGTCCTCTAATTTAAAATCCAGCTTTCTGTTCACTGTTCCAGATTGCAGTAGCAGCCCTTTGCTTCCCTTCCCCCTCCCCCTTGCCCAGGTAGGAAACTAGAACTTATGTTGTATGAACAAAAGTATACTGAGCCTTTCATTCTAGGTGGAAAAGCGTTTCAGGTGGTAGAACAATGTAGATCTGCTATGTTGTAATAATAATTATGCTAATACCTACCATACGTGTATCACTTTGAGGTTTGTAAAACATTTTTACGAATATTTATTTTAATCTCATAACAACACTGGAAGGGGGATATAATTATCCCTATTTTACAGATGAGGAAAGAGAGATAAACAGACTTACCTAGGGAAGCTAGATTTGAATTCTCATCTTCCAGACCCCTTAGTCTAGTACCAACTAGCTGCATTGTAAATGGTAAAGCAATTAGGTTGGCAGATACACACACACACACACACACACATGCACACTGTAAGCCCACTGTTTTTGGCTACAGGAGGAACAGACAAGGTTACTTTCTAATCTCAGAGGACAAATAGTCAAGGTTGCCACTGAAGATCAAATAATGAGATGTCTATGTAATTTACATTTGATTCACAAAACCAGAAGTTCTTCAAAATCAGATGTATTTCTTTTATTCAAATAATGGTATAAGTAAATGATCTATGAATTAATCAATGTAAGAAATTTCCCTTGTGAAAACTCCACCAATGCACATCTGCCTTTTGCGACATAATAGTTCTAGGAAGTTAGTTTGACTGTGAAGCTCAGAGGTTACTCCCATAGCTAGGAAGTGTCAGATCTGTGGCATAATGGATAGAGTTCTGAATTTTGAATGGGAAGATATGAGTTCAATTCCTGATTTGAAATTTATTAGCCATGTGATCCTGAACCAATTACTTAAACAATTCTACCTCAGGATCAAACATGATGAAATGTATATAAAACACTTTGCAAACCTTCAAGTACTATGTAAATATCTGAACCCAGATATTTCCAATTATATTCTCCATATACTCTCCATTATATCACACTACTTTTCTACATCAATAAAGTGATGTCTGAAAAAGCATAGAGTGTGGGATCACAGATTGTTAGGGTTGGAAGGGGCTTTAGAGGTGAATTAGTACAAATTTCTTTATAGGTGATAAAACTGAAGCAGATAGAATAAGCCTTGCCCCAGGTCACCCAACTAATAAGTGAAGGAAGATTTTTGACACTGATCTCAGGGACTCCAAAATCAGTACTAATTTTCTCTGCACCGTGCTGCCAGAGGCATTGTGTTTAATGCCAACCATTGTTAGAATAAACATGTTGCGTCCCAAGACTTCAATGTCTACGTTCCAGTATTTGTTGTCACTTATTACTCTATGATCATCCAACATACATGTTATTCAACCTGAAAAAGTATGAAAAGTGAAATTATCAGGAGTATTATTTCATCTCTGCATGTTGTAAAAATATGCTTCAAATCTGTACTTATTTGGAAAATTTTGTTGCCGTAAGAGACTGTGTAGGCTAGTCCTCTTTCTGTTCTGTTTCATAGACAGGCATAGCATCCAAACCATTTGCTATGCGGTTCTATTTAGAAATTTGTCACCACGTATAATGGGAGCATTATTCAGAATTACACCGTTCCAACTGAATATTGTCCCACTTTTTTCTAAGTGGTATGGCTATGGCAGTTTAAAAATATCTTAAAATATTGTTATCTTTTAAAAATCAGTTATATGGGGCAGCTAGGTGGTGCAATGAATAGAGCACTGGTCCTGGAGTCAGGAAGACATGAGTTCAAATCCGGCCTCAGACACTTAACACAAAAACTAGCAGTGTGACCTTGGGCAGGTCACTTAATCCCAATTGCCCTCCTTTCCCCCTGCAAAAAAAAAAAACAAAAACAAAATCACTAGCTATCTTTGTGGTGGTGATATCCTATACTTCAATAGTCCTGCTAATCATAAATGTCATGGATAATGGGAGAACAAATAAATCAACTGGTACTATATAAAACAGATGGTGTTTTGAGTTTAGATTCTAGTATTGCATTTTAGACCACATGTATCTGGCTCTAAGACTAAAATTTTTCATCACTTTAGTGTGTCAGAGGTTCTTTTAATTCTGAGACAGTCTCAAAACTGTTATTTCTGTGTCTACTCTGTTAAAATTGAAGGCAAGTATGTGCAATGGGGACTGGTACATGTGACTATTGAATATTAATGAGTGAAAAACATTAAGCATGTACTGTATGACAAACATTATACTAAGCAGTGGGTAAACATATGGCAAGGTGACACTGTTCCTGCCCTCAAGGAGCTTCCATTCTGATAGAGAAGAAAATGACAGTGCAGGAGTAGTGTCCAGGGAAGGGAGTGAGGGCCCGGAAACTCTCAAAGGTGATGAACAGAACAATAGCCCATAAAAACACAGCCTTTGACATTGAAAGAACACTGGGAACCCTAAATTCTCAAAGTTAGAAGGGATTGTTCAGACCATCTAATATAGTCTTAATCTGAACATGATTACCTTCTATGAAATGCTAAACAAATGTGTGTCTACCCTTTGATTGAATACTTCTAGTGGGAGGTGGGAAAAATGGAATCCCAAAAGTTTTTGAGGTAACCTGCTTTTGGATGGCTCCAATTTTTATGAAGGTTTTTCTTCCTTTAATCTTATTTTAAGTTTGTCTGCTAATACCCAGACATGGTTGCTAATTCTTCCCTCTGGGACCAAGTAGAGCAAGTCTTCAGATAATTGAAGAAAACTGTCACATGCATTGTAAGTATTTTCTTCTCCAAGTTAAACTTTCTCAATTCATCTGCTGATCAAAACTGGCATGATCCCAAGGTTCTTCACTATTCTCTCTCCCCTCCTGGTTGATAGCCAGTTGGCATAAATGTCCTTCTTGAAATGTGATGCCTTAAATTGAAGAACATAGTCCAAATGTGGTCTTACCAGGGAAGAATGGCATAGCACAGCAAGATTATAATCTACTTAGCCCTAGGTGCCATGTTCTGCCCCTCCCCAATTGTGTCATATCACATTAGTTTTTTTTAATTGTTTCTGGTTTTGCTACTATAAGACACTGTTAACTTGTACTAAAATTGAATTTTACTTATACCTCCATAATCCTTTTCCAAATAAGTGCTAGCTAGTCATGGTTCCTCCATCTCACACTTGTGAAGTAGAATTTTTGTTTTCTTTGTCCCCATTAGGACATTACATTTATCCTTATTAAATTTTGGATTATTATATTCTTTCTAATGTTCTGGGCTGTGGATCTCAGACTTTGGGGATCTCAAATCTTGGCTCTGTCCTCTGGCATATTAGTAGTTCTTTCCAGTTCTGTGTTGTCTGAAAATTTGACGAGTAAGGCATCCATTCCTTTATCCAAGTCACTAATAAAAAAATGGAGACTAGCACAAAGCCAAGCACAGATCCAAGCACTCCACGGGAGATCTTCAGGGTTGATGTGTGTCTGGCCATTCAGCCAGTTCTGAATATATATTATTGTACTATTGTCTAGTCCAAATGTCTTCACCTCATCTACAAGAATAGTATGAGAGAATTTTTTCAAATGCTTTTCTAAAATCTAGGTATGCTGTAGCTATAGCATTCTCCTGGAAATCTCATAAACATGAAAAAAAAGGAGATGAGATTAAACTGTCATAACTTGTCCCTAATGAAACCATATTGGTTCTCCAGGATCATGGTGTCAGCTCACAAACTAACTCTTTGGGGTAGAAAACACTACCGCAAGTGATATAAGTACTGGAGTATGGAAAAGTATGGAAAAGGAGGAGAATGGAGCAGAGATTCATAGAAGACAGCAACAATGATCTGGACAGGATGGAGAAGACTTTAAAGGTTGTTGCTGGATAAAAATAGCAGAAGAAGAATCTGAAAGAGGTAATGGGGAGCAATAAATATGTCAATTTCTTTTGGCTCTGTGTGTGGAAAGAAGGATTGCAGATATATGCTTCATCTTTAGGAGCAAGCTAGACTTCAGGGAGAACCAGAAGATGGAATTAATGTGAAAGAAATAGATCGAGGATGTAAAAAGAACTTTAGAAATCATCTTTAACTCCTTCATTTCCATATGAGGAAAATTAGGCCCCCAAAGTTTTGTGACTTACCTGTGGTCATACAACTAGTAAGTGACAAGGTTAATATTTGAAATCAGGTCCTTGAACTTTAAATCCAATGATGTTTCCAGGGCTCCGCAATAGATGACTCTGAAAGCAAGCACAGTGAAAACAGAAGGAAGAAAGAATTGGGACCAGGGAAAGTTGGTTCTGATTTTACTGAGGTGGTCAATGCATCCAGAGATGGCTCATTTTGACCCTGAAAATCGCATTCATCCTGAGCAGAAAGGGTCACCAGGCTAGTCATCCCTAGGACTCTGGGAGGGGGCATGCAGTTTGCCCTGACTAATCTCGGTAAGAAAGGGTCAGGGGAGTGGGTTTTGAGGGTAATTCAAGAGCAGGGTCTATCTTTCCATTTATATCCCTAGCATTTAACACACTTCATTGCACATAGTAAATGCTTAATAAAGGGTTCATTCATTCATTCATTAATTCATAATCTCTGGAGGTGGCAGATGAGTGAAAAGTGTAAGGAGAAAACAAAAAAGAAAAAGGTAAGAAGTACCTTACCTATCCTGGATGTTTGGACATGAAACTGAATCCAACCAGTTCCAAGGTAGCACCCTGCTAGGTCCAACTCTGGTATGTCCTAATAATTTTATTTTAAAATGACTTTGTACTTTCGAGTCTTCTGCTGAATATTCTAGTCTCTCTGGGTGCACCTAAGAATTCACATTTCTGTAGCACTTAAAGAAGAAAGACCCCTGTGACATAAAATGTGCATTTATATATTCTGGTCCCATTTTACTGAATGAGGGAAACTGAAGCTTGGAGAAGAAACTAAGTGGTTTGCCATATTAACTGCAGCTAGTAAATGGACTCCTAATCTGGCACCTTACCTTTAAAACACCTTCATTTATATTTCAAGAAACAGGGAAGGTAGAAGAAAGGGACTAAGCACTCATATAACACCTACCATGTGCCGGGCTTTGTGCTAAGTATTTTGCAAAATATTGGCTCATTTGATCCTCACAAGTCTGTGAGGTAGGTGCTATTATTATCCTCATTTTCCAATTGAGGAAACTAAGGTATACATCACTAAGGTGATACAATATTAGTAAAGTAGGGGAGCATGGAAAAATATACCTGTCAGATCTATGAATAAGGGAAGAGTTTATGTCCAAAGAGGAGATAGGATTACAGGAAGTAAGATAAATAATTTTCATCATTGGTGTTCAGTGGTTTCAGTTGTGACCAACTTTTTATGACCCCATTTTATGGTTTTCTTGTCAAGGATACTAGAGTGGTTTTCCATTTCCTTCTCCAGCTCATTTTATAAATGAGAAGCCAAGACAAACAGGGTTAAGTGACTTGCCCAGGGTCACACAGCTAGTAAGTGTCTGAGGCCAAATTTGAATTTAATAAGATAAGTCTTCCTTACTTCAGGCCTTGGACTCTATTCACTGTACCATCTAAATCATTTTGGTTAGATGAAAATAAAAAGTTTTGCGCAAACAAAACTAATGCAGACACAATTAGAAGAAAGAAGGGAAACTATGAAAAAAATATGCAGCAAGTTTCTCTGACAAAAGTCTCATTTCTCAAATATATAGGGAACTGAGCCAAATTTATAAACATAAGAGCCTTTCCCCAGTTGATAAACGGTCAAAGGATGTGAACAGGCAGTTTTTTTTTAGCAGAAATCAAAGCTATCTACAGTCATACAAAAAAATGCTCTAAATCTATTGATTAGAGAAAAACAAATTAAAACAACTTTGAGATACCATTTTTCCATTTTGACCTTATCTTGGCACACAGTATGAGATGTTGTTCTGTGTCTAGTTTGTATCATGATGCCCTTCTAACACTTCATATTTAAACATTGCATTGGGGCAAAAAAAAAAATGGTATAAAGCATGAAAAATTAACAAACAGCTTAGGATATATCTTCAGCAAATATATTTTCTGGGTACCAAAATGAAATAAAGAAAAGAGAAAATCAGATTCCAGAACAGAAGTATACTTTCTATATGTATAGAGAATTCACTGGGAGTATGTGTGTGTGGGGCGGCATGTGTGTTGTATGTGTATGTATGTGTGTAGTGGAGGCCGACAGGGTATAGGATTCTTTCAAAACAAAGAACAAGAGCGTGGGTGGAAGCATGTGACCCTCTAGGTCCTCAGGTACAGCATTTCAACTGAGTCCTAGTTTTCCAGAACAAATTCTTTTTTTAAGGAGATGTGCTCTGTGAAGTTTGGATTCAATCAAACGGCTACACATAAGAACCTAAAGGGCCACATGTAATCTCAAGGCCGTGGGTTCCCCACCCCTGAGTTAGAGTATGGCTTCTTAAATTATAGTCTAGAATATTTTTATATTAAGAGAAAACATCTTTGTCCAATATCCAGCTTTGCACACACGAAGCAGTATTATGTAGTAGAAAATATTGGAGTCAGAAAGGATTTGAGTATAAATCCTACATTTGCCACTAACTACTTGTGTGATCGACGGTGAAATCAGTTAACCTTGTGGGGGCCTTCATTTCTTCATATGTGAAACGAGGATGGATATTAATATCTATCACAGGATTGTTGAGGGGAATAAATAAAATGAGTATATCTAAAAACATTTCCTAAGCCTTTAATGCCACAATAAATGTAGGTTACTACTACTATTATCGGGATAATTTGCAGTAAAGAAAAGAAATTCTGTTTGGGTTTTTTTGTTTGTTTGTTTGTTTTTGGTGGGGGGGAAGGCAGAATAGTTGGGGTTAAGTGACTTGCCCAAGGCCATGCAGCTAGTAAGTGTTATGTCTCTGAGACTGGATTTGAACTTAGGTCCTCCTAACTCCAGACTGGTACTTTATTCACTGTGCCACCTAGCTGTCCCAGGACAGGAAATTCTAAGGCATATCAACAGTGACTTTGAATAATTAGATGGTACAATGGTTATTAATACTGGACATGAGGTCAGGAAGACTTAAGTTTGAATGCTGCCTTGGAGACTTCCTAGCTGTATAACCCTGGGTAAGTTGCTTAACCTTTTTCAGATTCAGTTTCCTGATCAGTAAAACTGGGATAATAATAGCACCTACTTTTATATAATATATGTAAAGTCCTTTGTGAAATTTTTAAAGTCATATAAATGGCACTATTATTCAACCTTTAGGTTATGCATAAGTCAGAGTACCATTGTCGTTTTTCAGTTATGTTTGACTCTTTGTGACTGTATTTGGGGTTTTCTTCACAGAGATACTGGAGTAGTTTGCCTTTTCCTTCTCCAGCTCATTTTACAGATAAGGAAACTGAGGCAATCAGGTTTAAGTGACTTGCCCAGGGACACACAGCTACTAAATTAGTTTTCTATACACTGTACCACCTGACTGCCCAAGTTTATGTGTATGCTTTATCAAATATTAATCTGTTATATGTATTAAGCTATTATTGCTCTGCAAAACATAAAGCACTATATGTTAGCTGTATGTTACTTTATAATAACAATTCATACTTGGAGTGGAAATGTGGCATAATAGCAGACTGGCCGTATAATTTGGAATATCTGGATATAGCTCTTACCCCTGATACACACTTTGAGGCTTTGAGACTCTAGGAAAGAAACTTAATCTTTCACTGTTCTAAGGTGGCTTTGCTGCTCTAAAAGTTATAGAAATATTGCTATTCTGCATTGATAGAAAGAGTTTCCTCACTGAGAGCCTCCCTTTACCAATTAAATCACAGGTCCAGGCCATATTCTAATTCATATTTGTGTAAGGTATAATTGTGTATGGCTACTATACACACATGTAAGTATATGACATTTCCTACCCTAAAGACAGAGAAAGAGACAGAGAAACAAAGAGAGAGAGACAGATAGAAAGAGACAGAGACAGAGACAGAAACAGAGAGACAGAGAAAGGCAGAGACAGAAAAACACAGAGAGAGAGAGACAGGCAGATAGCTTGATTAATTGATTGTCTATCTTTGAAAGAACCATATTGACAATGTCAGCAGGCTGGGGGGGGGGGGGGGGGGGTTGGGGGGGGGGGGGGGTGGGGGGGGGGGGGGGGGGTGGAGGGGGAGTACTAAAAGGATCCAAGACTGAAAACTGAAGTGGCTAAGTGACTTATCCTAAAGCAATCTCTCAATCTCAATTCTCTAAGAAGGTATCGGGCTAGAATTATACCTATTTTCAATCCTCAAATAACTCTAGTCTAAGAGCATGAATCTGGGTTCAGAATGGAAACTACTTCTCTGAGCCCTCTTAAGAGAAGAAGGTAGTCCTTACCTTAAACTGTATTTTGACAATCCATTGGGAAATCATCCCCAGATATCTATGATGCTGACAGGATTATAAAGAAAACAAAATATCCTAGAAATCCCATTCAGTTCTATAAAGGTTGAAAGCTAAGTTCAAAGACAAGAGCGAAAGTGAATAAGATCCACCCTTTGAATAAAGCATGTATTATTAGTTAAATAAGAAAAACTGTCTACTGGGAAGATGCCGATACAACTAAGCAATATTATGGGATAAGCATTTCCTGTAGCTATGTAAGCACTGAGGTGAAAACAAGATGCACACTCTCAAAACAGGATCCATTTTTCTAGCAATTTTGTGATTAAATTATTTGTGATGTGGCAATTAGGTTTCTCAGATTTACTTGTTGGTATCATAGATATAAAGACCCAAACATAAGATTCACTGTATCCTTATCACTGTTTCTTTACAAAAGTACTGATGAATTCATCAAATCAAAAACCAACTTGCTTATTTGCTTTTACTTTCCTTTTTAAATATTTTTAGAAAGCAGGCAAAATCTCAAGAAGGGAAAAAGCAGAATCTGTTTTTTATTTTAGGATAATAGGGGTCTGTGTGTGTGTGTGTGTGTGTGTCTGTGTGTTTAATCACAGTTAATAGCAAAGCTATGAACACTGGAAACATAGATTGTAAAGGTAAGTGGCAACTTTTTCAGCTGAGGAAGACCTTAGGGATTTTTAGTAGATGGTAAAATCAATGTGAGTCATCAGCAGAAGATGAAACACCATCCCCCTGTAATGGGAATGGGAATTTGAAGATCTTCCCCTGCCACTAATAGACCTGGGGGGAGTTTGAAGACCTCCCCTGCTTTGAAAGTAAACTCTGCCCCCTAATAGGCTGAATGGAGGAAATTTGCTGAAGGAGGGGAGCAGAGCCCACAGGAAGCTTCCCTGCTATGAAGATAAACTCTGCCCCCGATAGGCTGAATATAGTCACATAGAGCCTGTGGTGGGAGGAGTTTGCTAAAAGGAAGCAAAGCCCACAGGAAGCTGGTTCAGAGCTAGCTATAGGTTGGGGGAGAGAGGAGGACCTCAGGCAAGAAGAAAGAGAGGTTTGTGAGTAAATACTGATCTTGTATTAGTTTGCAGGAAGGCTAAAGTATGGCATGGCTCTCAGTGTTATTATGGCCTCCGAATATCTTTGGTACTATGATGAAATCAGCTTACTGGTTTGGGGATTTGGTTTTCTGGTATCTAAATAAATCCTTCAGTCCTGTCCTCTGTCTGGAGAACCTGATATATTTTGCAATTGAACATCATGTGATACTTATAATTATGGTCTCTATCATGATTGTGGGAGCTGTAAATATTGCATTGGCATTACACCCGCACCTCCCACACCCCCAAAAAACTAATGGACTGAATTCATCGTGGCATTGTGTTTAGAATGAGGGAGGTGAGAGCTGTATATAAGCTGCCTCAGTTTATATCTGGAGAATTCTGTTTGGCTCCATGTACCTTGTTTTAAGAAGGATAAATGGACAGGTTTAGATGAGGTTGACCAGGAAGGTGAGAAAAGTGGACATCATGCAATCTAGCAACCAACATAAGGAAATGGGTGGAGAAGGAAAGTTTTAAAAGAGACATGATTTCTCTCTTTTAAGTATTTGAAAGACTGCCATGTGGAACAGAAAATAAGCTTGTTCTGGATTGAGAGAGACTTCAGCTACATGTAAGGGAAAACTTTTGAACAATTATAACTGTCCCAAAGAAAAAGGGGCTGACTAAAAATGTAGTGTATTCCTCACTCAGGTGGGTATGGGGGAAGGGTTGTCATCAAATGTGACAAACTGTAGGAGAGTTGGGAAGGTCTTGGTTGAGCTAAATTATATGTAGGTGCTTCTAAATGTGATTCTATGATTTTCTTTTTAAAATCTTTATTGATTTTTTTGTTTTTAAATTTCTGTAATTGTTAAACATATTCTAGATCCATGAATTTAATTCTGTGATTTTTTTTTATGCTTATAATGCAAGGAAAGAAAATACTTGTAAACATTGTTTGCAATTCTCTGTTGCTATTTTCTGTAGTATTTATGCTTCCTAGTGTTCTTAAAGATAGTAACAACATAGAGTTCAGTCAAAGCCCCTCAAACAGGTGTTGAATTTTGTCTCATCAAAACTTTGATTAGAGAATATATTAAAAGTCTATTTTGATTACTGTTTCCAAGAGGTGGAGCTAATATGGCACATCAGAGAAGCACTCAGCTGAACTCTCCCAACATTACCCACCAAAAAACTTTAAAATAATGCCTCAAATAAAATTTTCGGTTGGAAGAGCCAACAAAAGGTCAGAATGAGACATGCTTCCAGCCTACAACAACGTGGGAGGTCAGAAAAGAGATCTGTGACACAGGAGAGGAGGCTGACCTGGAGACCATGTGACTAAAATACCAATAGTGGAACTGCATGCTGGTGACATAAGCTGCAGCATCTTTGAGAGCTCTTAAGCTGCAGTTGGTAAGGAGACCTGGCAACTGATCAGAAAGAGATTACAGGGTTCCTTTGTGCTAGCAGTGGATGAAGAACTAGATTCTGTTTGGCATCTCTTTAACCTATACCCATTTCTGGGGTACAGTTAAAGGGTAGAGAAGAGCATTTTTCATTAAGAGGGAGTGGAAACCTGAGAGACAATTCTTTGACAACCCCATTGTTAATACTCACTTCTGGGTAGGAGTTCAAAGGGAGAGAGGAACACTTTCAGTTAAGAGGGAGTAGAAACCTTAGAAGAAGTATTACTTCTGGCCCCAAGGGATCAGGGACATTGAAGAACAATATCTTCTAAGGACCAGAGTGTAGGCCAAGAGAACAGTGACCATACTTCTACCCTTGGGAGTGCTAAAAACTTCTAAAACCCTCGAGCTTACTCCAAAAACAGCAGTGGAAAAAAAGTCTGAAACCAAAGACAGATCCTCTCCCAAACTCCCCTATGTTGGGAATAGCACTCAACATTGATATAAAGTGCAACAACAATAACAACCACACACACACAAAAGAAAAAGGACAAATTAAAAATTTTCCAATTAAACACCAAAATAGAAATCCTGAAAATCAAAGGAAAGATTAATAAAACTGTAAATTTAAAACAATGAGCTAATAAATAACACTAGGGACTGGTTTTATTAAAATAAAAAAAACATAAAATAGATAAACTATTGGTTAATTGGATTATAAAAAAAAACAAATTACTAGGATCAAAATTGAAAGGATGACTGCACCACCAAAGATGATGAAATTAAAAAAATTACTAGGAGTTATTTTGCCCAGCTACATGCCAGTAAAACTCACAATGTAAGTGAAATGAATGAACATTTTGAAGATTAAAAACTGCCTGTGTTAACAGAAAAGCAAATAAAAATCTATTGTAGAAAATTAAAATGAACAAGTTATCAATGAGTTCTTTAAGAAAAATTCCCCAGGACCAGATGGATTCACATGTGAATTCTAATAAGCATTTAAGGAACAATTAGTCCCAATACTATATTTTTTTGAAAAAAAAAAATAGGCAAAGCAGAACACCCAAATTCCTTTTATGACACAAATATGATTTTGATAACTAAACCAGGGCGAACAAATACAGAGAAAGAAAACTACCTAAATTAATTTACTTATTCAGTGCCAAACCAATTAGCCACCAAAGAATTATTTTATGGATCTATAAAAAATAAAAACAAAATTCATCTGAATAAACAAAAGGTCAAGAATATTGAGGGAATCAATGTGGGGGGAATTAAGAAAGGGAGTCTAGCAGTTCCAGGTTTCAAACTATATTACAAAGCAGTAAATATCAAAACAATCTGGTACTGGCTAAGAAATAGAGTGGTGGATCAGTGGAACAGATTAGGTACACAAGTCACAGAAGTAAATGACCCTAGAAATCTAGTGTTTGATAAACCCTAAGATCCAAGGTCTTGGGGTAAGAACTATTTGATAAAAATTGCTGAGAAAATTAGAAAGCAATTTGGCAGAAACTAAGCATAAACCAACACCTTATAGTATAAAACAAGATAAGGTCAAAATGGATAAATTATTTAGATATAAAGGGTGATAGAAATAACCCGAGCATGGAAAAATGTACCTATCACATCTATGAATAAGAGAAGAGTTTATGTCCAAATAAGAGATAGAGGGGTTTCTGGGAAGTGAAATAGATTATTCTGATTATATAAAATTAAAATGCCTTTGTACAAACAAGCTAATACAAACAAAATTCGAAGAAAAACAGGAAACTCTGAAAATTTTTGTACAAGTTTTTCTAATAAAGGCCTCATTTCTCAAATGGGAAGCCAAGCCCAATTAAAAAAAAAAATAAGTCTTTTCTCAGTTGATAAATGGTCAAAGCATATGAAAAAGGAGTTTTCAGAAGAAGAAATCAAAGCTATCAATAGTCATATAAAAATGCTGTAAATCACTACTGATTAGAGAAATGCAAATTAAAACAGCTCTTCGATACATCCTCACACCTATCAGATTGGTTAACATAAGAGAAAACAAAAATGACAAATGCTGGGGAGTATATGGAAAAGTTGGGACACCAATGCACTGTTTTTGGAGTTGTGAATTGATACAACCCTTCTGTAGAACTATGGCCAAAGGGTTATAAAACTATGCATAGCCTTTGGTCCAGCAATACCACTATTAGGTCTATATACCAAAGGTATTTTGAAAAGGGAAAAGGGCCAATGTGCACAAAAATACTTATAGCAGCTCTTTTTGTAGTAGCAAAGAATTGGAAATCAAAGGGATTAGTTGGGGAATGGCTGAACATGTGGTATATGATTGTAATGGAATACTATTGTGCTGTTAGAAATAAAGAGCCAGGATGACTTCAGAAAAAAACCCAGGAATACTTATATGAATTGATACAAAGTGAAGTGAGCAGAAACAAGAGAACATTGTACACAGTAACAACAATATTGTATGGATGATCAGCTGTGAAAGACTTAGCTACTCTGTTCAAGACAATAATCCAACACAAATCCTGAGGACTCATGATGAAAAATGATTTTCACCTCCAAAGAGAGAATTCATAAACTCTGAATGTCGATTGAAGCATACTTCCCAAAACCCCACAGCAACAACAATACAACTTTGTTTATTTTATTGTCTTATTTTATTTGTATTTTCTTTTGCAACATGTCTAATGTGGAAATGTTTTGTATGACTTCACATGTATAATCAAAATCAAATTGCTTCCCTTCCCAAGGAGGGGATTGGCATGGGAGGTTGTGAGAGATTTTGGAAGTCAAAATTGAAAAATGCTTGTTTCACTTTTTTATATGTAATTGGGAAATATTTCATGAAATTTATTTTTTTAAAGCTTATTTTGCAGTAAAGTGTCAATTTTTATTTTGTTTGTTTTCTTCTCTTCATAGAAGTGTGAAAACTCTGTAAGCTTTTCATTTCCCTACAGAGAAGCAATATCAATGACCATGATGTAGATTTTTTGTCTGAGATGATCCCAAGGGTCTGAGTCTGGCAGTCATCCAAATACCTCTCAGGTTCCATTTGGAATAATATTATGGCTGATTATATTGTTTGTAGATTATACCCAGTATTCTCTTATTAACTCCAAGGGGAAATGTAGTCATCTGTCAAGTAAAGACCAAACATAGGTCTCTTCAGAGGTTTAGTCTAAACTCTTTTAGGAGTAGAATTTGTAAAGTAACTGAGAGGCTTCTTGCTAAATGAATTCTAGAATGGGCATAATTCATAGAGGCTAGTGGTATGGGGGACAGAGCCCTGGAACTGGAGTCAGGAACTTTGATTCCTACTTCAGATACAGATAGCAGCTGTGTGACCTTGGCAAAGTCATTTTTCCCTTATGGGCCTGGTTTTCCTCATCTGTAAAATTCAGAGGTAAGACTTAATGACCACTGACACTGTGTCCTACCATAAATATGATGTTATGAGAGGAAAGTCTTATCAAGTTGTCATCCATCAAATCTGCCTTTCTGTTTCTTTCTTTGTCTCTCAGTCTCTCTTTGACTCTCTCTTTGTCTCTTTGATTGTATGTCTCTGTGTTTCTGTATCTTTCTCTGCCTTCCTCTGTCTCTGTCCTCTCTGTCTGTCTGTCTCTTCCCCACTATAGTTTATTCCTTTCTGGGCTATTCTCCTGACTCTTTGGACTTCCTTCTCCACTATGATCCAGCAGTCTTCTTATTCTGGAATATCACTCTCCCCTTGAAGACCCTTCCTCTGATTGGTCAATTCCTCTGGAACTTCCATCACAAGGAAAATTCTCTGAGCCCTAAATTCCATGAACATTCCTTCCTTACTCTCTGGGCTTTTCCACCTCTGACTTCGTTCTCCACCATGTCTCCCATACTAGTATCTTTTTCCCCACTCCCCACCTCCTGTTTTCATCTTTCTTTTATTTGTTGTCTTTCCTCATTAGAATGTAAATTCCTTGAGGGTTGGAATTGTATCTCTTTTTAGTTGCATTTTTTTTATGTGCAGAACTTAGTACTGTGCCAGGAAAATAGCAAGTACTTAAAAAATGCTAGGTGGAGAAGTGGATAGAGTGCTGGGCCTGGAGCCAGGAAGAACTGAATTCAAATGTGGCCTGAGACACTTGCTAGCTGTGTGACCCTGGGCAAGTCACTTAACCCTATTTGCCACAGTTTTCTGATCTGTAAAATGAGCTAAAGAAGGAAATGGCAAACCACTCCAGTATCTTTACCAAGAAAACCCCAAATGCGGTCACAAAGTCAGATACAATTGAACAAAAGCAGAAACAAAATGCTTATTGACTTGACTTACAAATGTCTTTTGAATCCTGAAACTTGGGCATTTTCTAGTATCCCCAGAAATATTTTGTTTTATATTAAAGATGAGCAGTATGGAATGGTGGAAAGAGCATTGACTGGAGGCCCTAGGTTCAAATGGTACTTCCGATGCTTGCTGCTTTTGTGATTTTGGCTAAATCACCAATCCTTTCTGACCCTCTGTTTCCTCACGTGTGAAGTGATGGGGTTGAATGAGATGTCCTCTGAGGTCCCTTCTACTTCCATATCTATGATCCTATGATTTTTTATTAAAAAGAGTAAGAGCTTCTTAGTGAGAATATGGGGAAAGCTCAGTATTTTTAGTAATATTTTATTTCTTCCAATTACATATAAAGACAATTTTTAACATTTATTTCTTACAAATTTTTGATTTCCAAATTTTCTTCCCCCCCTTCTCTTCTTTCTACAAAGGCAAACCATTTGATACAGGTTATGTATATGTAATAATGTGAAACATATTTCCATATTAGTCATGTTGTGAAAGAAGAAACAGAACAAAAGGAAAAAAAAAGATGAAAAAATTAAAGTGAAAATAGTATGCTTTAATCTGCATTTGGTCTCCATCAGTTCTTTCTCTGGATGTAGATATAGATAGATACAGATATGTAGATATAGAGATATATAGATATAGATTATATATATACATAGAAAGATATCTATCTATCTATCTATATATCTTTTTACCTACCTACGTATGTATGTATGTATCTATCTATCTGTCTATGTATCTATCTATCATCTATTATTTATCTTTCTATCTCTCTATCTTTAGGGAATGGACTTTCTTACCTTCCTCCATTCCTTTAATATTCCCCATTGCCTTAAATTCTTTTGGCATGTAAAGTCATCTTTGAGCATGTATTGTGTTACTGAACCTTCACTGTGTCCTGAATTGTTTCTCTAGAGCCAGAAAGTGTTTCTTGCTACTGGCCCTCCTGGGTTTGTACTAAAAACAAAACAAAATAAAAAAAAAATAAACTTCATACCAAAGTAATAGCAGCTTTATTTAATAATTTATACTTATTAGGCACATTATAGAGAGACCCTATGCTACAGAATAATAAATATTAGATTTTAGGTCAGGAGATCTCAGTTCAAGTTCATATTTAAGCAGCCTTAGCTCTTTGACCATGGGCTCATTAAGAGTTTCAGAGTCTCTGTTTATTCATGTATAAAATGGAATCATATATTAGACATATAGAGACCTTAGAAGTCATTTGGTCCAAATTCCTCATTTTATAAATTAAGTGCCTTGCCCAGAGTCAAACAGCTAACAAGTATATGAAATGAGATTCAAACCCAGTTCATACTTATTACTTCATACATCTCCTTAATTGTCCATTACAAAAATCATGTAATATGCTAGTATCATGAACATTTTACACTTGAGGAAACTGAGATTCACAGGGGGTAAGTGAAAGTGCTTCAAGGTCTTCCATCTAATAAAGAGACAGAAGCAGACAAGTCTTGATTGTGTGTCTTTTGACTCTGAGTTCAAGTTCTTTTTGGTGTGTCCCACCTTCTGACTTTATGTGACTTTAATTGTCTCTGCTTCAGCAATTAGAGATTCTGTTTGTTCCAAATGTGGCTGTTTATTCACTTTGTAATACTTTCCTATGTGTGCCTGGAAGGGCCTCAGAAAAAATGCATGGCAGGCAAAATTTGACTTTGGTTTTTCCCCAGCCCCCCAACATAGGTTTATATCTTGGACTGCTCACCCAGTTTAGTGCCCCTGTGCATCAATCCTTTTCTGGTTTTGCTTTTTCTTTCCAAGCTTACTTGACCTATCCATCATTTCTTCTTAGCATTGCTCAGTGTTATGTGACAGGTGGCTAATATGATATACTAATCTAGATTGATGTACTAATGTGTACTGGGTACTAATGTGTTTCCCATCCTCAGAAAGATGGATATCTTAATGAGAATTGTCTGGAGAAAATTTCTTAATTCAGAAAAGTGGTGGAAATTTCAGACACCATAGCAGATCAATTAGAAAAGAATCCTTCATCAGAGAGGCCTTAATGCACACCACCGCTTACTCCCATCCCTATAATTAACAAGCTACATGAAGTCACATGTATATTAGTCTGCCCTTTTTGGCATATGTAATGTATGTGTGTGTATGTATACACATACGAATTTGTCTATATTCATGCACATACTTATTTGCATACATATGTTTTTGTTCAGTTGTTTCAGTTATGTGCAACTCTTCATGACATATTTGGGGTTTTCTTGGCAAAGGTCCTGGAGTGGTTTGCCATTTCCTTCTCCAGTTCATCTTGCAGATGAGGAAACTAAGGCAAACAGGGTTAAGTGACTTGCCTAGGGTCACACAGCTACTAATGTCTGAGGTTAAGTCCTCCTGACTCTAGGGTCAGCATGCTATCCACTGTACCACCTGGCTGCATAGAAACATGTAATACACATGTGCCTATGTTTTCCCTCAAGCTAGGCTGTAAGCAATTTAATGATAAGGATCACAGGGATTATGTCTATACTCTTTTTCTCTTTCTCTCTAACCCCCTTCTGCCTCATAATACTTAGTACAATGATCTGCCCACAGTAGATGATATCAACTGATTATAATTCCAGTGAGAAAATTGATGGTAGCAGTGCCTTTTTAAGAGTTGTTATTGACTTATTTTGGTTTGAGATGGTCCTAAATCTGATAGCAGCTTCAGAAACTTGCTTAGAAATGATCTCAGAATCTTTAATTTTACAAATTATTAATTTTTCCTTTACATGTTCTTTCAGCAAACCCCTGTGTATTTATTGTGGAGAATAATTCACTTGAGCAGAAATCACTTGACCCAAATTTCAATGATTTAATAGCTCATTTAATGAACTAGCCTGAAGCAGACACCAAAATTTGTAGGAGATGCAGCAATTCCTGTGCATCTCCATTGGTTCTTTGTCATATATACCTTATTAACTTAAAAACAAAAAGATACAAGTGAGACAGAATATTTTGTTTATTGTTGCTGCTGTACATCAAGACTGAGCTCAATTCGTAGGATTTTAGATTCAGCATTTGGACAAGGACATCTAGTTGAACCTCCTCATTTTTTACAGAAGAGTAAACTGAGGCCCTAGAGAGGTTAAATGATTTGTCTAGTTCAAAATGATACAGAAATCTATTGTCAAAGGAGATTCCAAACTACATTCATTATCAGAAACACAAGATACCGTTTGTCTTTAACTAATGTGCAAGAATGAAGTCAGATTGACCTTACAGCAGTTAACTGTAAGTTCAGAATCTTATCCTCACCAGAGATTTTATGTTTAGAACATATAACAATGCGGTTATGTTTTTCTTATTAAAATGGTCTATTTTATTGACCTGTCTCTGTTTTAGTGAGTTCTTCTTGGTTGCGGGTATGTCGTAAGTACTGCAAATATATTGGAGGAATATAATTATTATAAAAAAGGTATTTTGGGAGGGTTAGCAATTTGTTCCTTTTTTTTAAGCTTATATATTTTTGCTCATGCAATTTTCCCTTCTGGAAGAAGGAGAATAGTACCTTAATTTTAAAGAGTCTATGCTGAATTATTTTTTTTGTTTGTTTTTTGGAGGGCAACTGGGGTTAAGCGACTTGCCCAAGGTCACATGGCTAGTTTTTGTGTTGTGTCTGAGCTGGATTTGAACTCAGGTCCTCCTGACTCCAGGGACAGTGCTCTCTATTCACTGCACCACCTAGCCGCCCCTCTATACTGAATTCTTACCTAGCCTTTAATTACTGAATGGACATTACCTAAGACAAACTGAGACCTGGGAAAGACCTTGGCTTAAAAAAAAAAAAAAACAGATCTCCCAGTGCATCCTGGGTCATCGCCAGTCATCTTAACCTGTGTCTTGCCACTGGATCCTGATAACTGCAGGAGAGAGTGAGGCTGATGACTTTGAACAGCTCTGCCTCACTTAAATCCAATTCATTTGCAAGTCAAGACATCACCCCCCCTGATGTTATTAAGGACAAGCAACAATGAAGTATTTTAAAAAATATTCTGTGCTTTATTACCAGTCAATCAATTAATGCTATATTAAAGCACTGAAAATACTGTGATGAGAGTTGAAGGGGAATAAAGAATGACCTTTAAGGTTAAAAATATGCTCCACTTCTCTAGTGGTCTCACTTTTCCAGTGACAATCTCACCTATTCAGTCCAAATGTGATAATCCAGAAACAAATAATTTTTTTTAGTATGTCCAAAGAGATGTCCTAAAAGGCTTCGCTACGGTAATTTGAGTGTGCTCTACTTACAGGAGAATTCTTCAGGCCTTTACTTGGAGCTTTTTTGTTCTTATTTTAGAAGCCATTCTAATAAGTTTAGCTACTTGGTTTCTTAGCGTTCCACAGATGAAAGTTAACAAATTAGAAGTGGGGCATAGTTAACTGCTTAAAGGTAAGTCCAATGACAGGAGCAAGTGGTGACAATTGGTAACTTAATAGTGATATAGCAAAAAATAATCAACTTAAAAAGCAGACATAAGAATTAAAGAAGTAGAGCAGGATAGAACCATTTTACATAGAAGGAAGCTGACCAACACAATTAGATAGATCTTGAAGAGAGAGACAACATGGTAGAATGGCAAATATGGTGCATAAATCTGGTTTTGTCACTTACTAGCTGTGTCACCTTAGGGCAAGTCACTTAACCTCTCTTGTCCTTAGCTTCCTCATCAATAAAATAAAGGGGAAGGAAGTAAGGAAGTTTTGGAGTGGGCTAGAAGGCCTCTAAGGTACATTACAGCTCCAATACCATAACCCCATACATGATTATTACCAAACAATTAACACCATGGCATTTGTACCATTGAACTAAAACTAAGAAAAGTTCAAATTGATTTCAGTGCCTTTTGTTTGATAAGGTAGATGTATGTGTAGTATGCTTTAGAAATATTTACATCCAAAATGGTTGAGATAAAAAAGACATTTTGACTCTGATAGTATCAGTCATATTGATAATTACCTATGTGGAATGGCTTATTCTTTCTTAATGCAGGGTAAATAAGGAGTTATTACATTAAAAAATGAGCTTCTATTCTCACTCAATAAAAATACAAACAAAATTAAAACTGAAAAATGTATTCAATCAACGAGTGTGTTGATAATAGCAAAATATGGTTTTAATTAATTTATTAATTTATTGACTTTTTATTTATTGACTTTTAAAAATGGGATTAACACAATTGATTGATTTCTTGGGTATAATATAGACATAACCTAAGCTGTTGAATTTTTAAAAATAGTATGAATGGCAAATGATATCATGAGAGTTTGCATGGTTTATAATATGAGCCCAGATTCATCTAAAAAATCATTCATTCATTCATTTGTGATTGCAAAGAATACAGGGTATTTCCTAGTCAGAATATTTTCTTTGTAATCATTTAATATATTCCTGTATAACTTCAGAATATTTCATTTGTAGCCTTTTGTGTGGTTGAGCTCTTTGTTTATTCTTTGTCCAGTGAGGGTTATTGTGAGCATCTGTATTAAATTTGTATTTCTTTCTAACAATATGACATTTTATCCAGTAGATTGCAGGTATGGTAGAAGAACTTTGGAATGATCCTTCAGACTCTAGTGTGTTGGACAATTAACAAGCATTTATTAAGTACTTGGGTGCAAGACTCTTACATGTTAGACATTTCTTTAGGGGTGCTGGGGATATAAAGATAGAAATGAAATAGTACTTGCCCTCAAGGAACATACATTCTAATGGGGGTAAGAGTATGTGTGTAAAAATATTATATACCAAAAAGGAAGAATTGTTTTTTGAGGGGGAGGAGAGGATAGGCACTAAGAACAAAAAGGGGAAGATCATCCGGAAAGGTCTAATGAAGGTAGTATTACTGTTTGAAATGAACTTTGATTCGAGCTATGGATTATAAAACATGGAGGTACAGAAAAATTCCATTCCAGATATGGGAAGATGGACAGTTATGTTCAAGGAAGAGCAAGAATGACAGCTTGACTAGTCTATCAAATGCATGAAGAGGAATAAGGTATAATAAGATCTGAATGATAGATTGGAGTCTGATTGAAAAGATCTCTAAATGCCCAACAGGAGTTTTTGTTTGATAGTTGAAGCAGTAGGGAGAAACTGGAGATATTGAGCAAGGAAATGACAGGTTTCCTAAACCTGTGATTTACGAAAATAGCTTTGGTAGCTCTATGGAGGATAGATTGAAGAGGAAGAAGACTGAAGGCAGAGAGAACTTTTATGGGGCTGTTATGGGAGTAAAGGTGAGAATGGATGAGGGCTTGAATTAGGATTCATCACAAGATATGGTAAGGTAGTGGAGGAGATAGTAGCTTTGCTCCTTAAATAGATGTAATTCTTATTCGTCACTGATTCTTTCTGTATCTCAGTTTCCTCATATATTAAAAATATCAGAGTAGATGACCTCTACAATCCCTTCCAGGCCTAAAATGCTATGATTTTATGAACAATGCTCTTGAAGTCCTTTCTTCTTTTTGAACTTTGGTGACTGAGTGCAGGTTGAACTGGAATGGGGAGAGAAGGGAAGGGAAAGGAAGGCAAGGGAAGGCAAGGGAAGTGAAGAAAGAAGGGAAGAAGGTAAGATAAAAAGAAGAAAGGAAGAATAAAAGAAAGGAAGAAAAGAAGGAAGGAATCATGGAAGGGATAAAGGAAAGAAAACAAGATACTGAGAATCTGACTTCAAGTATGAAGGGTAAAGATATCTTTACACAAAGTTGCAGAGAGGGGCCGGTGTTGATATTTCTGACAGTACCTTAACTCCTCATTTATACTCACTTCTGAGAATCCAATATGTTGCTTAGTCTTATGGTTTCTAGCTTCACAATATCTCTCCAACATGTTCCCTTCTTTCCATAGATAAATCACATAGATGTGCTTGTGGTATAGGCCCTAGGTTCATTGAAACATTAATTTGTGTTAGTGTGTATGTGTGTGTGAATTTCATTTTGAAACTAGGAAGAGACAGTACAATCTCAAGACCAATTAAGTCAAGTGCATACATTCAAAAAAATCACAGGTTTCCAGGAATGAACATGCAATGAAATAAACATATCAGAAAAAAATTAAACATGTATTATTCTTCAAGAATCTTTCAGAAATCATGCAAACCAATTTAGCTCGCTTTTCTTCAATTGAATTTTGCTGGCCCTGGTGTTTCTCCCCTAAAGGTAGTTTCAGAAGTGGGGGAGCCAATTGTTATCTTCTTTCTGCAGCTCTGCATGCTTGTTTAGCTATCATTTTAGCAATAGGTAGAAGTTCCAGAGTTTGAACTTCATCTCAGCTTTTTCAGCTCTAAATTGGACTGAAGGTTATCACCTCTTGTAGGAAGGTACTGTTATTTTCATGAGTTTCCTCCTGCATCCTTGAAGGCAAGCTGAGTTGTGCTATGTTGCCACAAAAAGCAGAAATTTTCATTCCTCAATCCAGAGTTCCCAATATTTACCACAGAGTTTCCTATTTCAAATATGGTATTTAGCAGTTATCCCCTGCAGTAGGACATTGTAGTTTTCATGTTGCTTAGCCAAGAGGAACCTCAGACCAGAGCTCTCCAACCTAGAATAAGTATTACTATTCTGAAAAGCTCCTTGCTCTTATAAAACACCTTCTAAGTGAGTGAGCTGAGTCTAGTCTTTGAGATCCTATCCTTTATTGTTAAATTAATTAGCAGAGTTCTAGAATTTAAGTATAGAAATATAAATTTATACTCCTTCAAACTAACTCTATAGGGTTTATCAATAATATACATGCAGAGGGTCAACCAGTGGTGTCAACCAGTCAGTCTGATAGGTGAGACAACATACAAGCAACTATGTACAAACAAGCTAAATACAGGATAAATAGGGCTAATCAACACAGGGAATGTACAAGATTAAGAGGGATTAGGAAAATCTTCTTGTAGAAGGAAAAATTTTATCTGGGATTTCAAGGAAGCCAGGAAGCTGAGAGTCAGAGATGAGAAAAGAGAGAATTCCAAGGTATGGGGGATAACATCCAGAGTCAGGAGATTAGATATGGAGTACATTGCTTGAGAGAGTACAAGGTATAAGAAAACTGGAGAGGTAGTAGTGATGGGGAGGGATAAATTATGAAGGGGTTCCAATACCAAACAATTTTTTTATTTGATCCTGGAAGTGAAAGGAAGCCTGGAGTTTCTTAATTATGGGGTGATGTGGTCTAAACTGTGTTTTAAGAAAATCACTTTGGTGGCTGAGTGCAGGTTGCACTGGAATAGGGAAAGATATATGGCAGATAGACCAACCAGCCAGCTGTTGTGAGAAAATGCTCTCCTGTTCAAAGGTGGTTACATGCATTAACAACAAATTGAGAGACAAAAGGAGAGAGAGAGAGAGAAAGAGAGACAGAGACAGAGAGAGAAGAGTTGAAGACTTCATCTAGCTTGTGAGCATAGGGGCTTTTGAAGAATAGTGGTACCTTTGACAATAATAGGGAACTTTGGAAGGTGGGAGAATTTTGTAGGGGAAGACAATTAGTTCAATTTTGGACATCATAATGGTGGTTTTTAATTAATCTCAAGAGATTATAGGGTGTTTGTTTAGAGGTGTCTGAGATTCACCTTCTATATCACCAATGCAATACCCATAGCAACTGCTATATGCAGGCATATTTCCAGGTTTGAATCAAAAGATATAACAGACTATCTTCTTCAAAGACCAAACCAAAATATATATTTATATACCAGAAAGCCAAATCCACCATGGTAGTAAAGAAGTTGGTATACGTTACCAATGAAGGAAGCACTGCTGTCCCCAAACCTTCCCTCTGTCAAGCCTCCCCACAAATAAGCTCCCCTAGGCAAAATGCCCCTCTCTCACCCATGCTAGCTGCTCTGCCTCTGCCTCTGCCTCTTTTCTCTCTCAGCTCCACTTCTCTCTCCCACTTCCTGCTCTACCCATTCCTGCTTCTCCCATTTGGCAAGCTCCTCCCACCACAGGCTCCATGTGACTCAGGCTTCCATGTTACTCAGGCTCAAAGCAGGTCATATAGGCCTATTAATGGCCAAGAAAGATCTTCCCATTTTTTTAACAATACATTAACAATACACCTTCCCCAATTCTTGGTGATCTAGAGTTGGAGAGGAATGAGGTTGCCATGGGCTGGATACAAAGCACAAATGGTACATACATAAAGGATACAAGTATACACATGACAATCATCTCTTCTCTCCTCTGAATTTCTTTTTTTTCTTTTCCCAGAAAGGCAAAGCAACATAAATAGCAGTTCTAGAAAAAAAAATAGCTCTCTCCAAAACCAACGGTTTGCACTGAGATGTCATGGTGGTTTGGCACTATATTATAATCAGAAGGTTAATTGCAGCTAAGGATTTGTTTTGTTTTGTTTTTCTGAATGTACTTACCTATGATAGGCGTAAATAACCCCAAAACTTTTTTGATTATTCCTATGATGAACAATCTTGATAGGGATACAAACCAGGGTTAGTAGAGGTGCTTTATTATTACAGGAGCTATACTCATGGAGTCATCCTTGCTGTTTCTGTCTACTTATCCTCTCCTTCCTATGGGGGAAGGTGCCTGATCTGACCAGACTGCATCAATCACTCTAGTACTTATGGGCATAAACAACAAACATCATGAAGATAATTGTCATTTATGTATGGGTGTTGCAAGAATAAATGACTGAAGGAGAGGGGGACATTTCACAAAATTCTACAAATCAAATGAACATATACTTTGTCCCTTGATATCTTTAATGAAAAGATTGGTGCAAAGGACAGTGGTGAAAAGTGTGCCAGAAAGTAGAACTTAAGTTTAAGAAACAAGAGAGGTGAAAGATGTGAAGTCTATTCAGAAGCCTATGACAAATAAGTTATTTTTTCAATAGATAACATTTCATTGATACCTTTGTTTTTTTCAATACAAGCATTTCCGGATTTAGTAACCCAAACTCATTCAGTGATCCTTTCCTTAAAATAAAAGAAATGCATTTAAGCATAACTAAGTTGCACTTTAACCAAATATGACATTGTTTGCAATGATGCAATGATGAATATTTTCTCCTAAAAGAGAGTTGGAAAACACTGGATACATAAACATAGAATACAAAATAAAAATTGCTCATATCTTAACAAACAGGAAAAAAACAGGTTACTGTGGTGGAAGCCTTTTCAGACTTCAATTCAGCAAGCATTGGTTAAACACTTACTATGTGTAATAAATACTCTAGTCTCTGGGGATTAAAAAAACAAACAACAAACAAAAAAAACAGACCCCGCCCTCAAGGAAGTTTTGATTTACTGGAGAAGCAAACACTAATAGTAATAAAAACAGTAGTGATAGTAACAGCTAAGCTGTATAAAACACTTATTTTTTGCCTGTTCCTGTGCTTTACAAAGATTATCTCATTTGATCCTCACAACACCAATAAGGAGTAACTATTATTATCCTTATTTTACAGATGAGAAAACTGAGGCAAAGAAAGTTTAAATGGCTTGTCTAGGGTGACACAGTTAGTGTCTGAGGCTGGATTTGCACTCAGGTCTTCCTGATTTCAGGCCTGGCAGTCTATCCACTGTGCCATCTAACTAACCTTCCTCCCAAAAAAGAAACTCCAAGTATCCCTTCCACATCACAACTTTCCCCACTCTGATCTCAGTTTCAATATATTGAGGGTCAGCATAAGAGATTAAATGGGAATTTTGGGGGAGTTTTGTGGAAGCCACAGATAACACATGAAGACCAGCAGACAACTCATAAAAAGTTTAGAAACTCAGAAATGCATAAGTATAGGAATTGTATAACATCAACACATTTTATATTTTAATACCATGATAATTCAGACTTCTTCTCTGGCATAAAGGGAGGGCCAAAAGATTTTTTGGGGATTTTCTGGATTGTGGGGGCACTGCACCCCTAACCCCCATGATGTAGAAAGAATAAGTATAAAATTAAATGTGCAGACAGATTATGAGATAATAAAAGAAGAACTATCTATTCTAATCTCTTCATTTCACAGGTGAGAAAGTTGAGGCCCAGGGAAGTGAAATGGTCTGCCCCAAATCATATAGATAATAAGCACCAGAGGCATAATTTGAATATAAATTCTTTCTACTCCTACATTCACATCTAAAGGTATAAATATACAAGAAACTGGAAGGCCAGAAAATAGAAGTAAATAAAATGGGAATTTTTTTTTTAAAAGCAATCGGGGTTAAGTAACTCGCTCAAGGTTACATGGCCAGATATTTCTGGGTGTGGTGCTGAGTATCTGAGCCCGGATTTGATCCAGGTCATCCCGACACTGGAGCCGGTGCTCTTACTTGCTGAGCTACCTGGCCACCCCAAAATGGGAAAAATTTTGCAGCATTTTTGTAATAATCTATTTTTATTATCAGTGACAGTAGAATGTCCACATTTGAACTCTTAACAATTCAGTCTCAGTAAATGATGAAATCTTGAGAGGAAGAAATTAGGGGGAAAATGATGGAATTGGATCAAATACACACAGGGGTAACTGGTTATGGAGGTAACAAAGTCTTGAAAGCTTGGGGAGTTCATAGGATCATAGATCTAGATCTAGAGGAGGCCTTAGAGATCATATAGTTGAACTATATTTTACTATTCCCCATGTGACACCTCTTCAGGAACACTCTCCAGTTTATACTTACATTAAAAGGTTGGGTTCCCATAGTACTCCCCAAATTCTAGAATATAGTCTGTGGAATCAGAATCCTAGTATGACTGCTCATTTAATTAATAGTAAACCAGTAAATAGAAATAATTAGCTCATAGTAAAGGAATTTATTAAACTAGCTTTTTAAGAATAGTAGTTACAAGGGGTGGCAAGGTGGCACAGTGAGTAAGAGCACCGGCCCTGGCGTTGGGAGACCCGGAATCGGTTCTGGCCTCAGATACTTGGCACTCACACAAAATAACTGGCCGTGTAACCTTGAGCAAGTTACTTAGCCCCAATTGCTTAAAAAAAAATAGTAGTTGCATAGCTCCTTTTGTGATGGCTAAGAATGGGGAATGGCTGCGCAAATCATGGTATATGATTGTGATGGAATATTATTGTTCTATAAGAAATGACAAGCAGGATGATTTCAGAAAACCTGGAAAGATTTACACAAACTGATGCAAAACAAAGTGAACAGAACCAGAACATCGTAAACAGTAATAGCAAAACTCTATGATGAAGAATTGTGAATGACTTAGCTATTCACAGAAATACAATGATCTAAGACAATCCCAAAGGACTCATGATGAAACATGATATCCTACTCCTGAGAAAGAATTGATATTATTTGAATATAGACTGAAGCATACTATTTTTCATTTTCCTTCTTTCTTTCATTTTTTGTTGTTTTTGCATCTTCTTTCACAAAATGACTAATATAGAAATGTTTTTACATGACTGCATATGTATAACCTGTATTAGATTGCTTACTAGATTACTCTCGGATAGAGAAGAGGGATAGAATTTGGAACTCAAAACTTAAATGTCAAAAATTGTTTTAGCATGAAATTGATGAAAAATAAAATATTATTTAAGAAAAAGAATAGTAGCTACAAATCTTCTACCTCCACAAACCTAGAGTACATTTCCCCATAAATATACATAGCACCCAGTGAGAAAAGTGGACAAAAATTTACAATAGTGAAGCACATGGTAGGTAATGTATGTGGACAAGGTTATTCAATCTCTTGCGGTGGGGGGGGGGGGAGTGGGCCTCAAAGTCCTTTCTGGTATTTTATAGTCCTCTCTGAAAACTAAGCATGGATTGCCATAGCTAGTTAGTTAACTTTTTTTTGAGTCAAGAGCCACCTGTCTTTTCTGTGGCCACAGGTCCCTTTCCTTGAAATTGGCTCCTATATATTCATGTTCATCTGGAGTAGCTCTGTTGCTAGATATTATGGTTGATGGTATGGAGAATGGGAGTGGGTGGTAAGTGGGGAAGAGAACAGAGAAAAATCTTCTCTTTCCTCCAAAGATGTGAAGAGCTTCCCTCCCCACCCCCCAACTACTGGCTTCTGCTTCCTCATATAAATATAAACTCATATAAGCTCATATAAATTGCTAAATTGTGGCTTTCTCCAAGGCTTAACTATTTAAAGTCCATAAAGCATGCAAATTTTTTGGAGTGGAAAAGAGGGAGAAAAAGAAAGAGAGACAGAGAGATGTTAATATTTTATAAAGGTATCATCAGGTGTCAATATCTTTTTTTTTTTTTTACCACATCAACACAGCTGTGACTACATCAACAAGAGTTGGGGATGGAGAGGGAAGGCATCAAAGCCTCCTTTCTCTATGCAAGGAAGAGAAGATTTTGAAAAAGAAAATGTGAAAAAAAATCAGGATCAATATTACTACCACAGACATGGTGTTGAGAGGACATCCATGACTACTAACCCATATGCCTATTTTCTTTTTTTAGGCCTTTCTTTTGAGGGGCAATTGGGGTTAAGTGACTTGCCCAAGGTCACATGACCAGTTTTGTGTTAAGTGTCTGAGGACAGATTTGAACTCAGGTCCTCCTGACTCCAGGGTCAGTGCTCTATTCACTTTGCCACCTACCTGCCCCATATGCCTATTTTCTTATCTTTATAGGAATCTATATGAGGATGATCTAGGCATATATTGAGGGTATCTTTGCTAAATATATCAGAAAGGAATGGGCAAACTGTTACAAAATCCTTGGCAACAACTTAGATCTCTTTTTTAAACAACTGACTGAAAAGTGTAGAGAATAAAATATCCCCCTATGTTTATTGTTTGTTGCTATTGACTTAGGAGGGCAAAATGCAGTCTTTAAGATGCTCCCAACAGCTAGTCATTCTTACCTATAATAAAATTATTCACGATTCTTTCTTAAGTCCAACCACAAATATAATGCTGTTCAATTACCAGCTTGTTGTTAGCATTAAATGAGGTAAAAAGACAGAGGAAATTATGTTTGCAAAAAGTATTCTGAATAATCAAAAAAGATGCTTTGCTTCTGATTTTCTGGGAGGGTTGTTTGTTGGGTTTTGTTCTGTTAGTTTTTAGTTACTTAGAAACTCCAACCATGTCTTGGCTAAAGGAGAAGAGATTTTTCTTTAATTAAATTTCCCTTTTCATTGTGAATTTAACAATCATCAACAAACAACCATTTCAATAACAAAGAAGAATGAGGGACGTGCTTACATAAGAAATCATGAACGTCTGTTACAGATCACCTTTCGATACTAGACACTGCTTCTCTCATTGCAGACTAAGAGTACATCAGTTTTTGTGTTTGTCTTCAGATAACATATCAACACTCAGTTAAAGTAAAATTAAATGTTCTTCATCAGCAATCTGTAATTTACAGTGTCTCAGAAGCACTAAAACAGAAGTATAGACAGAATGTGTTCCAGCAATAACTATGGTTTTGAATGCAGTTATCCACTTTTGTTCTTATATAGCTCCTGCTTTGCACAGTTTCTGGCACAAATTGTGTATTCAATAAATGATTATTGAATGAATTAATTTGGAATTGGTAATGAAACCATTTTGCTTTCTTTGGGAAAATCTCCTCTTTACAAAAGCATAATACTCAGCAGGGCAAAAGCCTTGGCTGGGGCAAATATTTTGAATGAGCACTGGCTGTCTTGAGAACTGTAGCCCTTCCTTTCCCCCTTACTCTAATTTCCCCACAGCAGCATGTTATTGAGGTAAAAAAAAAAAAAAAACCTACCCAACAGTTTCCAAATGGCTGAGTTTCAATTTTTGAGGAAAATCCACTGTGGCAATAGCTTTTTTGGAGGATACACATTTAGCCAAAAATCTTTTCCTTTGTAACTCTCTTTAGTTTATATAATGATATTAAAAAAAATCTCCATTTGTGAGGGTAGGGAAGGCTGTAAAACACAAGCTAAAAAAGAAAAAGGGCCCTAAAGATCACTAACCAGTCGTTTTGCTGCATTCTTTTTCTATTTATGAGCAGAATTATAGCGGCTAAGCTCTTTTCTCAATTGCTTTTTGAAGAAGTGTATAAGAATTCAGGAATAAATTGTATAGAAAAAAGAGGCAAAGAAGGATTTTTTTTTTAACATACACACACCAATGAGTTTACTTTTTACTCTTTTGAACATTTTCTCCCTCCCAGATATTTCCAGTTGTTTCTAAAAAGGAAAGGGAAGGAGAAAGCCACTTTTTGGCCTTTAATCATAATACCTGCAAAGATCCATGGAAATTTGACTCTTTCATTTGATTCTCCTTTAGGGGATACTATATTCCATATTATGAAAGGAAGTTACTTTTAATTTTGAGAATAGTTAGAGAAAAACAAAGACCTTTGACCTAAGTTTGCTGCTAGAACTGAGGTCAGAGCTGTGATTGGTAAGTGTGAAGACAGCAAATGAATTCAGGCCTTTTACCAGGATATATTTCAGCTCTTGCAAAATGGTGGGGGGGGGGGGGGGAAGGGAGGGGGTTGTTTGTTTTTTCCCAGTTTACCGTGAGAAATACACAGTACATTGGTGTATTAAGAAGCAAATATTCAAACAATCCCACCCTTCTTGTTCCAAATCTGGACATTATTTAGTTACCTAGATATTTTGAGATTTGATAACTTCTATCCAGAAATCTACCTGCAAATTTTTGTGTGGGGTAGAAACTACACCACTACTTTTTTATCTTTGATTTGGTGAGAAACTATATAACTCATTCAATCAAAAGACCTTTGATTAAGTGTGAAAAAGGCATATGAACTAGAATGAGGTCAAGCAAGAATTGTTTTCTGATAGGACCAGGAAAAGATCACATCCGAGGGATTATCAATTTTTCAATTGAGTTGAGGTTTGAGTTCCAGAAACTGGAACAAATGCAACTTTCTAGAACCAGTATGACTTTCTAGCCCACCACTGAGGGCTGAGGAGGATTCCTGGTTGGGTGGGTTGGGCGTGGGCAAGAGAAGGACTTGACTTCAGTGTGTTTCCCCTCTGCTCCCTTTCCCCTTTGATCAAAGGATATTCCAGCTTTAGAAGGATCCAGAGGATGTATGAAATTCTAGCATCTCATCAGTCTCCTAAATGTTGTACCTTGATTGACATGGTGGCAGCATATGCATTAGGAGTCAAGAACAAGAATTTTCTGAGCTTAATGGGAGCTTCTGGAGCAAATGGGAGAAAAGAACTTCAAGCAACCAAAATGTTACTCCTTCTTTGCCACATAATGCCTTTTAAACTTTAGACTATTTTCCTTTGGACTGTATATACTTAAGGGGAAATGTATCACAAACATTTTTAGGGAGTGGGAATATTTTGTACCTACTTTTCCTATTGTACCACCTTAGTAAATACCCCTACCAAAAAGCTACTTAAGAGTAGATGACTGGGGCCCCTAGGTGGCGCAGTGAGTAAAGCATTGGCCCCGGAGTCAGGAGGACCTGAGTTCGGTTCCAGCCCCAGACACTTAACACCCACACACAAAAAACCAGCCATGTAACCTTGGGCAAGTTACTTAACCCCAATTGCCCTCCAAAAGGCAAGAAAAAAAAAAGAGTAGCTGACTGAATTGTTTCTCAACTGATAATCTTGGAGGGAAGCAAACCAGTGATACCTGGAACCCATGAGACTTGCTGTACCCTGGGAACCCTGAGGAGAAATGTAGCTGCTCAAGCTCATTTATGAGAATGAGAGTTGGGATAAGAATTATCAGAGTTTTCATGGGCTGCACAAATACAAAATTTTGAGCAATGTCACCTTAAGAAGTCAGAATAATTTTGGCACAGCAGCTGTTCCACAGTGCTACATGTTTATATATGTCTATCCAATCATCCAAGAATACAAATGCAAATGCATGCAAGAAACTTACCATTTAGGCATGTAGAGGTTGTTCCATAAAGTGAACAAGTGAAGAATCTCATGTGCTCATATGATCTGAACTGAAAAGAACCTCAAAGGAAGTTTAGGACAAACCCCTTGTAATGCAGATGGGAAAACTGAGTCACTAATAATTAGGAGAGAAAATTTTAGCAAAGTTTGTCATACCTTTGCTAGGGGTTCTATTTAAAACATCCTTTGTTTCCGTCAAATTCTACATTGCTTGTGAAAAGTGCAGGATGGGAATGTAGGCCTAAGGGGAGCAATTCTGGACATTCTTTTTTATTCTTCTTAGAGTATAGGAAGCCAAGAGCTGAGAGATGGATACCTGGTTTTTATTATTGATTCAGCTATAGACTTTGTCTCAATAGGTTACCTAACTTTTTTTTTTTTTTTGCTGTGCTGTGCTCTATGCTGGTTACATTTCATAGGAATATTGTGAGAACAAATGCCTATGGCATTTAAAAACTGCCAGGTCCAGGTGGCACAGTGAGTAAGAGCACCGGCCCCAGAGTCAGGATAACCTGGGATCCAATCTGGGCTGTGATACTTAACACCACACCCAGAAATAACTGACCGTGTAACCTTGAGCAAGTTACTTAACCCCAATTGCTTCAAAAAAATAAAAACTGCCAGGTATTTGGAATATGTTCCCAAATTGCCATTTATGTTTTAAAATTCTTTTGTAGATAATTTATTCACATATAATTGCCCTCTTAATGGTCAAGGAATTGCTCTCAGTGTTTTCTATTTGTGTCCATTCTCTATAGATCTTGGGTATCAGATATTTATAACTGGTATTTGGTGTAAATATTTTAAAATTTCTATCATTTCTTTTCTTCTATCTTTCTTGATTTTATTCTTGTGAAACCCTTTTAATTTTATGTAATCAAAATAACTATTTTGTCTCTTTAGATATTTTCTATCCTTTGTTTGGAAAACAAATTTATCCTTTTCCCCCACTTACCAAAGTTGTGAACATTACCTCTTCCTGTTCTTTTCTTTCTTTTTTTTCTTTCCTAAAATAGTATTTTATTTTTTCCCAATTACATGTCAAGACAATTTTTAGCATTCATTTTTACAAGATGTTGAGTTCCAAATTTTTTTCCCTCCCTCCCTCCTCTCCCCTCTTTGAAAAATGGTAGGCAATTTGACATAGGCTATATATGTGCAATTATGTAAAACATATTTCGTATTAGTCACAGTTGCTAAAGAAAGATCAAAAGGGGAAAAGGAGAAAAAATAAAGTAAATGAAAAAGTGTGCTTTGATCTGCATTCAGAGTTCATCGGTTCTCTATATAGATGTGGATAGCATTTTCCCTTGTGAGTCCTTTGTACCTCTCTTGGGTGATTGTGTTGCTGAGAAGAGCTAAGTCATTTACAGTGGATCAACACACAATGTTGATATTGTGTACAGTGTTATCATTTCATTTTGCATCAGTTCATATAAGTCTTTACAGGTTGTTGTTTTTTTTCTGAAATATCCCTGTTCTTCATTTCTTATTGCACAATAACATTCCATTACATTCATATGCCACAGACTGTTTAGCCATTCCCCGATTGATGGATATCCCCTCAATTTTCACAGCACTGGGGCTCAGGATCTTCCACTGGCTTCCTGAGAAGGGACTTGCTGTTGGCTTGCTGGGACACTTCCTGTCCTGGACTGCACTCCCCTTTTACCTGAGCGAGAAAGATATTTCCTGCTGACCTTACAAGTTTATTGAACTAAAAGATTGTTTTTGCTGGTTTTGCTGTTCCAGGACTTCTTGGGGAGCTCTATTTTGTGGTTGTTTGGAGGTGAAAATAGGAGAGTTTTGGAAATTTTCTGCTTACTTTGCCATCTTGGCTCCCAAAAGTCCATCTTGTTCTTTTCTAATTAAATAATAATATGATGTTTAAATTCAGGGGTATGCTGAAGCCAGATTGAACCATTTGGCAAGAGCTGAATGTTAAATTTTCAGTGTGAGCATTTCCACCTTGGAAAAAAGCAAACATTATAAATCAAGGTTTAACTTATTATTTTGTTGATTGTATGGGAATAAGGTTATAGAGAAACACTTAATAATGCAGATTAAACTTAAAAGTATGTACTTCATGCCTACTTTTTTTTCCCCTTCAGAAAGTCAACTAAGCATTTACCAGAAGACCCCTGCTTTTAATAATTAGTTCATTTGTCCATTTAATCTTATTGTGGTATCTGGCATAAAATGTTGGCATAATCTGATTTTTGCCAAACTACTATCTAGTTTTCTTGTCAGTTCTTGTCAAAAATGGAATCCTTATACCACCCATGTCTGTACTTGGGTTTATCAGACACTGGTCTGCTTTTTCTAATAGTTCCTGTTTATTACCTATCTAAACTTGTCTACTAAGATACCTTTATGATTTTTTTTCTTTTCAAATGCTTTATTACCTTTATGATTTTTAACCAATAACAAATCATTTTGATCATGATATTCTCTTTATATTTTTCACGTGATTTCTCTTTAGATAATATATACTTTTTGTTCCCGCATATAAATTTTGTTTTAATTTTATCTAATTATACAATAAACTATCTTTGTAGTAATTTGATTACCATAGTACTAAATATTAAAATTAAGTAAAATAATTATTTTTATTATATCTTCCTGGTCCAACTATTATTAAACATCTCTCTAATGACTAATAACAAATACTTTGTTTTAGAGTGAAATAAGGTCCTCTTTCCAAGGCAGAATTGTACAAAAAAGGTGGCCAAAAGAGAGGCAGGCAGATGTTGGAGTCAATTTGAACTGTCTCACAAAAGCTGATTGTTGAATTTTTCATGTGAGTATATACCTTGGAAATCAACCAACACTACAAATGAAAGCTTGATTTATTGTTGCATTGATTTTCTAGACTAAAATGATGGAGAAAATTTTAATAATGCAAATTGAACTCAGAAGTATATCATGACTACATTTTCCCTCCAGATAGTCAGTTGTTAAACATTTGCTGATAAAATAGCCAATCTAGGAAAGCTACATAACAGCAGAGGTAAAAGGTAGAGGATAGGAGAGACAACCCTCCAATGGGGGCCAACTCACCTAGGAATTTGTAGTGGAATCTTGTACTGGAAGTTATTAGAGGCACGTGGAGAAGAGGGAAAGGGTGAAATCAAGCTTGTGGATCTGAAGCCAGCCAGTGCTCTAAACATGGATGTTGCAAGCCAGTGCTAGGTCCAATAACCTGGGACCTGAAGTCATATCCTGTTCCTGATCTGTCAGCTATGAGAAGTCAATTGTACAGGGAAATAAGGCTTGGACATAAACTCATTTAAGCACAGGGAGATTCTATGGACAAAAGGACCAATTCAGACCTCCTAGTGCCAGAAAGACTGTGGAGAAGGTCTAAGACTGGTATCTCATCAGGAGAAAGAAAAAGAAGTCAGCAGTTGAGCATGGGACCTAACACCAGACAACCCATCCCAAAATGATAGTAATTGTAGTAAGAGCAAAGAAGGCCTACCTAAGATATCCAAGAGGGAAAGAGGTTCCTGGGCTGAACACACAACCCCAATCTAAGAACTGAAGCTGAAAATAACTATCAATGAAAGGCACTGAATATAGTGAAAAAAATACTATATAGTTTTTAAAAAATGCCTGAAGTAAACCCAGAGAAGTATGTAACCCCATAGCAATTTCAACTAGAACTTTTGAGAGAGAGAAAAAACAAAACAAAACAAAAAAAACAAACACCCCTTAGCTACAAGGACTAAAATAGTGATTAGTATAACTGTTAAAGCAAAAGCTAAAAAATAAAATTAGAAATGAAAGTTCCTGAAGAAAAAAAAAATGAAATGAAAATAAATAGTTTAAAATAGAAGGTGCATACCTTCCCCAAAGATGAAACTCCCTGAAAAAAATAAGACAGTGTAAATATATCTCAATGACTCTACAAGACGACAAATATTTGAACTAAGTCAAAAGATTGGAAAAATTAGAAAAACAAGGAGACACAATTAAAAAAAAGTAATTGGAAAAGAAAGAAAGAAGTCAAATTGTAGGTATACATTTTATTATGATGCTTGTGAAGGAGGAAAAATTATAGTTAAAATAGCCTTTTTTTGGAAATTTCTTTTGAGTTCATAGAAATATAAAAACTTGAACTAGCAAACTCTTTCACCCAAAACAGAGGTCAAAGGTGGGGAGTGGTGGAAAGGGTATGTGAATCCTCCCCAGGGACCATATTATCAAAGGCAGAAACCATTAGGAAACATTCCATTCAATTAGCAGAGGAGAATGACACCTAGTATTGAAATCATGAAAGTCTGTCAATTCATTGAATACCCGATTTTTTTTTTACATTTAGAATTATACTGGATATTGCCGGGTATGATATTTCCTGCTATGATCCCAGTTCTTCTGCTCTTCAACATATACTGTTCCAAGACCTGCCCTTGCCCAATTTTAATTTTCAAGGGATTATTTTCTCCCTTAAGATTCTCGATCTCTTTTTTCAATTGTCTTTCCTAATATTCTTGTTTTTCTTGAATTGTTCTTTAATTAAAAAAAAATATTTGGGGCGGCCAGGTAGCACAGCGAGTAAGAGCACGGGCTCCAGTGTTGAGAAGACCTGGAGATCGAATCCCGGGCTCAGACACTTAGCACTCACCCAGAAACACCTGGCCGTAACCTCGAGCAAGTTACTTAACCCCAATTGCTTAAAAAATATATATATTTAATCTCTTTTATTTGGTTTTTGAAGTCTTTTTTGATTTCTTCTACGAATTCTTTTTGGGAAGATGACCATTTGACATTACTTTTTGAGGTAGGAGAGGCTTTCTTTTTTGTTTGTTTGTTTGTTTTTTGCTTCAGTATCCTCCTCTGAAGATGAACCCTGGTCTTCTCTATTCCCATAGTAACTGTCTATGGCTGGGTTCTTTCTTTTCTGCCTGATCATTAAAAAAAATAATAACAGCTTGTTATTATAATCACCTCTAGTCTTGCTGTTATTTTTTTCGGCTTCTTCCTGTGCCCAACCTCTGTACATCTTTTCCATTCCAACCACAGTTAGGCTCCCCTGGCATACCAGGCTGAAATGTTCTTGCTCCCTGAGAACGCTCCAGTAGTTATGACTTTCAGCTCTCCTTTCTGGCCTGGAACTAAGAACAAGAATTCAGCTTTCCTGTAATAGCCACAGCCAGCAGTGACCCCACCCCACAGTTTCTGCACTCACCTGGCGTGTGCTGGTTCCTTCATGCCCAGGACTGCATCTTGGCAGCACAGCTAGGCCTGGCGTCCCTTGTCAGCAGACACTCCCTCAATCTTTCCTTGCTCAGACGCCCAACTCCCCACACTGTCCGGGAGGTGAAAATTCCTGTGGCTAAGATTGAGGCTACCTCCCAACCCAGCTACCCCCTGGACTGACTGCTTGCTGTTTTAGTGGAGCTAGCCTGGAGGTGTTTAAACTTCCCTTGGGGTGAACCTCCATCCTGGGATCTTTCTTTGAATCTTCTTCAATTATCCTAGGGTGACCACTGTTCTGCCCCAACTCTGGTTTATTTTTGCTGCTCTGTTTGTTGTGCTAGTCTTGTCCGTGGAGGAAATCTAGAGAAATCTAGACCTACTCTACTATCTTCCCAGAATCCTCTCTCCCACAGATCTTTTTCAGATGATCTGTGGTCTATCTAGCCAATTCTATTTTATATTGTCCTTCTGAAGTGCATTTGATTGTGCACAAAATAGAAACCCACAAGCCAATCAATACAAATCCCTATGCATGTAATGACCTCCCTTCACACCTCTACCTCTGGGCATCTTTCTATTCTATCACAAACTCCAGGAATCTTTCACTTATCCTCCTTGTCTTTGGTGCAAAACTGAAAGTGATCTCTCCTTTCTTAAATTTGTCTATTTCACGGGGCAGCTAAGTGTCCCAGTGAATAGAACACCGACCCTGGAGTCAGGAGGACCTGAGTTCAAATGTGATTTTAGACACTTAACACAAAAGCTAGCTGTGTGACCTTGGGTAAGTCACTTAATACCGATTACCCTCCAAAAAAATTTTGTCTATTTTGTCTGGGTATTATCTTCCCCCCGCCCCCCACATCTTCTGAGATGGAACATAATCTTCTTGAAAGCAGGGACTATATTGTTTGACATCTTTGTGAAACTGCTAAGCATGAAATTGCTAGCACCCAGCATTGTTCTTTGCCTGTACAACCTATTAATATTTGCTGAATTGAATTCAGAATCACAAATCACTGTGCTTTTATGTCATCAAATTATGTGCTTTTAGAAATAATATCAAAGCTTGCACGTCATTGTATTGCTCCTCTGTGATGCATCCTAGATGTCTACCTTTTGGTTCCCTTTGTAGAAAAGATAGAGAAATGATAGATAGATAGATAGACAGACAGACAGACAGACAGATAGATAGATAATAGATACATAGATATAGGTAGATAGATAGACAGATAGATGATAGATAGATAGATAGATGGATAGATGGATAGATAGATAGATAATGATATAGGTAGATAGATGGACAGATAAATAGAAAGAAACAGAGATAGATATTCCCTTTGTTAAATATTTAAATAAATACAGATCTATTGCTTTGTATTTATATACAGAAATATGCAAACATTTAAATACATATGCATATCTTTTATATCTATACATGCATATATAAGTGATAGATGTACTCATTCATATGCACATATTCATGAGCATGAATATTAATGTATGCTGTGTATATACACACATACACATCCACCTATAATTATATATTGTGTATGTTTACATATGTGTCTCTGAATATATGAAAAATATATGCACACATATATGGGATAAAATGCACTTAACAGGTACCATGCAAACACGTTCACCTTGATATGTATATATGTTTTATATACATGCACATGTATGCATATACAAGCGATACTTTTAGATTTGTGTGTATGCATTTATATATGTGTGTACACACATATATGAAATCAACTGTACTTCACAGGCACATACACATAGATATGCCTGTGTTTATATATGTGTATATAGACACACACATATATAAACACACTTACACACATATGTGTGTATGCACATACACATATGTGTGCATGTTTGTATATGTCAATTTCTCTTTCAAGCATTTTCCTTTGAGGCTCCAACTGTAGTAAAGGGATTGGCTTTAAAACATAATATCACCATTAATAATAGTACCTATCAGAGGCAGCTTTAAAATTCCATAATTTTAACGTCACACTAATTTGTTGGAGGTGCATTTGATGTATTCGTGTTACGATCATAGTAAGCACTGTTACCAGATGTTGGAATTATACCTTGTCATTAACAGCAGTGTAGTACAAATTGGAGCAGAGTCTTTAAGACTTGATCCTGGAAGCCACCACTCCCACTTCAACATCTGAAAAGCTTTAGGCAATAGAAGAAGAAAGAATGAATTAGGATGAACCTGGGGGTCCATATGCTGTCTACAAATCAGGCCTATTAGCTTTGCTTACCTTCTGGCTTGAATATCGTTAGTGAGCCATCTTTACTGCCAAGGAAAGATAAAAAGTGTGCATTAAAAATATATTACACCTTATCTCGGGGAAGCAGGTGAAGAAGCTTTCTACCTTTAAACAGGCTGTAACTTCTTATTGCATATATTTAACTGGGACTCTGAGTACTAACCTAACCAACATGAAATATCCACTTGTTTCCAGGCCCAGTGTTTGCCAGCTGCTTGACCTAAATGGTGCTGATCTCATCTTCATTTCTTTCCCCAAGATGTGACTACTGGAATTTAATTACACTGCCAAATTATTAAAGCAAAGGGATTGCAAGGTTACAGTTAATAAACTACTCTTCTGGCTGGCTTAACAGCTGGCTTCCTGGAAAGTGGTTCCATCCTGGAAGGCCAAAAGAGGGGAGATAACATGCTCACCTGGCGATTCTGATGAACTGGTTTTTATTAGAGGTGGTCCTGGCTGTGAAATCATATTAATCCATAGAATCGACAAGTTCCCAAGCCTGCAAAATATATTTAGAGGTGACTTTATTTCTCTTAGGAGAATACCAACTGTTTCTTTTTGCTCCCTTTGCCCTTTCTTACTTTTTCAAATAATGATTTTGATGATGGAGGAGACTAGAATTTTTAGTTCATGATGTTGGACACACATCCATACACATATATAGATATAGATATACTTATGGTGATGATCATGTCCAATCTTCTCATTTTACATATCAGGAAGTTAAGGCTCAGAGAGGTTTAGAGATTTTTCCAAGACCACAAAGATCTTTCTACCGTGTCATGTCGCTCATTTTCTTTCCTTAGGGAGTTCTGAGAAGCAATAAACTGAATAAGCTCATTTCCTGTGTGGCTTGCTCTCTGCTCTTCAAAATGTTATCCCTTCTATGTTGGACTCAGTATTCCTGTCAGCTGAATGTTAGCACCAGATCCTCTTCTTAATGGGGAAACCTCAAATTATTTTCACTAGGTTTCACTGATCTGTTAGAATTTGTAAAGGAGCTTATTCCCTACTTCCATATTTTGAGTTCTGCCAATGGCACAGATTGCAATCTAATGTTACATTTTCAACCCATGCTATATTGTCAAGCCTTATACACATTCCTATTAATCCAATCTAGGGCACCCACCAATGTACTGGGAGAAATGTCTTCTAGAGTTCTTAAAATGATGTGATTCCCAGTGAAGCAAATGAGCTATCCATCTGTCATTCCTTTTTCTCATTGTATAACCAACCCACCTTCCCTTTCCAGTAATCCATTACTTTAACAATATCTTCTATTCTGCTTCCTTGAAAAATATGTTCTATACCTACCACATGTGTAGTCATTGCTCTTTGGATATCCTGCAGTTGTGAGTCATCAGAGATTATATTAATCTAGGATTCACAGTGATAAATTATCATATTATTGAATCAGGTTTAAAGTTCAGAGGTATTTCCTCCAGATGGATTCTGAGTGCAGACTGCAGTATATTTTTTCACTTTATTTTTCTTGTTTAAAAAACAAAAACAAATCATGGCATACATACATATCTATATGTATAAAATGAGTATAACATGTATCTGATTTCTTCTCTTCTCAATGAGTTGGTGAAGGGCATTGTGGAAGGCAAAAATTGGAACTGAAAATTCAAAAAAAGAAAATAACAATCACACACACACACACACACACACACACACACACACACAAGCCCAGAGGTGTTTCCAGGTGTTTGCAACTACCAATGCAGATCCAACAAAAAGTCCAAATGAAAGAAGAATTCTCTATTGATGGAGGGGTCCTACAGAGATTACTGTTTGTGGATGGTATTGTGTCAGTTAGTTAAGGAATAAACTTCGTAAAGCTTCCTAAATGAGAGACACACAATACACATAAAAATCAAGTAAAAAAAAATAGTTATTTGTCCACGCTTTGATAAATAGTTATATAGACAGCAAGTAGATAGGAAAGTTTCCTGTATTCTCCCTGAAAAAAATTTTTTAACAGAAATATTCTTTTGATAATGCTATGTGGCTATGAATCATAGCCCACACAAGTAGAACATTTTTTTTCTCTTTTTGACTTAATGTTTTACATAATCACAAAACCTTGGTAGCTCAGATGAGTGAAAATAGAGGTCTGTCCCACTGAAATCTATATCATTGTATCTCATATAAGATCTCACACCAAAAATCTTCCTATTTCAGGAAGTTGAGTCAACAAATAGATTGACGGGAATATATTTCTCACCTGTGGCTAGAACTGCCTGTTTACAGAAGGATGTGAACTCTCAGTTGTCCTAGAGAGTCAGGCATGAATGGATTGTGACCTGCATTATTGATGAAGGTACTGACATTTGCTGAGATCATAGATGCATTATAATATTAGTCAGAATTGCTGGGTTTCAGCAATGAGCTCACCAAAACAATATTATTAGCCAACATTATCTTGGCTAGAGGAGAGGTGTGGGGTTATGGGGCAAAGAAAGTCATACTCTTCAGAATACTTCCACTTCTACAAAGCAGTACAATAATAGAATTTACTGTGACAAGATAAAGGTCAGGTTTTAGAGTTGGAAGACTGATTTTGCAATGTATTAGGAGTGTGTGTGTGTGTGTGTGTGTGTGTGTGTGTTTGTATGAGAGAGAGAGAGAGAGAGAGAGAGAGAGAGAGAGAGAGAGAGAGAAATTGATTTGGGGCAAATAATTCTTCTCAGTCTATTAATCTATCAAATGACTTTAATGATGCTTGTATTAGTTACCTTATATTACCTTATAGTCTCATTAAGTAAAGTTCTTTGGAAATTCTAAATCATTTATATGAATGTGAACCTTGATATTATTTCAATTCTAGTTACCTCATGTTAAAAGTGAGGAGATGGGAATTTACAGAATTGAAGAGACTTTACCAGGATTATTTAGGTGGCTGGCAAAAGACTGTCATTTCAGACTTCTAATTACTAGTTTAATGTTGTACCCTCTATCTTCCAATAGCACCCTCCCTCCTAGAGACCACTAACTTTATCCAACTTGACCTCCTTTGTGCTTATCATTACGCTGTTTGCAATTGTTTCTTTCATTTATAAAATGAAAATTTTTTTAATATTTATGAGCTGTCAGACAATTTGATCCTTATCTCTTGAAAACTATAACAGAGACCAGGACATTGCTATTGCTAAGATTTAGGAGTGACAAAGGTCTGTCATATAAATTAACTTTTCCCCATCTCTACTGATAGCAGAACAAAGAAGGGAAGGAAATTATTGTGAAGGATTTAAATTAAGGACTTGTTGTTCAGTCATTTTTTAGTAATTTCTAGCTCTTCCTGACCCCATTTGGGGTTTTCTTGGTAAGGACACTGGAGTGCTTGCCATTTCCTTCTTGAACTCATTTTTACAGATGAAGAAACTGAGGCAAGCAGGGTTAAATTACTTGCCCAGTGTCGCACAGTTAGTAAGTGTTTGAAGACAGATTTGAACTGAGAAGTCTTCCTGAGTCCAGGACAGGTGCTCTATCCACTGTGCCACCTAGCTGCCTAGTAAATGCTAGAACGGATGGATAGTCTTTATGGGATCTCCATTCATTCATTTATTCAGCACATACAACTGTTTCATGAAACAAAATTTTTAGAATGTGATCTGCTAGGCATAACATGGGATTTATAGTCAACAAACTAGGTGTGAGTACCAGTACTGCCACTTATTAGCCGTGACACTTTGGGCTAGTCAGCCTCTCTGGGCTTCAATTTCCTCACATAAATACTTGCATTACTTACCTGCCTGGATGATTGAAAATATGAAGTAACATAATAGTTATAGAATTCTAGAGTGGGGGGAGAGGGGGACAGAGCGAAGATGGTGGAGGAAAAACAGGAACTCTGCCCAGCCCCAGCTCCAAAAACCTCCAATACCTGTAAAATATGACTCTAAACAAATTTTAGAGCTACAGAACCCACAGTGTGACAGAGAGAAACAAATCTCCTGCTGAAGGCAGCCTGGCAGGCCGCTAGGAAAGGTCTATCGCACTGAGCTGAGTGCCGTCCCACGTGAACCACCCATGATCAGACACAGGGTGGCCCTGACCTGTGGCACAGACTGGCCCAAGCCAACTTCAGGAGAATGAACCACTAGCAGCTGTGGTGGTTTCCAGACATCTCAACCCATAAGTGTCAGAGAGAAAATAATGGTCAGTGGGGAACTCTGTTGGAACTGGGTGATGGAAGAGTGTGGTCAGGCCCTTGCCCCCAGGGCAAGGGTGGTAGAAGCACTGCATTTGTAGCTGCTGCCATGTTGCTGCCTCTAGAGCTCCTGGCCTGGAGATTGTAGGAGTCCAAGCGACCATTCAGAGAGTAATCATTCTTGCTTTGACCTGCTTGGATCTAGATACCAGTCTTGGGTGGTGGTCCTGGGGTATTTGGCCAGTGTGCTAGAGCTTGGAGTGTCTGTAGAGAAGGCACCCTCCTCATAGCTCTGACAACATCTGTAAACCCCCCCGCAATTTGGGACATAGCTCTCTGCACTCTGGAAGCAGAGTTCTACGATGGCAAAGAGCTCAATGGTAAAGTAATTGGCTGGCAAATGACCAAGTAGAGGAAGCACAATCAGACCATAAAATATTTCTTGGGGGACAAAGAGGATCAAAACATGGAACCAGAAGAAATCAATGAAGTCAAAACTCCTGAATCAAAAGCTTCCAAGAAAAATATGAGCTGATATAGGCCATGGAGGAGCTCAAGAAGGATTTTTAAAATCAAGTAAGAGAAGTGGAGGAACAATTGGAAAGAGAAATGAGAATGATGCAATAAAATCTTGAAAGTGAGTCATCAGCCTACTAAAGGAGACCCAAAAAATACTAAAGAAAATAACACCTTAAAAAATAGACTAACTCAAATGACAAAAGAGGCCCAAAAAGCCAATGAGGACAAGAATGCATTAAAAAATTTGAATTGCCCAGATAGAAAAGAAATTTCAAAAGCTCACTGAAGAGAATAATTCCTTCAAAATATATTAGAGGGAATGGAAACTAATGACTTCATGAAAAATCAAGATACTATAAAAACAGATCCAAACAATTGAAAAAATAAAAGACAATGTGAAATATCTCATTGGGAAAACCACTAACCTGGAAAATAGATCCAGGAGAGAGAATTTAAAAATTATTAGACGACCTGAAAGCCATGATCAAAAAAAGGGCCTAGAAATCATCTCTCAAGAAATTCTCAAGGAGGTTGTCCTGATATTCTAGAACCAGAGGCCAAAATAGAAATTGAAAGAATTCACAGATAGCCTCTTGAAAAAGATCCCAAAAAGAAAACTCCTAGGAATATTATAGCCAAATTCCAGAGTTCCAGGTCAAGGAGAAAATATTACAAACTGCCAGGAAGAAATAATTTGAGTATTGTGGAAACAGAATCAGGATAACACAAGACCCAACAGCTTCTACATGAAGGGATCAAAGGGCTTGGAATATGATATTCCAGAGGTCAAAGAAGCAAGGATTAAAACCCAGAATCACTTGACCAGCAAAACTAAGTATAATGCTTCAGGAGAAAATATGGTCATTCACTGAAATAGAGGACTTTCAAGTATTCTTTTTATTTTATTTAATTTTATTTATTTTGCTTTTTGGAGGGCAATTGGGGTTAAATGACTTACCCAATGTCATGTGGCTAGTAAGTGTTAAGTGTCTGAAGCAGGATTTGAACTTAGGTCCTCCTGACTCCAGGGCTGGTGTTCAATATTCACTGCACCATCTAGCCACACCTGACTTTCAAGCATTCTTGATGAAAAAAAAAAAAACAGAGCTGAACAGAATATTTGACTTTCAAATACAAGAAGCAAGAGAAGCATGAGAAGGTAAACAGGAAAAACAAATCATAAGGAACTTATTAAAGTTGAACTATTTACATTCCTACATGGAAAAACTAAAATTGTAACTCATGAGACTTTTTTCAGTATGAGGACAATTGAAGGAAATATATATGTATGTATAGGAGAGTGTATGTGTGTATAAATGCATATGTGAGTGTGTATATTATGGACATGTATACATGGACAGAGGGCAGAAGATCAGTTGAATAGGAAGGGATGATGTCTAAAAAATAAAATTAAGAGGTGAGAGAAGAATATAATGAGAGAAGGAGAAAAGGAAAGATAGAATAGGGCAAATTATCTCATATAAAAGAGGAAGAGAAAACTGTTACAATGGAGGGGAAGAGCAGAAAAGTGAAAGAGAATAGCTCAACCTTACTCTCATTGAATTTGGCTTAAGAAGGGAATAACATATACACTCATTTGGGCATCTTGCCCTACAGGAAAGTAGGTGGGAAGGGGATAAGAGGGGGGATGATAGAAGGGAAGGCAGGTTGGCGGAGAGGGTAGTTAGAAGCACATACATTTGAAAAGTGACAGGGTCAAAATAGAAAATAGAATAAGTGGGGGTGGGATAGGATGGAGGGAAATATAGTTAGTCTTTCGCAATATAACTACTATGGAAACGTTTTGCATAACTACAAATATACAAATTATATTGAATTGCTTTTCTTCCCAGTGGGGGTGGGTGAGAAGGTAAGAAGGGAAAGAATCTGGAAATCAAAGTTTTAAAAACAAATGTTAAAAAAAATTGTTTTGTACATGCAACTTGGAAATAAGATATAAATGCACTGGGGTATAGAAATCCATTTTGCCCTACTAGAAAGTTAGAGGGAGTATGGGGGAGGATATAAGAGAGAACAGATTGGGGGAAGTGGTATTCAGTAGTCTTGCTATCTTGGGGTGGGGGTAGGGGAAAAATGGGGAGAAAATTTGTAACTCAAAATCTTGTGGAAATGAATGTTGAAAACTAAAAATAAATAAATAAAGGAATTCTAGAGTTGGGAGGGACTAATACCTGACCAGTAATTCTCTCTACACTATATTGTACACTATATTGCCTATATGCAAGAAATTATCATACTCTCTCTGTATATGTGTGTGTGTGTGTGTGTGTGTGTGTGTGTGTGTATATATATATATATATATATATATATATACACACACACACATTACCAGGAACTCAAAACTTCTTTTTCTCTGCCTCCTTTACCTCCTCCACAAGCACACACACACATGAATACACACATATGTACACACACATGCACATACACACTCACAAATATGCACCTATGTATACATAACTGGAAAGTAGGAGGGAATGTATTCTAAGCAGAGAGTTTAGGGTGTGTAGGGGTGATGATGGTAGGATGGAGGGTATAGTGTGAGCAATAGTACATAGGTAGAATGAGCAGGGAATAGAGAGTAGACCAGCCTGACCACAGAATGATTCATGCTATGGTACAGTGTGAAACAGGCAGAGCTAGGATTAGAATTTTTGTACAAAGGGCAAAGGCAGAAAGGGGGTGCTCATCTGCATTAGGGGACAGGCAAAACGAGCAAAAAAGTCATAAATCACTGTAAAGTTCAAACTATTGTCATTATTACTATTAATGTTACCATATATCTGGTATAAGATTATTTAAAGCAATATAATACAATAACTGTGAGGAATTTGTAACATTTATGGAGGCAAGATATGCACATATGTAAACTAAAATTACTCTATGTGGAAGTATGCACATTTTAAACTTGATAGGAGGAAATGTTTCTCAAACATTAGGAGGGAAGAGAGTCTAAATATTATTTGTGCTTCTCATAGTTGGAGTCTTTGGAGTAGTACGAAAAAGACTTTTTGTTGCTCTGTGTAGCAGGGCTAGTGCCAGTTGATGGACAGAGACCAAGTTCAGTTTGGTATAAGGAAGAAGTTTGCAATTATTAGAGCTGACCTATAATGGAATCTATTATCTTATGAATGTGTGAAGTCTCTTGGAGATGTTCAAGCACAAGTTATGTGATGAGGTGCCTACGATGGAGAGATCATCTGATATGGTGGAAAAAGCAGTAGGCTTAGGACCAGGAGACATGGGTTTGAATCTTAACTCTGGCATTGATAAGTTTCGTGATGATAGGCAAGTCTCACACCTTTAACCCTGTTTCTTCATTTAAAATGAGAAAACTATTACCCACACTGACTGTTTCAAAAGGTTATTGTGAGAAAATGTTTTGCATAACTGAAAATTACATAAATACAAATTTTTATTATAGTAGAGGAGATTGAATCCTGCATTGGATAGATTCCTGCTGAGGTTGGAAGAGATGACAATTAAGATTTCTTCTGATTCAAGATTATTTGAGTAATGGTGGCAAGATGTACTAGAGTAGCTCAGAGGCAGAACAAATCATTGACAATTATAATTATTTTTTTAAAAGTAAGATTTTTAGTAAGTCATGGAAGAATGGGTAAGACTCATTTAACTAGAAAGTAGGAGGGAATATATTCTAAGAAGGGATTTTAGGGTATGTAGGGGTGATGATGGCAGGATGGAGGGTATATGTGAACAATAGTACATAGGTAGAATGAGCAGGGAATAGAGAGTAGACTACCCTGACTGGAGAATGATTCATGCTACAGTATAGTGTGAAACAGGCAGAGCTAGAATTAGAATTTTTGTACCAAGAGCAAAGGCAGAAAAGGCGTGGTCATCTGGGTTAGGGGACAGGGAAAATAAGACCCCCTAAACCCTGCTGTGAGATTCAGGAGAGAGGTATTCATACATGAGTATCATTACATAACTTTATATCCAATCATTTATAAAGATTTATTAAGGGCCTACTATGTGCAAACTCTTCTAGTCACTGAAGATGCATGATCAAAAAGAAAAAAAAGTTTCTCAAGTAAGTTAAAATTTACTGAGTGATAAAGTATTTAGGCAGATACAGTCAGCATAATTTGAAGAGGTAGTAAGCACTAAAAATAAAAGATGAATAAGGTAATAATTCCTGTTGGATGTAGCATGTGAGCTCAAAAAAGAAGGAAGCAAAAATAAGGTAGAACTGCATTCCAGATATGATATTTAGTCTGTCCAAAGACATGGAGGAGGGTGATGAAATGCTGAGTTTGAAGAATAAAGCAGTTTGACTAAATTGTAGAGTGTATGGAGGGAAGTAAAGGATAATATGACTAAAAAGTGTATGGGAATTATACTAGGAAGAACTTTAAATCTCAAGACGAAGAGTTAATATTTTATTCTAGAGTCATTAAAGAAGCATTAAAGATTCTTGAGCAGGGGATATTATTTTGCCAGCTCTAAGGAGGAAAATTAGAACAAGGAATAACTGGGAGTTGAAAGTCCAATTAGAAGACTACTTGTACTTCCAGGAGTAGGAGCCAAGATGGTGCAACAGAGAAAGCCGAGCTCTCCAACATTTCTCTCAAAACAACTTGAAAATAACACTTCAAATTGAATTCTAGATGGGCAGATTAAATAAAAGTTCAGAGTAAGATATAGTCACATAAGAAAATCCATAAACAGAATGGAGAAGTAATTGATTTGGAAAGAATCTTAGAAATTCTAGACCCATATCCTAATGTTACGAGTGAGGGAAAAGACCTCCAGAAGAGTAACTTCATTAAGGACATCAATGGGAATGAAAACAGGCACAGAATCTGAAAAGACTGATGTAATATGACCTCATGTAGTCTAGATATGACTATATAGGAAAGACCATATTCTTGACTGTTGGGTTCAGCTTTCATTCTTGCTTGAGATTCATTTGGGAAGCAAACACAATGCATGTTAGATCCCCAAAAAGATAATGCAAGGGTATTAGAACCACCTTGTTCCTGATGTTCCCTATGATTTGAATGCCTGAAATGAATGTGAAAGCAAAGGATCCCTAGTTGGGAATTATTTAGGAAACCATAATGAATTTCTAGCTGTAAGCTAGGGAGGGCTTTTTGACCTAGAAGCAAACTCCATTTACTAGGAAATAAAGTTTTAAAAACTGTGCCTGAAGGCACTTGCTATCTAAAAGTGACCTTGCTTGATATTCTATAGACCTTGGTGATTATGACAAAAGGCTTTTTTGTGTGTGTAAATGAAAGTTTGTTCTGAAAGTTTTCTCTCTCTCCTCCCTCTGTGGAGGTTTCTGTTTTTCCTTTTTAAAAGTGTATTTAGGGGGTAGCTAGGTGGCACAGTAAATAGAGCACCAGCCCTGGAGTCAGGAGGACCTAAGTCAAATCTGGCCTCAGACACTTAACACTTACTAGCTGTGTGACCTTGGGCAAGTCACTTAACTCCAATTGTCCTCCAAACAAAAAAAAGCAAAAAAAAAAAAAGAAAAATAAACTTAAAACCCAAAAACAAAAAAAAAAAAAAGAAAAAGAAAAATACTAGAGGTGGCTAGGTGGCACAGTGAATAGAGCACTGGCCCTGGAGTCAGGAGGACCTGAGTTCAAATCCACTCAGACACAACACACACACACACACACACACACAAATAGCCATGTGTCCTTAGGCAAGTCACTTAACCCCAGTTGCCCTCCAAAAAGCAAAAAAAAAAGTGTATTTAAACTGAGGCAGCTAGGTGGTGCAGTTGATAGAGCATTGGGCACAGAGTCAGGAAGATCTGAGTTCAAATGTTGTGGCAGACACTTACTAGCTGTGTAACCCTAGATGAATCACTTACTCTCTCTTCCTCATCTGTAAAATGAGGATAATAAGAGCACCCACCTCCCAGGAGTGTTGTTAGGATCAAATGGAATAAATATTAAGGCTTAGCACAGTATCTGGCACATAATAAGTTCTATGCAAATGATGTTTTAAAATATTATTATTTTATTAACTTCTATTTTCTTAAGGAGCTGTAGAAGAAGAAACCACCTATGGCAGAACTGAGTCTTTCTAAGGAGAGGAGATAGCACAACAGCTAAAGATTTCAATAGAAGAGAAAACCTGGAAGCAGGAAGAAGTTCCACAACTATCTACTAAGTAGACCCACACTTGGCAAATCCTCAACATTGAATAGAAATATATGAGACCAAGCAGAGAAAATGCCTAGTGCCATGTCTAGAAGAGGGTATTCACCATGCTATGGAAAGTAGGCATAAATAACTCAGTGAAATCAGAAGAGAGCAGCAGCCCTAGAGTGTTAGGGACAAATATTTCTTCTCCACACATTTGCTCTAGTCACATTAACAAGTGTGTCTTCCTCCATGCATGCAGCTAAGTTACATGTATGTGACCTGTATATGTGGTCCTTCATGTTTGTATCTTGCATGTTTCCTCTTTCCCCACCTGATGATGTGTGCATTTGTGGTGGTATGTTTCCCAGGTTTACAAGGGAAAATTCTTTTAGTGACACTTTACTAACTATGCTATGTTGTTACATGCCTTTGATTTGAACTAATGTATTTTCTCGCTCACTGATAAAGGTAAACATATTAGAGGCGGCTCAAGAGCTTTGATTTTGAATGGATGTAGAGATACAGAGTACCTTGTACCTGGGGTTGCCTTGTCTGAGGAATCCAGTTGGGAGATGGAGGGGGAGCATACGTCTAGGTATGATATTTTGCAAAACTGGGATTTAAACTAGACTTCTTGGACACTAGATCCAAATCCACCATAGTATAGTGCCTTTGAAACTCAAGAAAAGTTAAATGTCTTGATTTTTAAGAAAGGGAAGAAGGTGGGTTCTTCAAACTATAGGCCATTGGTCTTAACTTTGATTGTTGGAATAATTCTAATATATGTTATCAAAACTATGCTTTGTGAAGATTTAGACAGAGAAGATTCTAAAAATGAGTTTGACTTTATCAAATACTTGTGCCAGACTAAATTAATTTCCTTTCTGGAAAGTTTAGTAGACTGATAAAATATATTCTTTTAAAAAAAATAATTTTCCCCAATTACATTTGAAAACACTTTTAACATTCTTTTAAAAAAATTGTGAGTTCCAAATTTTCTTGTTCTTTCCCCTTTTCCCCTCACTAAGATAAGCAATTTGACATAGGTTATACATGCATAGGCATGCAAAATACATTTCCATGTAAATCATTCTGTGAAAGAAAACATAGACAAAAAATCCTCAAGAAAAATGAAGTAAAGAAGTATCTTTGATCTGTGTTCAGGCTCTATCAGTTCTTTTTCTGGAGATAGACTTTCCTCACAAGTCCCACAGAATTGTCTTGGATCATTGTATTGCTGGGAATAACTAAGTTATTCATGATAGATCATCGTACAATATTGTTGTTGCCATGTACAATGTTCTCCTGGTTCTGCTCATTTCACTTTGCATCAGTTCATGTAAATCTTCCCATGTTTTTTTTTTCCTAGAGTATCCTGCTCATCATTTCTTAAAGCACAATAGTATTCCATCACAATCATATACAACTTGTTCAGACATTCCCCAATTGATGGACATCCCCTCAATTTCCAATTCTTTGCCACGGCTAAAAGACCTGCTGCAAATATTTTGTACACATAAGGCTCTTTTCCTTTTTTTTAATCTCTATGGAATACAAATCTAGTATATTGCTTGGTCAAAGAGTATGCATTGTTTTATAGCCTGTTAGGTATAGTTCCAAATGGCTCTCCAGAAAGAGTTCAATGAGTATGCAACTTCACCAATAGTACATTAGTATTTTAATTTTCCCACATTCCCTCCAACATTTGTCATTTTCCTTTTTTATCATATTAGCCAATCTGACAGGTATGAGGTAATAGCTCATAGTTGGTTTAATTTGCATTTTCTTCATCAATAGTGGTTTAGAGCTTTTTGTTAAATATATGACTACAGATAGCTTTGATTACTTTTTCTGAAAACTGCCTGTTCATATCCTTTGCCCATTTATCAATTGAGGAATGACTATTTCCATATATTTTACTTGGTTTTCTATATGAAATCTTTATCAGAGAAACTCACTGTAATTTTTTTTTCACAGTAATAATTACCAACTATCTATTTCCTCTATTTTCCTCCAACTTATTTTCCCCCATTTTTGCTTCTCTCTCTCTGACTCTCTCTCTCTCTTTGTGTCTCTCTCTCTGTGTGTCTCTCTCTCTCCCTCTTTCTCTCTCCTATCCATTCTCAAAGTGTTTTACTTCTCACTTTTAAGTCCTACAAATTTCCCTCCCTTCTATCAGCTTTACCCTCAACTTCTCTTTTCTTATTTCCTTCTCTTCCTACTTTCCTATATGGTAAGATAGATTTCTATACCCGACTGAGTGTGTATATTATTCCCTCTTTGAGTCAATTCCAATGAGAGTAAGTTCCCCTCCCTACTTCCCCCATTTTCTCCTCTGTAAAATTTCTTTCAGGCAATTATCTTCTGATAATTTATCCTATTCTATCTCTCTGTTTCCCCTTCTCCCAGTGTATTCTTCTTTCTCTTCCCTTAGTTTTGTTTATTTAAATAATAATAACATCACATTTAACTCATACCTCTGCTTTCTGTCTATGTATACTCTTAACTGCCCTAATGATGAGAAAGTTTTAGGAGTTATAAATATCATTTTGACATGTAGGAATATAAACAGTTTAACCTTATTGATTCCCTTATGATTTCTTTTTCTCTTTACCTTTTTGTTCTTCTTTTGTATCTTGTATCTGAAAGTCATATTTGCTATTTAGCTCCAGTCTTTTCATCAGGAATGTTTGAAAGTCTCATATTTCATTAAATGGCCATTTTTTTTGCTCTAAAAGATTATACTCAGTTTTGCTGGGTAGCTGATTCTTTGTTGTAATCCTAGCTCTTTTACCCTCTGAAATATCATATTTCAAGTCCTTTGATCCTTTAATTTAGAAGCTGCTAAATTTTTTGTTACCTTGATTGTGGATCCACAATATTTAAATTTTTTCTTTTTGGTTGCCTGTAGTGTTTTCTCCTTGATATGGGAGGTCTAGAATTTGGCTATAATATTCCTGGGAGCTTTCATTTGGTGATCTCTTTCAGGAATTGATTGATGCATTCTTTTAATTTCTATTTTACCCTCTGGTTTTAGAATATCAGGCCAGTTTTCCTTGACAATGTTTTAAAAAATGATGTCTAGGCTCTTTTTTTTTATCCTGACTTTCAGATAGACCACTAATTCTTAAATCATCTCTCCTGGATCTATTTTCAAGGCCAGATGATTTTCCAATGAGACATTTCACATTGTTGTCTATTTGTTCATTCTTTTAGTTTTGTTTTATTGTCTCTTGATGTCTCATAAATTTGTTAACTTCCCCTTGTCCAATTTTAACTTTTTAAGGAATTGTTTTCTTCAGTAAGATTTTGTGCCTCCTTTTCCATTTGGCCAATTCTACTTTTTAAGGAGTTCTTTTCAGTGAATCTTTGCGTATCTTTTTCCATTTGGCCAACTCTGTTTTTAAAGGTATTATTTTCTTCAGTATTTTTTGTGCCTTCTTTATTAAGCTGTTGACTCTTTTTTTCATGATTTTCTTGCATCAGTCTCATTTCTCTTCCCAATTTTTACTTTACCTCTCTTATTTGATTTTTAAATTCCTTTTTGAGCTCTTCCATGGCCTGAGGCCAATTTGTACTTTTTCTTTGAGTCTTTGGATACAGACATTCTTTACTTTGTTGTCTTCAGATTGTGTGTTTTGATCTTCCTTGTCACCATAGCAACTGTCTATGGTTAGGATATTTTTCTGCTTTTTACTCTTTTTCCAGACTATTTTTTGACTTTTAATATTATGCTAAAACAGATCCCAACTTCCCAACTGGAGGGGCACTGTCCCAAGCTTTAGGACTTTTGTGCAGCTGTTTTTAGAAGTAATTCTGGGGACATATACATTTTTGGCTCTTCTTAGGTATTAGGAGTTAGGGAGAAGTGTGTTTACTACTCTCCTGTACTCTGCCCTGGTTTATGAGTGATCACAAATACTCTTTCAACCTTGGAACCGTGACCAAGGTTCCTGCTCACAACCTATGTCGTGCTAGTGCCACTCCTTGCCTCGGGACTAAGACCCAGGACTGTGACCCAGATGTAAATATAGACTATGAAACACAGTCCTGTCCCTGGTTCCAGGAAAGAGACTCCTGCCAATCTCCTTCTGCTCTGCTATCCAAAGACACCCCTATAAATCTGCTTCTGACCCATTATCCAATCCCCTTCCTGAGAGTTCTGGAAACTGCCACTGCTGCCCCTGACTCAGTTGTTCCAGACCTGTTTCTGGTTTACTGAGGCTGGTTCTACACTGCTGGCCTATGCTGCACTGCATTCCTTTCTCATCCTGGTGCAACAGACCTTTCCTACAGACTTTCTAAGTCATTGTGGGCTCGAAAATTGTTTTACTCTGTCTTTTTGTGAGTTCTGTTGCTCTAGAATTTGTTTAGAACCATTATTTAAGGGTATTTGGATGGGGTTTGAGAGAAAGCTCAAGAGAGTCCCTGCCTTCACTCCACCTTCTTGGCTCTGCCTCTGTTAAATTATATTCTTGACATAGACTTAGTATACTTGGATTTAAGCAAAGCATTTGATAAGATTTTTTTTCCATTTAATCCTCGTTAGCAAAATAGAATGATATGGGCCAGATGGCAGTATAGTAAGTTCCATTCAAAACTAACTAGATTCTAAACATGATGAAGAATATATAGAGAGGAATAGAAGCCTAAGTGTGGCAGAATTATAGGATATACTACAGAACACCTAGCTTGAAGGAGGAAATCAGTGATGAATTTGGGAATTAAATTATAACCCTGTCAGCACAAAATCATACTCTCTCTCTCCTCTCTCTCTCTCTCTCTCTCTCTCTCTCTCTCTCTCTCAGAATAACTCATCATTTCTTGATTTGCTTAATATTGATCTCATTCTTCAAAAGATGGAGGAAATGACAAAGCACAGTACTGCTCTAAATTTTAGCAAAGGAGGAATGATGGAAAACTCAGGAGGAAGTGAGCATTTCTTTTATAGAGCAGGAAAAACAAACAAACAAACCCATGACTATTTTTCCTCAACTTTAGATTTGGTAAAAATTAATTTCAAAGAGTTAATAAGATTGATAGAATTTAATGGCCTAAAATTCTACAGTGGAAGTCAGTTCAAGAGGAATGGGAAACTTTCAAAAATAAAATTCTGATGACACTTGCCAATGATTCTGAAAGAGAAAAAAGAGTGATTTGCTCAAGGTTATAGAGATACCTAAAGAGGGACCTATGTATTAGTTGACCAACTTCAATTAGAAAAATAAAAGACTTTTCTAGAGTTAGGGAAATCACAGCCTTGCCATCTCTATTCAGTGCTAGTTGTCACATTTTGAGAATGTCACCGATAAACTGGAGAATGTTCAGAAGAGAATGAGTAAACATGTTAGTGGCAGATTGGACAAAGGAACTGGGAATGTTTAGGCTGGAGAATAAATGACCAGGGAGAGGGGATTTTACGTAATGGGAATGTGCCTGTGGTGTGGCCTTTGGTGCATTCACTTCAACAATGTCAAACCATATATCTATCATCCCTCCTATGAGCCATGTTGACCCTGACTCACTCTGGCTTGACTTGCTCACTCCAAGGTGCTCTCAGACTAGCAGATCTAGGTACCCAGACATATACCGTCATCACAGTTTTACTCAAACTATTTCAGGATGCTAGAGCTAACCCTGTTGAATGAGAATAACAGTATCCAATATTTCTAAGAATCATCCAATATATTTTCTGTCTACACAACCAGTCCCTCAAAATAATGAAATTTTTAGATAATGAACAAAATAATTGATTTAACAAAAAGATTTTTAAAAATAGAAGCATATATAATATTTGTATAATTTTATAAGTAGAATTTATTTATAATCATATATTTTATTGATATAGTAAGATATTAAAGCCAATGCATAAATAATAAAATATATCCCAATACACATATGTAGTTACATCACACTTTCCTACCAGTACACAGTATCTTTGGTGAAGAATGAGTTGCCCATTAATAGGAATTTGGAAGGGAAATGCTTAAGGGAGGAAAATCCTTATGCTCAAGATAACATAGTTCTGGAATATAGACTCTTGGTCCATTAGGAATATCCATGCAACAGAAAACCACACTACTATTCACCACTTACATGTTTATCCTTTCCCCTGTTCAGATGGGCAAATCTTATCTGCTCAAATATAGTTTTTTTAAAAGCTCAGCTTATTGTTACATTTAACTTAGAATCATTTTGGAAAATATATTTAGAAATTATTCTAACTTAATGTTATTAGCAATTTAGAAACTTACTTAGCTTTAGAAACTTACCAGCTGTGTGATCCTGCTGAAGTCACTTAACCTGTTTGCCTCCATTTCCACAACTGGAAAATGGGAATAATAACAGTATCTACCTCACAGGATTGTTATGGAGGATTAAATGAAATCATATTTGTAAAACATTTAACAGAGTTCTTGGCATATAGTAGATGCCACATAAATGCTTACTCTCCTCTCCTTCCCTTCTCCCTACAAAGCTCACAAACTGGCTATTTCTGGGCTGTATAGACCAGACTAGGCATCTACACATTCATGAAGATGTTGTGTAGTACATTCAGAACAGAGCTCACAGAAGTACAATTCAGGTTAACTCTTTAAGACTTTCAAGAAAAGTTAGCCAGCTCAATACGATTTCAAAACAGCTTCAAAGCTCCCTATGTTGCTTCTCAACCCATACTTCATTCTTCCCAAACCTGAAATAAAAGCATAGAGCAACAAAGCCTTATGAGAAGTTTCACTTCTCTCTGACTCTAGGTGGCACTCAAGGGCAACAGCTGTCACTGAAGCTCTCTGACAAATGAAGTTGAGTGTTTCCCATCAATAAGGAATCACTTAACTGAAGCTTTCTGTGTTCTGACTGCTTCTAACTGCCCCAGCTATAGAACAGCACCTTTTTAGACTCTTTCTAAGTCTTGGGTGATTATGTCAGATTTTTTCAGATTACTTTACTAAGCATAGTGTATATAACACACATATACAGTATAACTATTTGTGTGTATGCATATACATACACAAATATGCATACACATATATATGTATATATCTATTTTATGTCAGATTGTCTCAGGTTACCATATTGAGTATAGTATATATACACCACACATACATAGTACATATATACACATGTAATGTATAAAACACATACACACATATATAAAATTTTGCTCTCTCTGTATATATGGTGTGTATAGTATGTGACTATATATAGACACACACTACGTAGTACAAATGTAACGTGTCTTCATGTGAGTGGTATATACGATACAGCTATATCTACTATACATCTGTCAGATTTGTATAGATGCATTCTCATATATATGTGTGTATATATGTATGTATATCTATATAAATGAGAAACCATGTAAATAAGCATCTATCCTCTCTGAGCCTTAGTTTCTTTATCTGTAAAATGAAGATAATTAGAGTACCTACCTCAAAGAGTCATTGTGAGGGATCACATGAGGTAAGTTGTAAAAAAAAAAAACTTTTTAAATGTTACAGCAGTATATAAATGGTAGCTCATTATTTAGTGAAGACAACTTATTGTGTTGTTTCAAAACAGGGAAGAAAAAGTTAGCTGAGGTAAAATTATTCAGTGAAAGTGTTTCCATTGATTTTTTAACTGAAAACATGTGGGTATGTAGAAATATGAAGAGAGAGAAATAAATGGATAAGTATATAACAAGAATTTGATTTACTGTTACCAAAGCAAATGCGAGGTTCTATGTGACTGTCCTCTGTCAATGGTCTGACAACATCAAAGGAACCTATTAAATGACTCCAGGTGCATAATTACTATTTAGATTCCAAATGATATTTTTTTTACCCTACAGCTGAATCTGTCTCTTCTCAGACACTCAGATGGTTAGGATGCACTTGCACCTTTTACAATTTTTTTTTTTCTGTGCAGTCCCTTAGACCTTTCCCCTTACCCTCCACCCCTATCAGAAGTCCTGTTCCAATTGCTGACAGTGTAAGGCAGCAAAGCCTGCAGGACAGGAGTTAAAAGGGTCATTTCAGGTGGGTGAGGAAGACATGAGTGTCTCTTGAGTACAAAATTTTGTTCTCTTTCTGCACTGTAAATTTATTGTGGAACCCTCACTTTTATCCAACCAGAAATACCAGTACTGCTTATTAGATCTGAACACCAGCCCTCTTCCACCCTTAATTTGCCCTGTCTGGCAGCTCTAATCCAGCAGAACATAAAACTTGAGGGAAGTAACTGTCTTTCCTTTGTAGTTGCATCCTTAGGGCTTAGCACAAGAACATAGGTGCTTAATAAATGCTTGTTAATTAATCGATTCTTTATTATGCACTAAAGAACTATTGACTTCTCTTCAGACAGTTACACTGAGCAGGTATCAGTTTCAAACACAGTTGTTTCTCTTGATTTAATTTGCACAACTGACTACTAGGTAGGGACCTCTAAATTAACCTCTATTGGTCATCAACCAGTAATAAGTTTAATTTTTAAAAAGTCTGTATTACATTTAAATGGGTAGCTTAGAGGTGAAAGGATAAATAACCGACATCCTGTCCCCATCTTTATCCCTTAATTCCCAGTGCTCTTCTTTTAAGAGTATTTCTTTTTGTTAAGAATATTGTTGAGTTTGTTTGTTTCTGACACTAGGGAGGATTGCTGTGTCCAGAGTGTGACACCATCAGCCCTGATTTGTCATTTGTTGATGGTATCATGACTCACTTTTAAAGGGAAAATTGCACTAGGTGCCCGCAGGCTATAGGGATGTCAAAACGAGTAAAGAGCATGATCTCTCTGATGGTTTGGAAAAGCTTTCCATAAATCCCACATGGATGTAACCCAAGAAGGGGAGAAGGGAGAGCATGAGAGAAAGTAATAACAGTATTCATTTTCCCTAAACCAATGCAGCAATCAACTTTGCAATTACAAAGATCCATTTCACTGGACTTTATAACTGGAAATGAAATGAGTGAGAAATGAGACTCTCTAATGAAGGGCTTAGTCCCCACCCATTGCTCCAGCATCACATCCCACCTATTTCCACAGTCACTCACCAGCTTTTTTAATTTGTAGCTTATTTTCTCACAGCTCGCCGTGCATTGTCTTTCATTTACATTATTGCCACTTAATATGCAGACAAGGAGAAATATGGCTTCAGATCTGATGGGCTCGGCATTTTTTTTTTTTGTCTAGTTTAGTTTGTTTTGCTGCTTAGAACAAATGTCTCCGGAGCTCCGTTTAATTTAGCATGTCAAACTGCTTCCTCCAAATACACTCCTTAAATGTTTTATCTAGGAGACAGTCACAAAAGCCCAACCAACAACACAGGATATGGAGAAGCGAAAAAGGAAGGCATGGGTGGATTAGATGAGGATTTTTTATAACAGAGGAAGAATTGCATATTGCTAAGATTGTTATGGTCTATATTCCTGAAGGGAGCATAAGATAAAGAGCTTAAAGGGACCTCAGAGATTTTCTTCTCCAATTCTCTCATTTTACAGATAAGTCAACTGAGACTCAGAGAGAGGGCATGACTCACCCAAAGATCAAATAAGTGGCTTACTAATTCCCTCTTGGTAGAGACATCAGCTATCACCTGGTCCAACACCTCCTTTCTTCAAGTGAAGAAACTGAAGTGCAGAGAAATTAAGCAATCAAGTGCTGAGGTATAGTGAGTCCAGAAAAGCACACATATACAGGACTTTAGAACTGGAAGAGAATCTATAAATTTTCTATTCTAGAGGTTCTAAACTTTCTTTTTTGGTCATGTGGACTCCTTCAGCAATCTGGTGAAGCCTGTGGGCACTTTCTCAGAATAGCATTTTTAATGCTAAAAAATAAAATGCAAAGGATTACAAAGGAAATCAATTATACTGAAATAAAGATGTAATGTTTTGTTCCCATCCAAATTTACAGACTCCCTGAAATCTATCCAGAGATTCATCAGGAGTCTATACATCCCAGATCAAGAGCTTCTTCCTTGTTCAATTCTTGCTTTTTGTGATGAAATAATTGCATTATCCAAGTCTGGTCAGGTAAAATAGTCAGAAAAGTATAAGGTGTCTCAGACTTGTGTAGTAGAAAGGTTGTGGGTTTTTTTTACTGTTCTTCCTCCTCCCAATTTCCCTAAATAGGAATTATAATTTGATAGTGGCATTTTGATCGAACAATGATTCAGTCGTTATTGAATGATTCCAACTTGCAAACTGAGGTCTTCCCTTCTAGTAACTTGCATTGTTAATACAATATGGTAAGCTTCAACTGCTTCTTATATAAGAGGCAGGAGGAGCCTGTTAATGAGACCACAATAAGGTGGTCTTTAAAAGCCCAACTGAATCAGTAATGCTATAACAACCCTATGTCAGTTGCATCCCTTGGACTGCAGCTCTAGTGAGCTGCTTTCCTACTACAACTCTGCCCAAAGAAGAAAAATATATTTTGGCATCAAGTGTAGAAACGTATTTATTAAATTCTTTTATTATTTCCAACTTTCAGATCCCTATACACACATCTCTTTTAAAATCAGTATGGAGGACGACTTGTCAGATATTTTACAGGAAAGAATCCCTTTCACACATGGGTTGGACTATATAGTTGCTGAAATTCTTCTGACTCTCAGATTCGGTGACTTTATGGATTCAAGCACTTATTTGACATTGATGTTTGGGAAGATACATCTTTTCATAGATACACTCACATGCATAATTTCCTTAAATAGATTTGTTGAAGTATGAAAAGTATGTCTATGTCTATGTCATGAAATTCAATAGGGAAAAATAATTAGTTGAATTAAAATAATTAAATAAATGAGTTAAATGAGTTAAAAATAGTTAAAATTTTTGGTGGGTGGGGAGAGATGAGATAAGTGGGTTGGATACAGGACCTATGATTGCATCACTACAGGGAAGTCCTGGTGTCAAAACTCTCTCCACTGAAGCAGTTCCATAACTTATCTGTAGTAAAGTCTTAGTGATTTGTCTGAGGGCACTGAGAAGTTAATTAACTTGTCAATGTTCACACAGCTAGTCTATATCAGAAGCAGGACCTAAACCTGAGTCTTCTTTATCCATTACAACTTAATGGTCTTATTCCATAGATGAGAATTAATTGGTAGACTAATATTTGTTACACATATCCACTGATTGTCTTTGCTTTTGATAGCCTGATTCTGTTGCTCAACCTTCCATGTCATCTGTGAGATTTTTCCTGTATGCAGAGACAAGTAGAGATAAATAGAATAAGCAACTACCTGTATGATATGAAATTCATAGTCATAACCAATGTCTCAATTTCACCATAAGACAGTGTTCTCTTTGAATTCATCCCTTAATCAAATTCAGTTATTCCTGGGAAAGGTGATATATTAAACATTATCACACCTTTATGTCTCAGTGTGTCTGAATTTGGTAGATCTTGCTCAGAGCAGATTCTGATGTGAGTGAAGGTAGAGAATGGAGTATTCAGGCTCTTAATGATGTTTGAGACAGTTGAGGGGAAGAAAATGCAAAAGAAGGAGCTTGGAAATACCAAACACAAACTTCTAGTTCATAGTCTTGTGAAGAGCAGGGTTTATGTGATACATTAGTCATCAGAGTCCATTTTGTCGAACTACGTGCCTTTGTTTGTAGAACTCAGAAACATGGCTCCAGTAGGTGATTCAATGATTCTCTGTCTTGAGATTGTACCTGAACTTAGTTCTTTGGAAAAATTCAGGAGGAGGGTGGAGAAAGGCTTTCTTGCCCTCAAAGTGCAAGTTGATGACTGAGCTCATAGGGGAAGCATTTGGTTAATGGTTTTGTTTGTCCCAGAAAGTCACTAAAACAGTAAACCTATAGCTAGTTTTCTATTCAAAGATTGAATTCACTATCCCCAGTGTTACAATGTTGGGCTCTAAACTATTTGACAAGGTTGAAAAAATACTGGAGTTGAACCCTTTTTGTTTTGTTTTATTTAGCCCAAATAAGCAATTCCCATGAACATGAAGCCAACCTTGGATATAAATCAATTTCCACAGGAGTCTGATGAAGTTGTAGGAACCTAGAATTTCCTGTATATTAAGGAATGTACTATGTGTTCACTGATCCAAGTCAGCTAATTCCTACTTTTTTTAAAACAAAAACTTCTTTTATGCCATGTTTAGAAGTTATGTCTAGTATCAATTTTCAGCCTCTGAACAACCCACTATTTCTCCATCCTTCAAAAAAAAACCCAGGAAATAATTCTTAAAAGCCAGACTGCTAAAATTAATCTCGCTGTCACTTTATGGTTAATGCATATTTAAGAAAGTACCCAGTTAATGTTCGTTATAGGGTGGCAAAACCGTAATTCTTATAGGGAAATGCAAACTTTTCTGTTGTTGTATGTGAGCCGTACTCTTCAATCATTTCTAGCTACCCACCCACTGCTCTTTCTTTCTCTTCTCCCCTGGGCTGCTAAGCTAGGAGAGGAAGCATTTCGTGATGGGTGGGATAGATTTCCAGTACTCCCTGATGCTTCTAAATCTCTCATTTTGGCCTGGAGAAATTACCCTGCACAATTTGTAATATCAGACTGCATTGTGATGAGAGGCTAAATGTCAGGGCTGGGGAAGCAGAATGATGAGGGGATAAATGTGATTGCCTTAAGGATGGCTGAAGATGATCTCATTAATCTTTCATTTTACGGACACTGGTTTCAAAGACAGACAAAAACGACTCAGAAAGCACAAATAGTAGAAGTGTGCTCTCAGGCAAGTTATGGGACAAAAAGAAAAAAAAAGGACTCCTCCATGCTGAGTTGGCAGAAATGTCATGTGCCTTTCATGATCCTACCACTTCAAAGTCTTCTGTGTATTCATACTACTAATAGATCTTATCAAAAGAGCAAGAATGAAGTCCCATTAATTTCAGGAAAGGTCCTTCAAGATACTTTGTCCATGCCTTATTCTTTTGTAACATTTCCTGCAAAGCCACCATCTTTACAAATGAAAGAAGGAAGGGTGCTATAATTCTTTCTCTTGATTAAACCTTTGCCCTGTTGCTCAGAAACACCATCACTTTCTCTTTTATGTTATATAGTATTTATATATAGACCAAATGATATCCTGGGAAGTCAGTTTAATTCAAAGTAAAAATTAACATGATTTTAATGACTTCATTGCAATAGTTCTCAAGAGTCTTGATTCCTCCTCCTTTGTTGAAATCCTAGGCATAGTTTCAGATTCATCTGTAATGCTTCCTCTTCCAGAAAACCTTCCTTGATTTTCTATGTTCACAGTGTCCTTCTGTTTCAAACTTCTATTAGCAGTTTTCTTTGTACTTCTTCAAGTCCCACTTTTCTTTACATTTATCATGGAAAATTGGTCATTAATGCTATCTATGTTAGTATTTATCCCCTTAAAAGTTCTAGGTTCATCAGATTGGCTAACATGACAATGGTACATGTTGGAGAAAAAGTGGAAAAATTGGAACACTAATGTATTGTTGGTGGAGTTGTCAACTGACCCAACCATTCTGGAAAACAATTTGGAACTATGTTCAAAGGGCTATAAAACTGTCCATATCCTTTGATCCAGCAATACCACTACTAGGTCTGCATCCTGAAGAGATAATAAAAAGGGAAAAAGACCCACATGTACAAAAATATTTATAACAGACATTTTTGTTGTGGCAAAGAATTAGAAATTGAGGGAATGCCTGTCAATGGGGGAATGGTAGAACAAACTGTGGTATACGAATGGAATGGAATACTATTGTTCTATAAGAAATGATGACCAGGCTGACTTCAGAAAAAACCTGGAAAAATTTGTATGAACTGATGCTGAGTGAAGTGAGCAGAACCAGGAGCATGTTGTACCTAGTAACAGCAACATTGTGTGATGACCAACTTTGATAGACTTAGCTCTTCTCGAAAATGTAATGATCTAAGATAAATCCAAAAGACTCAAGATGGAAAATGCTATCTACATCCAGGGAAAGAACTATGGAGTTTCAATGCAGATTGAAGCATATTATTCTCTCTCTCTCTCTCTCTCTCTCTCTCTCTCTCTCTCTCTCTCTCTCT